>NW_005841836.1:1533978-1542624 GCF_000455745.1 Alligator sinensis
GGGGGGAGGGGTGTCCCCCTTGCGTTTCCCTGCAGACCCGGAAGTGCTTGTGGTCCACTTCCACGTCTGCTGCCAAGCACGCTGGGGAGCCCCCCGTGCTTCTGTGGGACGCTCCATGCACCCCACCATCGCAGCACTCATGAGCTCCTGCTACCTAGAGGTATGTAGAAAAAACATTTAAAGCTGTGTCTATCTCCAAATCTCTGAATCTTTCTGAATCGATTCAGAGGGTCCTGATTTGATTCAGAGAGATGAAAGGGTCCTCTGATTCGATTCAGATTCGGAGATCCTGCCACCAAATTGGGCCGAATCTTCGCTGAATCAAATCAGGAACCGAACTTTTGCACAACCCTAATATTTACTTGAATCCAATACAAGTTTTTCTCTACTCCAAATCAACAAAACCTAATCTTAGATTTAAATTCCAGTTTGAGGCAGCTCATATAGCAGGGGCAGCAGTTCTTGGTGTGGGGAGGGGGCAATGGAGACTCATGGTGTGTGGCTTAGGGGGGATCCTCCCCCCCTGTAGCCTTCCTCCCCCCACCTTCCTGCCACTTACCTTCAGTTACAGACCCTCCAGCACTGACCCAGCTGAGCCTGGAGTTGCCTCTGCAGCTTCTGCCTGTCTGGCCAAGGCCACTGCCACTTACTGTCTCAGAGCTGCAGTCACTGAAGAGAAGTGCTACCAGGGTGGGAGGGAGGCTGGCACAGGCATGGTGGTGGGGGGGACAAGACAGGCATCAGGAAGGCAGGCACAGGTATGCAGGGGAGGGTCAGGAGGCAGGGGTCTGCCCTCCACTGCTTTCCCAGCCACAAGAGTAAAGAGTATACATTTAAGATGATGCCCCAGGAATTAGATTCTATACATAGAAAGTTATAACAAATTTTTTATTTTCTATGTACAGAATCTAATTATTGGGTGGGGGGAGTAATCTTAAAATTGAAGTCATCTTGGATTTGGGTAAATATGGTACATCTATACAATGCATGATTTTTACACCAAGACATAACATGTTACGTTTATTGTGAAAGTGTTTTTATTTAAGAACTGAAAGGTATTTTAAAATGTAATTAAAAATGTTAATAATGCTTTTAAATCAAACAACTGAAAATTAAAACCATTTTTGCGATCAGATCTGAGTTTCGAGTTCTGCTTTTCTTCTTGTAATAATCAACAATATCACTCCTAACTGAAAAGAGGTTTTTCCCTGCAAGCACTGAACACCAGAACATACCAATTAACAGGTCTGTGTACTAGAAATATTTAAGCACTGGTATAGATCTGCCTATAAGTGGCAGGCTATATCAATTTTAAGAGTGTTTTTAGGGTTTGTTTTTTTTGGAGACATCTAAGTCTGGACTAAAATTTCCTACAATTTTCTGTCTTTGTCAGATTTTTAAAATCACCAAAGCTTGCTAATTTTCACTAAGCTCATTTTTTTTTTTATCACAAACGCATGTTTTCCTCAATGTTAATATATTTTTTTCTCCATAGTAACATGCAAAAAAAACTTAAATCTACAATAGTTTCTATCCTGACTACAAAATATCAACTGATTTTTCTTAACAGTTTTATTAACAATTTCTTTGTTCAAGACAAGCTGATTCAAACTCTTAGGGAAGAGTTTTTTAATTAATTTATAAAAGGCATTAAGGAAACGTCAAAAGGTCATTTTATAAAGTTTATAAAGTAAAGCTTAACTATCTGAAAACTTAAGTTTTAAATGCTGTTTATAATACAAGTACTATAAAACAAACATAATAACTATTATAGTTCAAGAAGACGATGAATATAAGGAAGTATGGAACCCACACCAATTAGATAATGGTAATAACTGGAATGGGTTGTTTTTTTTAAAATGGCTAAGAAACCCTAAAGGTTCAATAAGAAAAAAAAATATTTTTTGAAGGAAAGCTTACCTTTTTGTTTCAAGCTATTTTCCAGTGTTATGAAATTTTCATAGAAGATAAAATAAATTTGAGAATAGTGGATCTCAAAAAATTGTTTCAGGTCACTCCCATCCACATTATCTTTAAAAAAAATTGAAAATATAAGGTCAAGACAAAATAACTTAAATACAGTGCAGGTCTGAAGGCAGTGGTTTCTCTTTTATAAGTTTATGGCAAAGGACCCAGGATGAAGTAATGCAATAATACAGGACACTAATTCTGTACCACTAATATTTAAAAATGCATATCAAACCTATTTTCCACTCCTTTCTAAAAAGGAACTACATAAAAGCTTGAAACACATTTTGCCATATCATTTATAAAATAATTAACTGAGGCACAGAATCTAAATCTTCAACATGTATCCACAGTAACTGAACAAACAAAGGGTATGGACATGTACAATTTGAGCCATTTCACAAGGGGAACATTTCAAAAGACCAGCAGCTGTTATGTTCTACTTATTCACATGTGAACAAACCAGAAACGATACTGTGGTAAAACCACTCCAACTTAGAGCAGTTTTGCTAGGTTTACTTATATATCATGTTATATAGATCAATGACAGTGATTCAGTTAACTGCGTTTCTATTCCCATTTTTTTCTTCAAAACTAGGTGGTCGGGTTTGAAATTTAATCATGGATGAGTTTTGTCCATTAATTAAATTCTCTACCATTTTTTTGATTCATCCTTATTGAAACATTTTACTCCATAAACCTGGACCAGGGGAATAACTTGGAGAGAGACAGTACAATTGATACTTTAAAAAAAATCAGATTTGAACATACAGTCTTTGGCAGCAAGTTCAAAATGATGAAGAAAATCCTATTAATGTAGTAAACTGGCATGAATTTCATAAGCGCAGAACACCCAGAGTTACTCATGTCAAAGTATTCACACCACCTCCAAGTCATAGACCTAAATAATTTATCTATGCTTAAGGCAGCTTTGGTCAAGCACTTTGCTTGTTTCTCCACCTGTTAAATATGGAGAATATGTCCTTTCTTCAAAGAAAGTAACGTTTGTTCAACTTTTTTCTTTATATCATGTATTATAAAAATAAATATTATTGGGTGCTCCATTACATTTTGAAGAGACAGGGAGGAAGCAATCTTTTATGCATCCTGCCACCTTCTAAAAATGCCCATTTCATTGCACAGTACTAGTCTCTTGAAGTCACTGAGACCTACATTTCCATCACTAAAGAAAAGCTCCTTCTCATTGGTTTATACAACACATGATGATTGACAGCTAAATATAGTCATTATACTCAACATGGTACTTTCTGCTAATTAGGAAGATGTACTGATTTATTCAAGCTTGCCAAGAACTTTTTTTCCCAACTACTCAGTTGGTCTAATAAAATATATCACATCTACTCAAAAAACCTTGCCTACTGATTCATAGACATTCATTTAAACAGTTGTATACATCAATGAACAGGAATTTAACACAAGAAAAATTTAAGAATTAAAAAATGGTAAGCACCACATTCCTTATTTACCAGTTGATAGGTTTTATCTGAAATTTGTGCCAAATTACCTGCTTACGTGTGAAAACTAGAATTCGATTAGACTCAGAAACAGCATTTTAGAATTATTTATTAATTAAATTAAAATGATCTGAGAACATGCTGGAAACACAAGGCTAAATGTTTAACAAAGTATATCTTGCATTTAAAATTAAAGACAATATTAACTGCAGTTAATTAATTGATTGTTTTGGTCACCACTGTCCACACATTCAAAATGTTTTAGGTGCTTGGGATTTTTCAAGACTGCCTCTGCAAATCAGGTATATATCTGGTACAGAACTTGCTTAAGCACTTTTGATAATCCCTGTATACACCTTCAGGTAGACAGCTGCTTTAGAAAATCTGGTCATACATACTTCAAATGTTTAGTTTTACTAGATCTTGGTTTCTCTCCAGCTGGATTTTTATTCACAGATTAGACTAAAATGTTTCTGTTTTGGCTTTTTTCTTTAATTCTCAACTGGTTTCAACTTTTAAATTAACTAATCCATACAATGAAAATATTTTTGCTGCACTTGCTTTCTGAAGTGAAATCAGTCATAATTTACACAAAAGCTTTTCTGCAGAACAGAAACTGCGAGTATTTACACTGCAAAAGCATAATGCAGTGTGATAACGTGACACTTTTATCAATGTGAAGTTGACCACGAAAGTTAAGTTGTCTCCCTCTCCCGATTCTACATGCCACTCTTTAACCCTAATATTTGAGATCTTTTTAATAAAGCATTTTTTATTTAAACAACTCTAATAGATTGTGGTAAATTTAGATCAGTGGTGCTCAACCCACCTGGCCCTGCAGACCCAATCCAGCATGTAGGGTGGGTTGGCAGGCCCAACCTGGCATGTTGAGCAATGTCATCCAGCCCATGGGGCTCTCCACAGGTCCAAGGAATTGGCAGTAGGATAAGCAACAGCAGCATTAACTGCTCTGGATCTTGGTCGCCCATAGCTTAGGTCAAGGGTGCTCAACCCCTGGCCCACAGGCCAGATCCAGCGCCCAGCAACATGGCATCACAGATCCACGGGGAGTCCTGCAGGATATGGCCCTGTACACAGGACCAGGTGGAGGTGGCATGGGATCTGATCCAGCCCACAGACCAGCCCAGTGCTCCTCACCCGGTTCATGGGACCCAAAGGTCAAGTACCACTGGCTTAGATCTTTACATAAAATTAAATTTAAAACTGACAGTCTAGCAGGTCTATATTTAAAAGAAACATCTCATACATTTCATAAATATTTCATAGACATTAGGGCTAGAAGGGACCTTGGAAGATCATCAAGTCCAGCCCCCTGCCCCAGGGGCAGGAAGTCAGCTAGGGTCAAAGGATCCCTGCAAGATAAGCATCCAAATGTTTCTTCAAGGAGTCCAGAGTAGGTGCTTGCACCACCTCTGGAGGGAATCTATTTCAGGCCTTGGCGGCCTGGACCATAAAGAAGTTTTTCCAGCTTAAAACGCTCTTGGAGGAGTTTGTGACCATTGGACCTTGTCATCCCTTGGGGCGCTCTGGTAAAAAAGCATTCCCCCAGATCCTGATGCACACCCCTTATGTAATTATAGGCTGCCACCAGGTCACCCCTGAGCCTGCACTTCTCCAGGCTGAAGAGTCCCATGGCTCTCAGCCTCTCTTCATAAGGCCTATTCTCTTGCACTCTGATCATGCACGTGGCTCTCCTCTGGACTCTCTCAATCTTCTCCACATCCTTCTTGAATTATGGAGCCCAGAACTAGATGCAGTACTCCAGCTATGGCCTCACCAAGGCCGTATAGTGGGAGGATGACATCCTGAGATTTACTTGAGAAGCATCTATGGATGGAAGCCAGAGTTTTGTTTGCTTTACCAATTGCAACGTCGCATTGGTGGCTCATGTTCATCTTGTGGTCAGTCATGATCCCCAAGTCTCTTTCAGGCGTGGTGCTAGCGAGCATAGCACTGCCGAGCCTATAAGCATGCTGCTCTAAGCAGGACAATCCCCAACTTTGTCATCCCAGCCAATGCTTGGTCTAGCAGTGTCTTAAAAACCTCCAAGAATGGAGATCGCACCACCTCACTGGGTAAGCTGTTGCAGTGCTTTACTACCCTCCTCATGAGAAAGTTTTTCCTAATATCTAACTTAAACTTCCCTTGCTGCAACTTGAGACAATTGTTCCTTTTTCTGTCATCTGTCATCACTGAGAACAGCCTAGCGCCATCCTCTTAGGAACCATGCTTCAGGTAGTTGAAGGCTGCTATTAAATCCCCTCTGTCTTCTCTTCTACAAACTAAATAAGTCCACTTCCCTCTGCTTCTCCTCAGAAGTCACGTGCACTAGCCCTCTCACCATTTCTGTCACACTCCATTGGATTCTCTGTAATTTGTCCACAACTCTTCTGTAGTGTGGGGCTCAAAACTGGGCACAGTACTCCAGATGTGGCCTCACAAGTGCCAAATCAAGTGAAGCAATGATTCCCCTCTATCTGCTGGCAATGTTTCTACTAATGCAACCAAGCATTCCATTAGCTTTCTTTGCAACAAGGGCACACTGTTAGCTCATAATCAGCTTATGGTTTACTGCAGGGGTAGGCAATGTTTTTTGGCCAGAGTGCCAAAAAACACCGTAACACCTACCTCGAAAGGTGCTGGAGTGCCGGCATGGCAGAAAAACAAAATGAGCACAAGGGGTACATGGCAGGATTCCCTGCTTGTGCCCCTTGCCCCCCATCCAAAGCCTCTGCCCCCCCAGCCCTACTGCCCCTTGCCCCCACCCAAAGCCTCTGCCCCCTCCTCCTGCTGCTCCCAGCAGGGCTTGCAGCACCCCAGCTGCCTGCTGGGAGCAGCCCATCACCTCTCATCACCTCTGTGCCAGAAGCGGGGGAGAGACTGGGGCTGCGCTGCCTCAGGCCCCACCCCCACCAAGGCGTGCCTGCACGCGCTGGTGCGGAGCTGGTGCCAGAGCCCGGCACAGCTGTTTGGAGCCTCCCAGCTGCAGCCACCCTGGCTCTGGGGAATTGCTGCCAGCCAGGATCCTGGGTTGCTCCCAGCAGGCAGCTGGGACGCTGCAAGCCCTGCTCGGAGCAGCCCAGGCTCTGTTACTGGCAGCGGCTTCCCAGAGCCAGGGCTGGCCGCGGCGTGCCAAGCAAAATGGACTCGTGTGCCACGCTCGGCACACGTGCTAGGGGTTGCTGACCCCTGGTCTACTGTAAGGTCCTTTTCTGCAGAGCTGCTGCTTATCCAGTCAGTCCCCAGCCTTGCCAGCGCACGGGATTGTTTTGTCGTAAGTGCAGGACTTTGCACTTCTCCTTATTGAACTTCATATTTGTTTTGGTCCAGTGCTACAATTTGTTGAGGTCTCTGAATCCTAGCCCTAGCCTCCAGCGTACCTACTATTCCTCCCAGCTTGGTGTCATCTACAAGTTTGCTGAGTGTGCGCTCCATTCCATCTTCAGGTCACTGATGAAGATATTTAACACTTCACTTGATACCAGCTACCAATTAGACATTGAGCCATTGATTATTACCCTTTGAGCCCAACAATCCAGGCAGTTTTCTATCCACCTTACAGTCCAGTCCATTCATCCAATCCATACTTCCTTAGCTTGCTTGCAAGAATGCTGTGAGAGATACATCAAAAGCCTTGCTAAAGTCAAGGTACATCAAGTCCACTGCTCTTCCTGTAACCACAGAGCCACTCAACTCATCATAGGAGGCAATCAGGTTGGTCAAGCATGACTTGCCCTTGGTGAACCCATGCTGATTTTTTTTTAATCAATAAGACAAAGATTAATCACAGAACAAGTGCCACACGCTACAGTTCCCTATGCCAAAATGAAGAGACTCTTTTCTAGTTGCTATTAGGATGTTTCAAACAGGTAAATGCATGTCACTTGGGATTTGTAGGCTTTGTTTTCATTGTTGTTTATGTGCGTTTGTGGGGAGGGGTTCCATTTTTTGTTTTGTTTTGTTTTAAATAAGAAATGTCTGTGCTATGAAAACAATCTGCCCATGGAAACTATTTTACGTGCCATTTGTTTCCTACAAATGCAGGTCTTGAAACTGGAAACTAAATGTAATTATTCCTCTCAATGAATGCCTTCTATTAAACTCAACAGCTAGCAGAAAACAAGGCTTCCATTTACAAGATTTCACATAAAAGAGATGAGGTCATAATAACTTTCTCTTTTATTCACAAGGAGGAAAAAAAAAAGGGATTGCCTCATCAAAAAATAAGTTCTATCTTATAAATAGGGGGCAGATAATCACTCAGAGATTTGTGTTATTCTTAAAGCTACATCTTTTTCCTTCCAAACTATTTTGTTCCTAAAATTCTTCTGCAGAGAACAGAGAAACAATTTGCAAGTTTAAATAACAAAAGGGCACTCCACAGTAACAGAAGCTTTTACTGCGCCAGTGGCAGAAAGTTTCAATATCATTGAGGTTCTTCTGAAATTCTGCGTATGAGTTGTCAATCCAGGAGTAACTGCTCAACTAATATTAAAAAAAAAAAAAAAAGGTTAATTCCCTTTCAAGTCTGTGTGGATGCCCACAGCAGTGCAAGCAAAGAAAGAACACTGATGATTCATGGTTTCATTCTGCTCTTACCAGCATAGGTATAATTTTTCTCTCTCAAGTGGAGCTTTCTCCAATGGAGAGAAGAACGAAGAAGTAATTGTATACTACTACAACTGGGAGATTGGGATAAATACATAAGGATGGTTTTGTGACAGCAATTCTGAACTTATTCTGTCCTCCCTGGACCAACACGAGTTAGATACAGGGGTGGGCAAAATGCAGCCCATGGGCCAGATGCAGCCTGCCAGGCCATTCTATCCGGCCCTCGGGGCCCCTAAAAAATTAGAAAATTAATATTTATCTGCCCCTGGCTGCTTGTCATGCAGCCCTTGATGGCTTGAGAAAACTCAGTAAGCGGCTCTCCACCCGAAATAATTGCCCGCCTCTAAGTAAGAAGCTCTACAAAAATGTTACTTTCCAATGAAACTGTCCTAACTAAATGAAGTCAATGGTATTTTTTGTCACAACCCAAAGGTGTGATTTTGTTTTGTGTGTGCTTTGGGACCACTGAATTATTTTCCCGCCAATTTGTAGCTTTCTTTGCAGTGTGCATTTCTTCTTTGCAGCACAGAAATGCACTTTGCAAAGAGTTCCCGCCATTTGTATTATAATT
>NW_005841836.1:1545014-1561620 GCF_000455745.1 Alligator sinensis
GAGCCTAGCAAACTTCGTGTGAGTCTATTCAGAGCTCTTTTCTTCGAGTACTTTCTTCGGTTGGCACGACGGGCTTGCGGTTTAGAGCCTCCAACCGGATGGGCTAGAAGAATGTTCACGGGAAGGAACTCTAGTCCGCCTCTCTTCTTTTCTATCTGTAACTGCAACTCAAGCAAGTTTTCCTGCCTGCACCGCGACCATCTTCGGTGTAAGTAAATAATCTTAAATCAACCATTACGCGTCCGTAACTAATTCTAGCGTGTCGCCTGTTTTCTCCAACCCAGCATGCCTGGGCTGCTGGCCACAGCCCGCGCGGTGCGAAAAAGGGCCCGGATCGCTCCCGGCCTGCACATTTTTCACTCTTGGTTTCTTATTTCATTTGCTTCTCTGTCCACATCCCCACTCAATTTGTTTTACCCTCACTGAAAGCCCATTTCTTCTCAGTTGTTACAACTGCTTCAAATTGATTTTTTGCCATCATTTGGATGTCAGAGGAAAAAGATGGAGAGGGAGTTGGAGCAGGAACACACTTCTCAACGAATTACTGATGAAAAGTTGCTAGAATGCCAGGAGCAAAAAACATAAATCACTTTCACAAGTACCTTTTAATGAAAATGAAGCCATGGACTCTACATATGCAAGATAAAACTCAGCCTTATGCTCTTTCAAAACCAAACAAAAAAATCAATAGTGAAAGTTTTAATCATTTTTCTTACCTGAGCTTAAAGAATCCAAAAAAACCTTTTAGATTGTCTGTATTTTGATATGAACCCAACTTGCAAATTAACTTTGAGAACGTTCACGTAAGAAAAATCCATTCAATCCTTTTGTTACCTTCAATTTGAAGAGACTGGTTAATGTGTGCCTTCCCCCCCACAATGCTCCTGTTCAGTCACCACTCCCCCAGTTGGTCTGGCTGCTGCTGCAGGGGAAAAGTCTAGACTCCCCCTCCCACCTGCAACTTTTGATTTCTACTGATGCCCCAGGGGGCAGTACATCCCACAGTGCTGGGGGGAGGGTGAAGGGAGGGGACCTGCAGTGCAGCACGGGAGCAGAGATGGGAGCCACCCACACACAGGGTATAGAAAAGGAGAGGATGCCTCCTACATGCAGAAGGCATGGGAAGGGAGGGGGAAATGTAGCCCGGGCGCCCATGGCTCACACTCATGTGGCCCCTGACCACTTTGAAGCTGGACAGCCCTGATTTAAATTATGTTTTACTGATCAGCTGCTCTCATATTTACTAAAAATGGAACATGTAACAGGCATCTAATAAATTCAACAATCTAAGGACTGAAATCTAAGGAAATCTGACAACAGCATGAGAACCATCATATCAGATACCTTGACCTTATTCCAACTATCTCTCTTTGATGCTAAGAGTTCATAACACCAAGCTTTTTCTCCAGTCAATGACCACTCATTCAATCTACTGCAAGAGTCTGGCCAATAACCCATTACCATTTGCATCCAGTATTGTAAACCACTCTGTAATTTTCATCGTTTCATAGTTTCTAGGGTCGGAAGGGACCTAGGCAGATCATCTAGTCCGACCCCCTGCCATGGCAGGAAAGAGTACTGGGGGCAAATACCCCCAGCAAGATGGTCATCTAACCTCCTCTTAAAACCCCCCAGGGTGGGAGCCTGCACCACCTCACTTGGAAGCTGGTTCCAGACCCTGGCCACCCTGACCGTGAAGTAGCGCCTCCTGATGTCCAACTTGAACCTTCCCTCCGCCAGCTTGTGACCATTATTCCTGGTCACTCCTGGCGGCGCTCGGGGGAACAGGGACTCCCCCAGTGCCTGTTGAAACCCCCTGACTAGTTTATAGCAGGCCACAAGATCCCCCCTCAGCCTTCTCTTCTGGAGGCTGAACAGGTTCAGGTCCCATAACCTTTCCTCATAGGACCTGCCCTCCTGTCCCTTGATCATTTTCTTCTTATTCCCTATATAAAAACATAATGTACTCATTACAGATGTTCAAACTCAGGATCTCTAGTATAAAACCTGATTTTAAAAAAATTACCAGAAGTTGGAAATTCACCTTCCTAATTCTTAAACTTAAAGCTTAATAAAGAGAACTGCACTGCTGCAAGTTTATAGAATTGTAAATTAAATCCTCAATTCTCATTCTACCTCCTGGAACAAGCAAAGCTAAATGATAAAAAGAGAAGCTAGGTTCTTAAATCTTTTAAGAACCAGAATGGACAATACTTTTGTTTTTGTTTCACTTCCTTTCCTTATATTTTTCCACTGCCTACTAATCTGTATATCACTCAGTCTGTGTGCACATAGTTAGAAGATAGGGTAATTTAGCCCAAACCTGTAAACTGCTCAAGTTTGTTGGATTTTCTTTTGTGTTAGGATATTGTTTCATGTTATACTTCACACATGCTAACAGCACTTACAGTGCTAGTGTCTGAGGGTTAAAGCAGTAAAGCACCTATTAAGTGCTATCGTAGAATAATAAAATTCTGCCTTTTCAGTGAGGAGCATTTCCCAATCATATAACCTAACATGTTAAGCTAACATTGGACTGCTTCACAGAAGTAATACGATTAGGAGACTCCACTGGGGTGGTGAGAGGTGGGGGACAACTAACAAATACTTGCTGGGCTCCCACTCACTCTCCCATCCCACCAAAGCCAACCTCTGATACCGTAGGTCCTACAGCACAGTTAGGAGGCTGGGAACTCCAAAAAGTTGTTTGCAGCGCAGGCCCCAGCCAGTTGAAGGCACCTGTGCACTGCAGGGACTGGGACCAGCTCCCATACGATACCACGGTCACTCCCAGCCCCCACACCACACAAGAGCCTTGAAATGTCCAGCTCCCTGTCCACCTTACCACACCAGAGCCTTGAACTGGCAAGGCTTCCATAAGGTGGTGGAATAGGAGCCCAACAAACAGCTGGTTTTTTTAGCTCCCAGCCTCCTTACTGCACCAGAGCCTTCATCCAGTTCTGGTGGAATCCCAGGGCTCAGAATGAGAATCCGGTGCAGAACTACAATCTCTATTTAGATCTATATTTAGACGATACTAAGCATTAACGTGCGGCTGCTCAAAAAAAACTTTCTAAGTCTTATTAATGCTTACTAAGATTTAAATATAATGCGCTAAGTGTAATATGTAACAATAACCTTCCTCGTAGGTGACCTTATTTGCTTACTTGAAATGCTTAAACAACTTAAAAAAAGAAAAAAAAGGTGATGGGCTGTCAGTAGATAAACTAAAGAGAACATTCTAGTTTAATTTAAGTCTTCAGTCACAAACAGCTAACCAACAGAGTTTTATTACCAGTTCTGCCCACAAAAAAGTATATATTATATAATATATATATTTTTTGTGGACAGCGCTGGTAATAAAACTCTGTTGTTTAGTTGTTTGTGATTTTGAAGACTTAGATTAGGTTAGAATGTGACACATATATACTAGCAAATTTCCCATCGAGAATAACGGTGGGGAGGGAGGGACAGAGACCCACTCCCCCCCAGTGCTTTGGGCTGGGCCCGCTCCCTGCTTCCCCACCGTTGCTTCAGGCTAGAGCTGCTCACCCCCTTTCCCCCGCCGGTTCAGGGTGGGACCAAGGCCTGCAACAGTAGTCACGGCAGAGGTCACGTCCACAGTGGTGGTCATGGCGGGGCACAGCCACCAATCAACCCTGTCCCCTTCCTGCTCCCCTCCCTCCCAGCCAGCTGTTGTTGTGGAGAAGGCACTCCGGCCCCTGGCTCCAAGAAGTAGGGTGGGGACAAGGGCAGTGCCACTAGCCTCGCCCCCTAGCTCCAGCCCCAGTCCCTGCTGTTACGGTGGTGCTCTGCCATGTGGGGCAGGGTGAGGCCCATGCTGCGCAGCCAGTACCCCGCACCCCCACCACTCTGGCCCCTCAGTCCCCACTGTCATGGCAGTGCTCCTCTATGTGTCTCTGTCTGTCCAGGGCACTCTGATTGGCTGTGGAGGGAACCAAGCAGACTGCGAATAAAGTGTTATGGACAGACAGATTAAGGCTTTTATAATATTATAACATATACAGCAAAAGCTTTGTTATCCGGCACCCATGGGGGATGGGGGGAGGCAATTAACAAAACATCCCGGTTAACTGAGAGGCCCAAACAGGCGTCTTTGCCAGCACTCTAAGGGCTGTGGGGGCTCAGCAAAACCAGAAGTACCACAGTGGGCACTTCTGGTTTCGCTTTTACCTTACAAGCTGGCATGCCAGTTAATAGAGCATGCTGGCTTGTAAGGTGCCAATTAAGGCAGCTTTTACTGTATATGTGGCATTTGTTTATAACATTCTCAAATATTATTTTCAAACTGAACCTTAAATGGCAAGTAAAAACCAAAGTTAATCCTTCTGCAAACGCCAAAGAAATATCCACTTGAGCAAGCAAATATATTCTTGTAAAAAGCTGTTCTGATAATTGCCACAGAAAAACTACCAGAAGTTAAAGCCTGAGATGCTACAAAGAGACACACATCTGAGGAAGTCACTTTCCTAAATGTTTTAAAATTACTGTATTTACCCAAATCCAAGACAATTCAGAATTTAGGATGAGCCCTTGCTCCCTGCCCCTGGCTGGAGTAGGGTACTAGCTGGAGCTAGAGCTGCAGCTGCAAGAGGAAGGTAAGTGGAGGCAGGGAACAAAGATTGGCGCCCGGGGGGGGAGCAGAGATTATGGAGGGTAGGTTGCTGTGGCTTCAACTCCGACTCTGGGCTCAGGGTTGGAGACAGAGCCACAGTTGCTGCCCCCTCCCCCACCCCACCCCACCCCACCCGCTTGTATTTGGATAATATCACTATCCAAAATACAGCAGTTATGAGATTGTGATCCATAAAGGACTCTAAAGCACACAAAACTACTAATACTACCCAGTAGGGGAGGAAAGTTACCCATCTTAGTTCCCACTCCAGTGGGCTACCCTTTACCAAACAAGATTCTGATGTGAGACCATGCACACAAAACCGCCAACAACTGTACATAAATCAGCATAAGGCTACCCTGGAGCAGACATAACATCCAGTACTAGCACCAGTCAAGGGGAGCTAGTATTGACAAACAACTTGCCATAGAAACATTCAATGTAAGACTAGGTTGCTATATTATCCTGAAATGTTTCTGATGTAGGCAAAGCCTCTGACAAATATCACAGCCCTGTCAACAGCAGTTGGAACTGATATCAAGAGACCTACAACAGATGATTTGACCAGCAGAGTAGGAAAATTTTCAGCACTGTGCAAATTAGACCTGAACACTGCACTGGCAGCCAAACAGGTCTTTTATTCAAAAATTTCTCTAGTGCAGATAAAGCTCAGAGAACAGTGACAAATGAACGTGTGTCCTGTTTGCACTACAGCTTCCGGCACTACTATTATTACCACTACAGCTGCAAGGTACTAATTTTCTTGTTTCAGACGAGACCTGTGTGTCTGCCAGCTGCCACAAAGCAATTATTACTGTCAGACAGGTCATACGCATGGTAATTACTCAGGACAGGAAAAAAAACAAAAGCACAGAAATTCCACAGTCTTACATTTAATTAAATTTCATTGCCAGTCTCCACCATTTAGCTGACTAGAGGTTTATCTGATGGTAGGAACCAGTTTTAGGGGAAAACAACAAGGTTCCTAGTTTGTTCAGATTTTTAGGAAGAATTATATAAGTATTAATTCTTAGTCTGTGATCCAAGACTCACCAGTGGTCCACAAAGCACTTGATAGTTAAGAGTTAGCCCCATTGTGTTAGTTTTCCTTATTTCCAGTCAGCCATGATGAAGGCATCTTAAAGCACTTTATAATATTCTCCCAATATTACTCTTCAAAGTAGGTAGTTACCACTGAAAATGTATTTATTTGCCAGTCGGAGAAGGGAAATAAAAGTCTCTCTATTAAGAAAAAGTTCCAACACTGATCAAGTTTAATAACTGTTGATTTACACTGAAAAAAAGTATCCAACCTTACAGCTTTCAGCCTTAAAGACAGCTAAGCAAACAGAAATTTATGGCTTCAAATACCATGCAAGGCCTGCAATTCATAACCGTAAACAGAAACCACCATTGAAAGAAGTTGGAAAGCCACAAATAGTAAGGCTATCTTCCTCATTTATGAAACTGTAACTGCCATGAGATGCCTTGTATGACATTTTTGAACATTTACAATACAAAAGCTAAGTGTAATCTCTGAATTAATTAGAAGCCATCTGAAGTAGCAGATCCAGGAGGCGAAAAGGGTTGCAGGACAAGGGCAAGGAAGGGGCAGAGAAGAGGGGTGCAACCACATTACTGCACTCCCCTAAATCTGCCCCTGCATAACTGTACTTATTGCTCTGAAATATTATCACAATATTAAGCCATGCCAATATGTTTAATTCTTTAAAAGGAAGATAAAAAATAAATGAAATACACTTAAAGGGTAAACCATTAAACATTTCAACTACAATGGACTGTTCCTGAGGCAATAAAGATTAAGACAGCTGTAAGGAAATGAGCATTTGTGCTCACATGTAACTGCTGAGACAACATGGCAAAGAAGAATGGGACTTTGTATATATTTTTTTTTAAAAGGAGAGCTGATCAAGACTACTTTGAAAATTCTGACCGTCTGGGACCAGAATACAGCTAATAGGAGGCTGCATTATCTAGGGGTGACCACTGTAAAGGAACCAGTTCTGCAGACCACCACGACCAGCTGAAACAGTATTGTTTGAGAATCTACCTTGAAAAATGGCTAGATCACCGAATCTCCAAAATGCTGTGTCTGGAACTACCAGTCACTGTGTGCAACATGAACCAAAAATGAGTATTAGTCAATGTCAAAGCAAACTACAGGAAATTGTTTTTGTTATTTATCGACATGTTGCAAATGATATTTATCTTAAAAGTAATAAACTTGGCTATGATATCTAATAGTTTTGGTTAGGATTCTGGATAAAGAGTGTGCAACAATACATGCTGAAATGGGAGCAAACAAGTTTGCTTTTTCTTTTAGATAATAACAATACATTAATCCATTTTCCTGTACCCCTTTCCATCATGTCCTTTTTTTCTCCCCAATGCTACTCTTCACATCCCTTCTGGTCAGCAAGGGTCTTCGCCCTACTAGATAACTACAATAACTTCAGTTTTCCCAATACAACTTAAGGCAAACACAACTGTGATAGATGATGTAATTGTAGTAGATGGTCAACATGAAACAGACAAGGAGACAGAGGAATTAAATGATTCAGCAGGCCTTAAGAAAAACAACAACAAACATTTTTTTAAATTAAATATTCCCCTGTCATCTGACTGACAGCTCCATTTAGTTTGCTTTCTGGTTTTATTTTAAACCCATTGCATGTAAATCTTGTAGCTTTTCTGCCTCAGCTGAAGAGAGCGAGAAGCTGAGGATGAATCAATTGCTAGAATGCAGCTTAAACATTGTGGTTAAAGAAAGTCAGCACTGAGAGACAGGTCCAAATATTCACAGCACAGATATTAACAGAAATTACCACAAAATGACCGTGCAAGTCATGTGCAAGCAACAGTTAACATAATTTCATAACAAGAAAAAAACTAGCATAGCCATGCATTGGTAATACTGCAATATTCTTGCCCTCTGGCCTGCTGTTCCAATGTCATTTACATAAAAATTATACAGTACAACCTCATTATAACAAACCATATTTATACAACACCCTCCCCCCCCCCCCCCCTTTTAACAATCCTAACAGCAGGAACCAATCTCTTCATTATCATGATGTACAAAAATGACTAGCCCTATTATAGAGAACACCCTCTTTTAATGAACTTTCTTTCCATTCCATGGGAGTTCATTATAATGAGACTGCACTGTACTGAAATACCATCATGCTAATCCTTTGAGATCTTATGTCAATATCTTTATTCTTTTTAATTATGCTGAAAATTCTTTTGGACCATCCTTCATTTTCTATGGTGCTCAATTAAAAAAAAAAGAGGAAAACATGTACAGTATATTCCATTTGCATGCAACCCAGGTAAGTGCAGGATTTGCTTAGCTATGTAACCTAATGCCAGCCACAATTTGCTGCCTAAGGCTTACACTATAACAAACTTCCATTACCTGCATATCAGTTAAATGAACACATTTTTTAAGTGCACAGCATTTTCAGCAACACTATCATCTCTGTAACTTAATTGTGCTTGTAGAGTACCTTTAACTGCAGAGTACCTTTAACTGTATCTGTCTACTTTATAACTAAGTGGACATGCCTACAAGTGCAATTAATGCATCTGGATATACTTTGAACCAAACTGAACCAGAGTAGACTAATTCCAATGTCACCATCTATACATGTGTTTAAGCACAGTAACCTACTGCACTGCTGGATACCACTTGTATCTGACAGGACTATCCAGCAGCGCAATAAATTAGACTACTGTGCTCTAACTGCCACGCACATGTACATTATGATGCTTTACTGGGCAACAAATCAGTCTGCTGCACAGTAAAGCATCCTGTGTAAACATGCCCAATGTAAGCTATTCAACTACTCCAGAAAGAGTGAAAGGGAAGTAACTGTCAAAGGGCCACTTATGCACAGACTAGCAAGGTACTGTCCTTTTCTACGTAAGAAAGTTTCACTTGAAACAACAATCAGGAAGCAGTTTTGTCCAAAGTTGGATCATTCTGTCTAAATTAAGTTCAGAGATGCTTTTGATAAAAGCCTACCTCCCTTAAGAGACTGCTTTTAACTTAATACAAGTTTCGTGCTGAAAAGCAACAGGCTAACACTAACGATGATAACCTCTTCCTTGGGTCAGTGGCAACAATTGCCAGTGGTAAGTAGGAAGGGTAGAGTTTTTGTGGGGTTGCAGGAGGGGTTGGTTAACCTTTTTTTTTTTTTTTTTTTTTACCTACAATGTACTCAAACTTCTATTATTAAGGAATTAAAATCTAGAGCCGCATGATAGGGGGGAGAAAAAAAAAGGCATGTGTAAAATACACAAGTCCTGTCAATAAAAGTCAACTTGCATTTAGTTTAATTCATAGTTTCACAGCTGTTAGGGGCTGGAAGGGACCTTACAGATCATTGGATCCAGCCTCCCCCTGCACGTGGGCAGGAAAGACTGTTGGGATCAAATGATCTCAGCAAAGTGGATATCAATTGCCTCCCCCATTTTTATTTTTTTTTAAGAAACAGGTTTGTTAGCGATCCTTGGCTGCTTTCTGAAGCCCTTAGCATGTCAGTGATTTGCAAGCTGAATTTTGTATCAGAAATCATCAGTTAGTTATATCCCATGTCTGCTTTTCCCACATCATATTAGAGGCTCTGAAAACCAAAACGTGAATCTGGTAGAACTCAATAAGTCAATTATAACTCAAGTTCTCTCTATTGCAGTTTCCACTGATATAATTTCCAAACAGTATTTTAGGATATTAAACATTCTACTGCAAGAGACAGGACAGTTTAAAGGAATGATATGAAGACTGGAATCTCTATCCCTAGAAATTGTCAAGAGGAGGATATACTGGGATAGCTCAGTTAGGGATGATCCTGATTTGCACAGGGCTGGACTGATGACCTCATGAGGTCTCCTTCCAGCCCTACTTTCTATGATCCTATAACTTACAAACCTATCTGTACGTTATGTATCATCTTTGCTTTGGTTCAGAGTCGTCAAACTTCTACATGGGTAAGGGCTGCACCCCCTGCAGCGGATATCACACAAAGGCCACACAAAGGTAAGCCACAGGCCCCCCTGGGCAGCCTGCTCTATGGGCACACACAGCTGCACTATGCACCCACATGGGTGCTCCCTCTCCCCCACACTACACCATGCACCTATGCAGCCTGAGATTCACTGCAATTCCCCCTCAGGCAGGGGTAGGACAGAAGCTGAAGGAGTGAAGGGAAGCCCACCGACTGCAGCCACTGCTGCAGCCAGAGCGATTGAAGAGCAGCAGCTGGGGAGCAGCCTGGGGCCCCTTACAGGCTGCATGAAGCCCTGGCCCTGGCACCAACAGTTTGTGAGTCCTGCTTTGGTTTGTAGATTTATCATGTTATACAGCTAGGCATATTTTTGTTAACTGCTGTGCGTACCTAACCAACAAAGACAGCCAGCAATGCTTTGAATGTTACCAAAATCCTTCACCTGGAGCATTCACATAACTTTCAGTGCCCTGCTGGCTCACAAAAATGGAAAGTGAAAAAACAGAGCAACATGTGTACAGATAATGTGTGTACACCCACAAACCAAAATCTAATTCATGTGTAAAATTGCTGGGTAGCGCAGAAGGGCTGCTTGGTTTCCTCTCTCTCTCTCTTGTAGACTGAGAGGGAAATATGAAAAAAAAGTTGCTGGATTTTTTAGAAACTTTAACTGTGGGACAAAAGGAATAATTTAAAGGACTGCGAGACCTGCCCACACTCCTTTAAAATATGTTCCTGCAAGGTATTTTTAGACAGCATACACTTAAATCATTAGAACAAAATACAATTCCTAACGTTGCAATTTTTTAGATATGAGCTTCCCAAAATAATGATTTAACACAAAGCTTGAAATTCCTATTTAATATGTATATTTTACACGAGGCAGATATGATTCTTAAATTTATGCCCAATGGAAAAAACCCATATTTGAAAGTCATGTCCCAGTGACAGGATTGCCTATTCAAATTCACTGCTTGGCTGCATCCAGATGAGCACGGCCATGCAGCATGTTTAGCTGTTCTCCGGATATCCAGGGGTCAAAAAAAAACCCGCAGAAGAAAAAGCTGAAGGGCATACATGGTGGCAGTGCGCGCCACCCAAAGCCAGAGCCTGACTGACTGGAGCCACACTCCGCTGCCAGCCAGGCTCTGTGAGGCAGGATCATCACTGCTGTAGCCCAGGAAGGCCCCCAGGTAAGGCTGCTGGGGCCAGCCCAGTGCTGGTCACAGCCTCCCCTACCCCACCCAGGGCAACTTCCCACATGCCAGAGTGCGTGTGGCACAGGCATTCCCCAGGGACAATTAGTGGCGGCACAAGGTATGCCACCACTACTTGACCCCGGGGAACTGAACGTCCATGCACATCTGGACACGACCCTTGAGATGTTTTGTGTAAGTCATGTTTTTATCATGATTTCCTTAGGGCTATGGTAGAGGAGGGGAAAAGAAGGGAGGGCTGCGATTATATACCTCCACCTTATGAAAAATTACAAGACTGACCACTGTCCAGGTCACACTATTTATTGGATTCTTAATGTATTATTTGAGAATCAGAGAAGCTTACAACAAACAGTAGTATATTGACTCACAGCTAACATGTAAACTACAGGTCCAATCTACTGCATAAAGAAGGAATGTCAGCTCTGAACACAGCAGAAACGTAATACAGTAGTTATAAATAATGAATAAGGCCTTTTATTTTTCCCCTGTGAATCTGGCCATAAAGGTACTGACTGTTCTTCCAATGCCTGAACAATATGGGGTCCAATTATCTCAGGATGCAAACACATAGTACATTACTCTGAAGTAATTTGACTTTATTCTGAGGTAAAAGTGGATCAGAAATGTGATCTACAGCCTTACATGGACATGAGTCACTCCACTATCTATACGCTAACATGTATTAATCTGGTGTGCCAGCCATGAGTCTGCTCTCCTGGTTTGTCTCATCCCAGAATGGCCATTTGCTTAATGCAAGTTAGCTGCCCTACTGACATACTGGACTAGCACAGAGAGCAAGCCTGGAAGAGCTTATAGGTCTCCTGGTCATAGGTCTGCTTCATACTACTACAGAGTATCATCCCTAGTAAATTACTCAGGGTAACCGTAACGCATGTTTACACCGTTAGAGATCAACCCTTTTTCCTTATGTCTCAGTGCAGCACCCAAAGACATTTAATAATATATTGATCTGAAAGGTGCAACTCCAAGGAGCCACAGGCAAGGCACCTTCACAATCAGAGTCTACTAGCAACTCAGTACATGAGTCCCAGTCTGTCCCTTTTCAGTGAATGGTGTAAGACTGTCTAATTACTTCCCTAATATTTCATTCATTACCTTCATTTTCCATTTTAACTTTCCCTAAACGTTAGCTAATTCAATATTGCAAGTGAGGGTGAGAGTATATACTGCCTAATACAGAGAGACTTTATCTAATCCATGAAAAGTATGCCCAGATTTCAATGGGATAGGGACTCAAATGCCTGTAACAATCTATCACAACTGAGCCCCTTACAGTGGTTAGTTTCCATTATCACATGCCAGGGCAGATCCTGGATTTTACAAGTGGGTGCAGGAGCAGCTACCAGCGCTGCAGGATTGGCTGCACCCAGACTCCTGCCCTCTCCTCAGAGGGTAGGCAGACTGTGCCAGAAAAGGAGCAGCATGGACTTTTTTGAATCCGGAAGAAGGTAAGAATTCCCCCCTTTCCATTCCCTGCTCAGAGGCACATCTCCTCCCCTCCCCAGCCTGCTGCTGCCAGTGTCCTCACTGTCCCTAGGGTGAGAGGAGCTCAAGCCCTACTCCAGCAGAGCTGGGTGGCAGCTGGGCTCAGCCTGGGACAGCGGCAGCAGTGACAGATGGGTCCCTACTGACTGATCCACCCAGGTGTCACCCACCAGCTCAGGAGCAGACATGGGGAGGGGGAAGCTGCCTGCCCCACCACAACCACTGCCCAGGGCTGAGCCCAGCCCCTGCACAGCTCAGCTAGAGCAGAACACAAGCTCCCCTCATCTCCCGCACAGCATGCACACCAACAGCGGCAGGTGGGGGACTGGGGAATGGAGAGGGGAGGGGATGGGGATGGGCTTTGGAGCATAGAAGGGAAGCAGGGTGGGTGGGGTAGGGAGGGGATTCTTACCTTCTTTGTGACTTCCTGGCCTTCCTGGCTGCTGCTCCTGCCATGTGGTCAGAAAGTAGGTTGCAGCCATACCTTTGCCCCCTCTGGATCCATCTCTAAGCCACGCAGACTTTTTCAGACTCTGGATCACATTCTAATAGATATGTCCACTGGATCATTTCCTTTCCTACTCATGATCACCTGGTATCTTTGGGGAAATTAACGCAATTGCTGACATAGGAAAACTTGTATAAGGAGAACTTATTGCATTAAATATTTTAAAGCAATTTCACAAATTAAAAAAGGAATCATCAGCGTTGTGTGCACACCCAACCCTTAGACACTACAGCTTAAGATTCCAGCTCTGAAAACCCAGATACTTCTGCTTCTTTTGTTATAGGCCAAGCACTAGAAAAATTCCACATGGCTATTCTAACAGATCACATTCTAGCTGTTTAGAAGCATAGGTGACTTCAAGAGATACAATTAATGTTTTTCCCCACTGTGGCCATGGACATTATAGCTGTGCCTTTCTCCCAGCACAAAAAGAGAGCCTACAGCTGTACCTGGGGTTTCTTGTGGAAGAGAACCAGCTCGTTCACAAGAAGATTCTACCTCTTCCATCCAGGAAGATCTCTCCCCTCCTGCACTAACTTGAATGGCTGTACACTTCTTTCAGGTGTTGATGACCCCCTTTATACAAATCCTCTGCTCTCCTTTCCTCCCATCAAAGGAGAGGAAGACAGAGGAAGCACTGGTTCCTTGATAGCTCAACCAAGGGTGGGCTGTCAGGAAGCCCAGTAGGAACCCCAATGTGGAAAATTTCCCCACCCCTATCCAGCTACTCATCTGATCCGTCGGATGGGTGGGGATAGAGGCAGGGAGGGGGGCATTCTCCTGCGGCAGGAATCTTCACAGGGCTTTGGGAGGGCTCCAGCCCCAGGCATCTGCCTCCCACTCATAGCACTTCTCTGGGTTGACCCAGAGGAATGTAGGAAGAAGAGAGCCGTTTTCACATAGTGGGAACCCTGGGACTACACATCTCAGGGATCTAAAACAGTGTTTTGTACTTTTACAATACAATCCCAAAACTGTAGCCACTCAGATCACAGCTATACTCAAACCCCAGTCCAACCTACTACACAGACAAGAAGACTCAGACCCCACTCTAACGCCGTGACAAGGACAACTGAATCCCTCTGGTCATCACTTACAGCCCCCAGCTTGAATACCTTACACCAGGGATGGTCGACCCCTGGGGCACATGCCACAAGTGGCACAGGCAGCTGCTTAGTGTGGCACACAAGCCCTGGGTACTCAGTAAAGGGAGGTGCTGGAAGAGAAGCAGGGGGGCTCAAGACTTTGGTGGCATGGAGCAAAGTGGGAGAGGAGAGAGAGGCATCAGATGTCACCGCCAAGTTAACACTTGATTCTCACAACATAAAACAGAAATGGTTGAGGGGATAGAGAATGGGTAACCAGGTTCTTGGTGGTGACATCTCCTTTTGCAGTAGCTTCCTACCCCTGCTCTGTTCTTCGTGGTGTGGCTGTGGCCAGAGGCTTGAGCCCTGCTACCTTCATTTCAATACCCCAGGGTGCAAATTATCAGGTATGTTTCAGAAGCAGATATAAGGGGGAAGAAATCAGTGCTGCACTTAGGAAGGGAGTGGGATGTAATGCAGTAGGCCTGCCAAAAACATTGGCCATTGTTGCTTTAGATCCACCATTAATGAACTCTGACCCCTCCTGGAAAATTACAACTACTCAAAGATCCTGGCATACAGGCAGCACTCCCACCTCAAATGACATTTCTCCATCAACAGACTAGCTAATTTTAGTTCTCACCAAGCCACCGGGTCTTGATACAGACCCATATGCCATCTATGCCCCCTCCTCAACACAGACTGTATTATCACTAAACCAAGCCACACTAATTAGCATATCTGGGATTATTCACCTGCTCCTCTATCAACATCATGTATGCCATCACCAGTTTACAGTGCCCTACTGCAGCCAATATTGAACAGACTTATCTGAAGGAATGAATGGAAACTGATTTGTTATCAATTCCAGAAATAAGCAAAAGCCTGTGGCAGAACACTAACTTCCCTGGGTGTTCAATCACTGACCTCTGAGTCAACAGTTTTTAAACAAGGTGAAAAAAAATTTTTTTAAACCAATTTAAAAGCAAAATCGCAGAACAAGAAATTATCCACGAACTCAACTGCATTAACCGTGGGAGTATGGGTTCTCATCCCACTACCTGAACTAGCTGTTAACTCCACTGGCCCTCAAGGTGTTAACTGCCTCATTCATCTCAATTGATCTAATAAACCCACTCTTTATCTCTCTTGGCAACGGCTACTCTGCCCCATTCCCCTCTAAAAAAAACTTTCTTTTCTGCCAGTCCATTCACAGCATCTAAGTAGGCTGTTGTATTTGAAAGCTTTTGCCTCTCAAAACCAGTTAATATCTAAGGGTGTTTATAGACATGCTCCAGGAATGAGGGGAGGTGGGCACTTTAATTAGAGTGGCTCTGAGAGCCACTCTAATTAAAGCACCCAAAGCATCATATGCTTCAGCATCCCAGTGCTGAAAAATGGCGGCAGGGGTGCTTTAACTAAAACTCGATGAATGAGCTTTAGTTAAAGCACCCCTGCCGCCATTTTTCAGTGCAGGGATGCTGATACATGTGATGCTGGAATGTGTTGATGTCCGATAATTCGTGTATACGCACCATAAGGTGCCACCTTGCTCTACCTTCTGCCTGACCTACCTCTCCAACAGATTTGAGTCAGTAAAATCACTGTAGGACAGTAGGTTATCTTTCTGTCCTTCTTTAAACACTGTTGTAATGTCATGCATCAAGTCTCGCAGAAAGAGTGCAGTGTCCTAAGAATCACACACTTCGTGCCGTCCAAAAATAGAAAAAGTCCACGTAACATCAAATTATTGGGTCAGTTGTCACTGATAACAAGATCAGACCACTTAATATAGGTTTTCCTAAAACTGTGTATAACATGTGTGGGTTATTTTGTATCATATGAGCTGCCCAGCAAAACCACATAGCACCACCAAATTTGAAGCCTGGGTCCAAATTTGAAGACTAGGTATATTTCACCTTGGCTTACACAAGAAGCAGTTTTCAAAACCAGGAATAGTAAAATGCATCCTCCTGAATTCTCCACTACAGTATTCTCTTGCCTAAAGAAAAACTTGCATGGGTTAATTTTCAAAATGGAAAAGAAATTTAAATGATTTGCCAAAGGTTACTCAGAAGTTTCAAACAACACTGAGACCACAAACCTTTAGAGGTGACCTAAATCTATCTTACCCACTAAACACAGCACTTCTCACACAAAAGGGTTCAATTTTCCAAATTTAGATCATACAGGATTAACAATTCCCACCCATCTTTGTAAAGTGTCGAAGATACACAAATGAAAAAAAACACTACCTCATTCTAAAGCATTCCAATTAGCATTTTTCAAATGGTGTAACTAAGCATTTGTCTATGCAGCAAACTGAAGCGTGAGGGTAGCTTGACTAGGCCTCCCTTGGCTAGCTCAAGTCTCATTAGCATCGGTAAAAAAACAGTAACCAAGATGTTGTGGCATGTCTTCAGCAGAATCTAGCAACACCAAGAGATGCTTGTCAGAGACTCCCAAGTGTTAACTCAGGTTTCTGCATCTGTAGTATTACTATTACTAGAGTTTTGGTATGCCTGTCTGGGTTACAATCACACTTCTGTATTGCTGTGCAGACCTTTGCTAAGGGGCATGAAAGGAAACTGGCTGGCCCAGAAGGCTTGAGCAGTAGGGAA
>NW_005841836.1:1561651-1564936 GCF_000455745.1 Alligator sinensis
AACCCCTTAGCCCTCAAGTTCTGGGTCCACTAAGAAATTGTGGTACTATAATCTACTAATACTGGAAGAGAAAATAACTTAGTTAACAAGACATGCAATCTTTGTAAGCAACATATGCATCCTATCAACTGTGCTTTGAAATATATAAGGCTTTGAAGAAACTATTTTTAGCTCCCTTATTTAAGAGTCATATGATACATACACCACTTATATATTTTTGAAACATTGTTTTCATTCATCCACATATAAAAAATGAAAAATGTTAACAAAAGCATAAAATTCCAAAGCATATATACAAAAACACCAATTCTATTTAAAATATCAGCTAAATGATAACAATGCAGTTTCTTATCACACACAGAGAATCAAACACTGGAAATAAAGAAAAAAGGTTGTCATAAAGCCTGCATTGCACGTAAGGATTTATTAAGTATAAAGAAATGCATGTTTTATAATTTTAAAAAAATCTTAAGTTTGAGCCACAGTAAGAAACTGGTATCCTTTCACTAATAAACTCACATGGTAAAATTGGGGAAGGGGGGGGGGGGGGGGGGGTTAAGGGGTTTTTTTATTGGAGAAAAGTGGGGGAGGGGGGGGGGGGGAGGGGTGTTAAGAGAGTTTTTATATTTGCCATTCTTAACATGCAGTTTTCCAAACAGAAATGCTTTTACTATTAATCACTTATGTTACACACTTACTATTAAATCACATTCATCCTAAAACACGTAAATTATAAATACATTACCAAAATACCAGTGTCAATGAATAAATACTAACTGATACTATTCCCCATTTAACAATAGTCCTTAAAAATGTACTGAACCAAGATAATAAAAATTCTTTAAAAAGAGCAATCTGCATATTGGACCTAGGGCTGTTGCACTGTGATGAGATTTCATTAGATTGATAAGCACATGTTTGCAGTACATAGTATATTTTATGTTTCATGATTTATTTCTTGCCTTATGCACTTGGATTTTGTAAATTAGGCAATTAATATGGTAGTTATTTTCTTAGCAGCCTTTAACTTTTTTTTTTATTTGTAGAAGCTTTTATTTGCTATGACATTTTTAATCTAAAAGCAACCTTTTGAAGTTATTTTGGTGCCTATAAAGTGGAACTATTCCTCCTGTAACATCTGCATATTTTATGAACCCAGATGCCAAAATGCATTCTTAGATAGTCTCAGTTGATTGTTGTTTAATCATTCGTTGGTTATATTTCAAACAAACAGTTTGGGAGAATCTGGTTAATTTGTGTTGCATCTTTAATACTACCAGCCATGCACATAGTGGAACAAAGAAGACATCTAGAATTTACAGAAAGTCATGAGGCAATGTGTGCATTTTGATAAAATCTTATTTCAGAGAAGGAAATAAGCAATGGTCTGTAAATGGTTTTTTATCATGAACTTCTTTGTGGTATAGCTTGATTATGTACAAGAGGAGTATTTTGGCATGCCCTATCCAAAACAAGGGAGGGGGAGGAGTTTGGGAGGTGTTTTTTGGTTCTTTAATTGTCTGGGGAACAGAAACCTTCAGCTCATTCTCTAGTAAACTCCATCTGAACTAAATTAATACACTTTTCATACAGTGAAGTAGCATATGAATAATATTTCATTAAAATGCTGCTACCATCATTTAAATAATGGAATGACATTTCACTTCAACCAGATAAAATCTCGTTAAATTTCCTGGAATATCCTGCAAGACCTTACCCTTCCTTTTGCATGCTTTTTAATGCCTGTTTATCATTACAGTTATACATCCTAAACATTGATTTTGCAAAGTGGCCCTGTCCTTTTATCCTAATGGAATTCAAGATATTTTCTTAAATTCATGTAAGAGACATTAATCCTAACAGCTTTAGTCAGACCAGATCTACTCATGTATGAGGTCATTTCACTTATACAGAAGCATCAACAACTGAACAGGAGGCAGGGCGGTACTAACTCTCCTTAACCTTTGTCCTAAACCTCAGGGCACGCTAGTCAACTGAGTTTCTTTATTTCTGGGGTTTTTTTTAAAATAAGTTTCTTCTAGTTAAATGTCTCAAGTTGCAGCAAGGGAAGTTTAGGTTAGATACAGTATTGGAAAAACACTGGAACAGGTTACCCAGGGACGTGGTTGAGTCTCTATCCTTGGAGGTTTTTGAGACCCAGCTACACAAAGCTTTGGCTGAGATGATCTAGTTGGGGATGGTCCTGATATGAACAGGAGGTTGAACAAGATCAGTGTTTCTCAACCCATAGGTCGCAAGAATATATGAGAGGGTCATGAGCAAACTTTAAAAATGGATCAACAAACTTTAAAAATGGATTCTCCTTTAAAGGAGAAAAAGGTGGGAAATTGCCAGTCTGCAAGGGGCTGCTTGGAGCCCACACTGTGGGGTGGGGGGCAGCAGGTCAGGAGCAAGGGGCACTGGGTTGGGATGAGCCATTGACATTTCCAAATGAGTCCTGGTCCAAAAAAGGTGGAGAACCACTGGATGACCTCCAAGGGTCCCTTCCAACCAGCGTTCCCTCCAAGCTGTGCAGCCATTCAGGCGCACCTGGCAGCATGGCATAAGCATGCCTGTGCAGCCGCGCACGCCACACAGCTTAGAGGGAACGCTGCGTCCAACCCTCATTTTTTATGACTCTATGAATCCCCCACAAGAGACTGGATTGCAGACACTCTGGATAACAAAACCAGGCGCGAACTAGTGCACAGGAAACACCCGGTCATTCCAAACAAGGCCAGACACAGGCATGGGCCAAGAGGGTGCCTCAGACATAAAGGAGGCCAGAAAATGGTCATTATTATTACTATTATTATCATTCTCTCTGGCGAAAGGGGGCCTGATACTACAAGTTCGTCGTAGGCCACCTGGAGTCAAGGGACAGCGCCGATTCCAAGGGTGGCAACTACTGATTTGAAGAGCCCGTTGTCAGGCAGGTTTTCAAACTCTTCTCCCCCTTCCACTGACAGAAAGATGTCTGTGCCCCGCTCTGTCTGCCCGGGGCCTCTCCCGCAAGGCTCAGCCCAGGCGCACTCGGCACTACCCACCAGGAACACCCAGTCCCGCCAGGCCCGTGCCCCGCGGAGGAGGAAGCAGGCAGTGCCCGGGGCTCACCCAGCACGGCGCGGAGGTGCTTGAGGCGGGTCAGCACGTCCTTCTTCGGGTCCAGCGCTTTCTGTGTAGATTTCTTGACATCCGCATGGCCCTTGCGGGAGAACATCCCCGGGGCCGCGACGCCCGGCTGCAGCGGGGGGCGGCGGATGCGGGGCGGGGGCTGGGGGGATG
>NW_005841836.1:1565161-1600592 GCF_000455745.1 Alligator sinensis
CGGCTGCTACGGGGGCGCGCTGCATGCTGGGAGTTGTAGGCGCCGCGGGACGGGGAGCGCCCGGGTCTTTGTGCCGCCGGGAGTCTTGCACCCCCTCCCAGCACCGTGGGCTGTGGTGTGTCCCATGGGACCCCCATGATCTCCAGTTCTTCCCCCTCACCCCTAATTACAGGCAGCAGGGGGATAGGTGTAGTGGCCTGCAGGTGCCCTGTACCCCACCCCAGGAATAGGGCTCTTGGGGCACATTTACAAGTGCACTTTAGCCTATTTAATGAGCATTAAAGCCTTGCTAAAAAAAAAACCTGTACTCTTTCGTTAATGTGCATTAGACAGGCTAATGTGCATTTTCCTAGTACCTTACAATGGAGGTACTGGACTTAATGCTAGGGTGGCCATCATAAGGACAGTCCGGTTGTCCTCTATTCATATGAAACCAGATGCCTTTATGTCCTGTATTTTTCTCTTCTCTTCCTCCTCCCTCCCACACCTGCTACAGCACTGCCCAAGGGCAGGTCTACATGTGCGTTAACAGACATTAGTTAATGCGCATTAAGTCTCGTACCTCAAGTGTAGGGAGCCCTGCTCGGGGCTCTTTCCATGGGCACCTGCTCCATGGGCTGCCATCACAAAGATGGGCTGTTCCCCTTTGGCACTAGCTGGAGTAGCTCTTTTCTTCAAAAGAAAAACAGAGGACATAAAGGCATCCGGTTTCGTATCAATAGAGGACCAAGTAGCAGAAAACTGGAATGTCCTCTATGATGGCCACCCTACTTAATGTGCATTAACTAAACTGCATTGATGCACATGTAGACATGCGCCAAGGATAGTGCCATAGGAACAAAGTTTGGTGCCTGGGGCCCGCCCTCACCCCACACACAGATCCGGGGAGCACCCCCCCATGCTTACCTGGAAGTGCACACAGCAGCAGGAACCACCCTCCCCCCATTTCCGTGCCCCCCCCACAAATGAGCTGCTGTCCCACACCCTGCCCCAGCTGGGCAGCGCCTGTTGATGCCCCTTCACTTTGGCACTTGGAGTGGCCCCCCCCCACCTGCTACAGGACTGCCCAAGGGTGTGTCTACATGTGCATTAATGCACATTAGTTAATGCGCTTTAAGTCTAATACCTCGAGTGTAGGGAGCCCTGCTCAGGGCTCTCTCCATGAGCACCTGCTCCGTGGCCTGCCATCACGGAGATGGACTGCTCCCCTTTGGCCCTGGCTGGAGTAGCTCTGCCTGGGCAATGCCTGTGGTAGGTGGCTGCACTAAGACCCCCTGGGGCAGCTTATCTGTGAGCACTGAACCTAAGATGTTCATATTTAAAAGCATGAGCCTCCCTTGCTTGAGTCACAATGCTAGGCCATTGGCAGAGCGGGAGTAGGGGCTCCTAAACCCCTCTGTACACCTGCTCCAGCCACAAGAGGAGAGCACAACAATATGTTGCCCTGGCATTGTGATGGAGCCACCAGGCTTTGTGTGTGCTTCCCATGACCCATGGCCCCACGCTTTACTTGAATGTTTCTCAACCATCTCCTTTTGGTAGCAAAGTAAAAAAGAAAATGTTCGTGACTTCCTTAGTCTTACTCCAAGAATAAAAAACAGAACAAAACAATGTCAGGTAACAGCAGTCAAACCAGGATATGCCTACAAAATTTGTGGCAAAGAACAGTTGACCTTGATGGGTTTAGAGGGTTGGAGTTTTTCTTTTGTTTTACACTGGAATAAAATTTGTGTTGTTGTTCAGCCTCCCTCAGGGTCCTAAACAGCCAATTGGGAAATGCTGGTCTAATTAATGAAGCCAAGAAGTATTAATAAAGATGAGCATGCCCCAGGGCTACATTGTAGAATTCTGTATGCTGCAGCTGTGCTACCATTGTCACAGGGACCTCCTCAGAAGGGTGTTTTATGTGCACTCTGCTCCAAAGCACACATTTTCTTGCAAAAAATGAGTGTTTGTGCTCATAATTCCCATATATGAACAAATTACTTTGTAGGTGCGACCTAACTACTCATCTTTGAAAACCCAGCCTTATGTCAGACCTTTTGGAAACCAACTGGCAAACATTCAAACTAAGCCTAATAAAGCTATAGGGATCATTATATATACATTATATAATAAATTATACTGTATCTGCGACTGGAATTAGGATCACCAGTTGGAATTTACACATAACTCATTGGCTAGAGTAAACTTACTCAAGCTTTCAGTGACTGCTTCCACTAAAATGCATAAATAATACACTATGTTTTAGTATTTTACAAAGCAGAATTTGGTCCAAAATTTCAGCTCAGAATATTTTACAATCTAAGTCTCCGTTAATGAGACTCCTGAGCAGAGGTGTTAACATTGATAGACTCCAATGCAAGAACAAGGTTGTTGATTGTAGCTGTGTTGCTCTGACATAGGCAGACAAGGTTCTTTGGATAGATATGATATCTTTTATTAGACCAACTAAATAGTACGAAAAATGTTCTTTGCAAGCTTTCAGGCACAAACACCCTTCTTCAGGCATTGGAGAGAGTCTCTTGTTGGTTTGGGTGCTCTCCTGGGTAGATTACAAGCCAATATGCAAAAATGCATTTTCACAGACCTACATTTTTGCATATTGGCTTCCAATCTACCCAGGAGAGCACCCAAACCAACAAGAGACTCTCTCCAATGCCTGAAGAAGGGTGCTTGCAAAGAACAATTTTCCAACTAGTTAGTTGCGCTAATATAAGATATAACATCTACCCAATGCAGGAACAAAGCTTTTAAAATATACCACTAGGTCCTCCTATACAAGCAAATGCAAATCAACACCTTCCTTTTCATATTACTAAACTATGAATCACAGGACAGAATTGGAGCAATAAAATGTGATTTACTGGGGTCCTAAGCACATAATCCTGAGCTGCTCTAAGGCTCTTCCAAGACAAAGAGCCTGAGACTGGTGCTGGGAGATATAATTCAATATGCTGTAACCCTTACTCATTGCCAAATTGCCAAGATGTGGTACACACCCAGTGGTAATCAATGGGCACAGTTTTCTTCTTGGCAGAAGACCAAAGCTCAGCAAGGAGGAAAGGTTGAATTTTAACCACATTTCTCTGGAAATCCTTCCCTGTCCTACCATGGAGCCTCACCTCCAGTCCCATATGTGCCGAATTTCAACATGCTTGGTTTCCATTCCAAACCAGAATGAAAACCAAAGTTCAAAAAACCAAAGTTCAAACCCTCCAGGAAACAAAGGACTTTTTCCACCTGGTTATATTGCACCAGTTTAATTGAATTGTCTTTAAATTAATTAAACCAGTGCAGCATTCTCATACCCACTCAGTTCTTTCTCTGCCCCAAACTCTGCAGTGCTTCTTTCATTGTGGATGGACATGGAGGCATGGGGATGCTGAGAAAATCTCTGCTCTTCTTACTTCCCCACAACCACTTTTGTAAAGGGCAGTGGCAGTACCAGAGTGAGTCCCTGCTCATTCTTCCACACAAATCCCACCCCAATGCCTGTTTTTTTTTTCCCCCTGGGGCTGAGGAAATTGCCTTAGCAATTCTCCTGTTGTCTGATCCTTTCTTTTCAGACTTCTTTTGCTGCCTGTCACTGGGGTTCCTTCCTACTTTTCCTCCCCTGTGTAAAAATAGGAGCCCAAAGAGAAGGGGTTGGCAATTATTTGGGCCTGAGAGCCACATAGGGAGTTTTGGTGAGCTGTCGCAGGTCAAGTCAACATACCTCTCCCCAACCCCACCAATGCAATAGCTCACCCAAACTCCTTAAGTGGCTCTGCTCCCTGCTTGGCCATGTGGCTGGGATGGGGCCATGGCAGGGCAGGAGTGGGAAAGTAGGTGGGGCTGGGATCATGGGGAGATGACTGCTCAACAGAACCAGCACCTGTCTCAGGGGCATGCAGGTAGTGGATCGCAGATCTGCCCCAGCCCTGGCCCCATGCTGTCACTGCCCTACTATCCCAGGATCATCATGGAGACCTTACCCGGCTGGAAACTGCACAAGTAAGGCACGTGGCTGGGCAGATGGGATGGGGCTGCAGGCGGGTGGGAAGCTGCGTCCAGGGCCAGGGTTTTGGGGCAGTGATTATGAGGGGCCGGAGCACAGCCATGATCCACTCCCCGCATACCCTTGCCCATGGAATCCATGCCTGTCACAGGGGCATGTAGGGAGGGGATTGTGGCTCTGCCCTGGGCCTCAGCTCCATGCTGTCACTACCCCAAGATCCCACCCTGGGATCCCAGTCTCACCTGCCCATCCCTCTCCCAAACACTGCTCCTCATCCATCCACCTGCCCGTAGCCCCATCCCATCTGCCTGGCTGGACTCCCTGCCCAAATGGGTCCTGGCCCCAGTGGTGGGTGTAGGGTGGACAGGTCAGGGTGCCCATACAGTAGAGCCAGGGCTGGTGGCTCCACAGCCGGAAGGAGCCACCACAAAGGATGCCAGGAAATAGTCTGGCCACTCTGCCACCCCAGCCCTGCTGCACACCCGGGGGCAGCAGGACTGGCCACACATGACATGACCCAGTCTGCTCTGGTGCGTGGGCTGTACAGGGCTGAGGGAGCAGCTGCAGTCTGGACAAATTCCCTTGGCAGGCTGGATCCATCCTGCAGGCTGTATTTTGCTCACCCTTGCCAAAGAGGCACAGGCTGGCAGACACAGTGAGCAGGCTGGCTAGCAAGGTGGTCTTGACATCCTGCCTAAAGGGAGGCACCTCATGCTACCTGTTAAAAAAGAGTAGATGTAACTATGGAGGAAGCCTTATGAAAGATAAAAAGGAACACAGGATAGAAGTCTGCAAGCAAGAACCAGCCGTCAGAATGAGACTTGTCTTGTTAGCACATCTTTTGTCAGTTCTGGTACATTTGGTCATAGATTTACTCTCTAGCAGAGTTCTCTGAGCTATTACTACAGTTCCAGCCTTTCAAACATTTATATTTGCTCTTTGCTGTATATTTTACCTTGTAACTTTTGCTGTTGCCAAATCTTTCAATTTTGTCACCAGCCTCACAATATTTGGTGTTTCCCCTAAAGGACCCAGTTCCTGCAGTTAAGTGACTATGCAAGACTTTCAATTTTCTTCATTTAATAAAAGGGAATTTTTAATTCACCTGGTTATGAAGAATAATTTAAAAACATGACTTGAGGCTTAAAGAAAAGAACCCAACATTCATTACTCTTAAAATATCAGGATTTTAGAGTCTAACCCATAATTTTTTAACATATGAGGTTGCCAGTAGTATATGTCCTTGGTCTTTTAATCCCAGTTTTATGTGTCATTTTATACGACAAATATCCTTACATCTTGTGAAATTCTCCATAGAAATTTGCTGTGTTGCAAATAGAAAGTCCACAGTTTCTTGAGAGGAGCAAATTAGGTCTTTCCAGTTTCTCACCTTTAATTACCACAAGTAAACACAGTTGATTGAGGAAGTCCATGCCTCAAGTTTAGGAATGTTCTTTCCATTTGTATATAATTAGGAAAACAACATCTTTCACCTTAGTTCTTCTAAGAATTTCTGATCTTTTCTAGTTCTTTTTTCCTGCATTGTAAAAACAAGAATGTTTGGGAGGTTTTTACCTAAAATCTATTGCTATTGAATCAATATGAGTTTGCTCATAAGAGGTCTTAATTCAATAATCCATGTTCTTCCAAGAGTACTTCCTGAATAAAAACTGCTTCCACCCTAGATGCATCTACATGAGATGCTTCAAGCTTAGTAGACTAATCCTACTGTGCAATAGCATGGCAGGCAAAACCCACACTAATGCCCTAATGCTCAGTAGAATTAGTTTATTGAGTATTAGCGTCACCAAAAAAGCATGCTCTGGGACTAATACGGAGTAGTGACGATTATGGTGCGTTTAGGTAGTACCTTAATGCACTGTAATTATGTCGCATTAATGAATGTGTAGACATGCTCACTGAATACACGCTGCCTCCACACTGGAATGTTTCAGGTACAGAAAATGAATGTAATCTGTGAATTTCCTTTACCGAAAAAGAAATGAATTGCCTATGAGATCTGAGACTTCGAGTTGCAAATGAATCTACATTATGAATCTATATTATTATCACTTGTTATACTTCAAAGATAAACTCTTAATGAACAAAAGTAGTAATCAGTACATAATAATAATACTTTGCTATTTTATTATGCCTCCATCTAGGAGCTAAAGCACTTTACAGCAATCTTTCTAATAGCCCTAGTTATGCGAACTAAATATTACTCTGTGGTCATGCAATAAACTAGGAGTAGAATCCAAAAACCAAACCTTTCAGTCTTCTATAATTTATGGACAAAAACAATAATATAGATACATCTTGCCCACATGATAACTTTCATCCAAGGATCTGAAAACTCTTTAGAAAAAATAATTTAATATTTTGGCAACCTTAAGAGACAGGTAAATATTAAGATTCCCATAATACAGATGATTAGCTGAGGCTGAAGGCAATTTAGACTATGATTTACATAATTGTCAACTGGTATGCATAGTGTTAGATATCTAAATTTGTCTTCAGGCAAAAAACATTAACTGTTCCAGTTTTCAAGGAGGCTGAGTAGCAGCAACTTTGAAGTCAGTGGCCGCTGCCATTGCTAAACACCTGGGGGGAAAAGATCACATTTACCTTGTTAACTAAACATGGCTCTAGACACATAACTTTAGGCACCCACATTGAAAAGTTTGGCTTAAGTTCAGAGCCATCCCTTGAGGGAAGTGAATCAGGGCGACTGCCCTGGGCCCCGCACTTTGGGGTGCCCTGCAGTCAATGCCATACAGGCACGTGCCAAGGGTGCCACTTCTCCGTGTGGCCACTATACGCTGCTGGCTCCGTGCTCCAGCCACTTGCCACCCCCGCCCCCTGCACAGGCCCTGGACAGGCTGATATGCCCCAGGCTCCGCACACCCCTAAGGTTGGCTCTAGTTAAGTTACTTGTTCTCAAAGTCACCCAGAACTGGGCATCGAATCCAGATCTCTTGACTCATACTCTGGCCGAGACTGGCCTTTCTCTGTTAGCACTATGGAGGACAGTCACATGAAGTACAGGATGACTTCGCATAATTGCATAGCTAGAAAGATTTTTTAAAATGTGCTTTAAACATTGACCAGAGGCCTTCAGTGAATTCACACTAGGAGACAGCATCTTCCAATGACTGTATGAAGATGAAAGATAGTTATCCCTCTGTTCTCCTGTTTCTCAAAGTTTGCCCAGGAGATGGTCATTTAGGGATTTTAAGACTAGAAGGTTCAAACTGGGTACATCTCCACATGCATTTACTCCAGCCCGCATTTACTATGTAGTTAGCTACTGCACAGTAAGGGGTTTTGGGTAGGTGTCTATACATGCGGAGAATTAGGGAGCAGATTTGCTCCCAGTTCCCTGCAGCCCTGCAATGCACCCCTGTGGCCACTGGGGGGAGCTTCAGGCTCCCCCTGTGTGCTAGCCCAGAGGCAGGCAGGGAATACCAGGCCAGGAGACAACTGTCTCCTGGCCCTGGGGTGGGGAGGGTGGGGGGGCTGCCTGCTGCTGAGGCAGGGACAAGGTCCCCCTGGCCCAGCAACAGGGAGCTCCTGGCCCTGGCTCCCTGACCAGGGGCACAGGACTTGGAAAGAACTGCAGGGGAGGGGCAGATCCCAGCCTCCTGCCCCAATCCACTGGTGGGGCAGCTAGCAGCTAGCTCGCTGCTAGTTGCCCCACCAGTGGATTGGGACAAGGGGCTGGGACCTGCTCCACCCCTGCAGCTCTTTCTAAGCCCTGTGCCTTGATCACCCAATTCGGGTACAGGACTGGGATCTGCCTCTGACTGCGACAATTCCTGGCCAGCTCTGGGCTGTGCGGGGAAGTCTGCATAGGGGGGACAGTCCTTGCCCAGGCTTCTGTGGTGGAGCCTGCCCCAACAGTAGGCAGCTCCCTGGGGCAGGCAGCTATCTTTTTCCCCCTCATAGACAACTGACCAGGAGCAGATTTGGCTCCCGGCCAGGCATCTATACGAGCACTACAGCCAAGTAAATTTTCTATTTGCATTTGCAGGTAGCAAATTTACTTGGGAGTAGGGAGATTTACTCTGAAGTAAGCATGTGCATGTGTAGACCCACATGGTTACTTCACAGTAAACTATGCTAATTTCCCATTAAGCACCATATGTAAACATGCCCACAGTTAACTAAAAGCATTTTCAATATAGTGCTGCAAACTGACAGTGCAGATTTGAAGGAGAGCACTTCTCAGTTGTCAGCAGCATGAAAAAACACAGAGCAGGGCACAAGGGCCAAATTTAACCCTGATGCAATTCCACAGAGGCCTGTTAAGTAATGTCCACTTATATCTCAGCCAAGTTCAATCATCCTGTATTAAGTTTTGTATTTGAATTGAGAAAAGAGGTATTGTGGACTAAATTGTATGTTGACATAACTCACTTGGCTTCCACCTACAGAGATTCTGGACCACAAAAAAGCAAGAGCTAATAAAATTCTTAAGACTGCCACATTGAGTTACTGTCCATGTAGGCTAAGTAGCGACAGTCAAAAAGCCCAAGGTTGAATCGATTCAATCTCCACAGGTTAGTCTAAACTGTGTAGACTGAACCAATAAGCAAGTGAACAGATATTCACTTTTGATTCTAGAAATGCAGCCACATGCCTAAAGTGGCCCAAGCCAGAAGCCAAGGGACACCAGAGCAAGCCTCCCTACTCAGCTGAAGCAGACAGGTTGGGCCAAGGCTAACCTGCCCAACCTGTGAGGAAGGGTTTACGGGGAAGGTGCAAAGCACCCTGGGATGCTGGCAAACTGTGAGTTTACTTGAATCTGGAGGGGATCTGGGACAGAAGTTGAAAAAGCAAATTTAACCTAAATCAGTTAAGTATGATACTACATCCATCCAGGTTTATCTTAAACTGTTTTGGGGCATTTTGAAAGCAGTTTATGTGCATTGAACTTCTGTTGTGTTACAGATTTGGACCAGTTTCCCGTCACTTATACTGGTTAGCGTGCAATTTCTGCCTCTAGCCATAGAGCATAGGGACAGATTCTAGTTGTAGTAGCCTAAGATTGTAGAACATTTTACATTAAAAACTCAGAGAAAATGTTCCAAATTTGAAGTAATTTTAAACTGTTTTGGACAACATGGATTTCATTCTTTTCATTTTGCTTTTAGTTTAAATATGTAAATGTTTGATGACTCAGTATTGAACAATGAGAATTAGACTGTCTCATTTTGTATTTCCTTTGGGACACAGAGTGTTGCATAAAAACGATTAAGAATATTTTGTTCTCTGCACATCTTACACTTATTCTACTTCAGAGTGCACATCTTTTGCCATTTATAAAAAGCATAAAGAGACTAAAAGTAAGTGCACTATGGAACTATCAATAAATAAAACCATTTCAGGGAGTTGACACCTGAATTTCTCAGTTCCAGACTATTAGATTTATCCCAATTAAAATACACCTTTAAGAAATCAAAACTACAATTTACTTTTGACCTACCGTGTAATTTTTGAGTAAGTGGAACATTTTTAAATTTAACTTTTTTAATAATCTATTTGCTACCTGGACCAACATAAAACTAGCCATATAAATGACAATAAATCTGAAGTGATGAAGTCAGCAGTGGAAGAGATAACAAAGTCCCACTTTTGTATCTTATTGTAGTGCAATATTTTTTATTTCCCAGAAAGTCAGAAGATGCATTTAAGAAAGTTTAAGATTAAGCTAAAACAATTTCCAGAAACAGATCCTGATTGTTCTGCTTTCTGTGTCAGAAATGGCAACTAATTATGCATTCACTCAGGTAAAAAATATTCAGGGTCTAGACAAGTTTAGTAATTATAAAGCTAGGTTTGTAAGTTGTGAGAAAAGTCAAAGTTCAGTCTGAGGTACATATGCTAGAAATGTGTGCAGTATGGTGGGCAGTCACACTATAATACATCTCCCACCATTACTAGCACCATCGGAGCACTAATATTAGAAAAACTTTTGGCAGCTCTTTGTACAGACAAGGCCGTACAGATGAAGAAGAACAATCAGAAATAACAATACATAGTCCCAGAGGCGTATGCTATTTTATTGACCATTTCACTCTTAAGTGGAGTAGATATTCAGACAAGGAAGTCCTGAGGAAAATTAGCACGTGATCCCATAACTGCAAATTGTACCATAATGCAAATACAGGAAGGGGGTGAGTTAAGGTAGCATGGAGAACATTAATTTTGGCATCTCCCAACTTCTCAGAGCTTGAATTTGCAATTTCAGTAATGTTTTTCTTGACTCTGCATAGACAGACAGGGATACAGAATGGGCTGTTTTGGGGTGATTATAAGTAAATGAAAACCTAATTAGTTAAACCTGCCCCAAGATCAACAAATAAAGAAACATGACATTGCAAACTTTAAAAGGAATTTAAAAACGAGTCATGAAGGAACACGTACTGTATTCTTTTGTTAAAGAAAAATACTCGAGTCTTCCTGACTTTGCCATCACTTACAGTTTTGAATGAGGGTATTTTTTGATAGAACTTCAACTTCTGAAAAAATCAGGGTATATAATGGATTAATTCCACCTTGGGATGCATTGATTGATTAATGCTTCTCTCCCTTTTTTACCCTTGCACTTTGTCCCATCAAAGCTGTTCTTATTTCTTTATTTCTCTGCATTTTCACTCTCACTTATTTCACAAAGAACTTATGCATCTGGTTCAGTGATTTGCCAATCAGGATTCTGCAGATTTATATTTGTTTATGTACTTGTACCTAAATTACATGAAAGTATAAAAAATATTATTTTAATCATATGTTTTATGGGTAAAAGTAAATTGCTTTCCCATACAAAGTGTCCACATTTATTATTCATCACGTGTTCTTATGCATAACAAGAATATCCTGCTTGCCTTACTTACTGTACTATGTAGGGATTACTTACCAGAGTAAACCAAACAGAATTGGATCTAGATTATAATCTTTAGCTAATGAATTAAATCTATTTAGTCACAGTGCATTGGAATCTGTCCTATTTTCCTAGCTGCAAGAAATAAGGGTGTGTGCATGTTGCAGGGAGAGGGGAGGAGTGAGACAAGGGAAGAACGGGGGGAAGGATTGTTGATCCCCTTTTCAACCTTTATTTAACCATAAAACATGCAGTCTAACCTGTAAACACAGCCTCCCAAATTTCACTTGACCGGCTGAGCAAGTAGGCTCACCTTCCTTTTCAGTTTGAAATTTTAATGGCAGAGATTGAATTACGGAACTTCTCTCCTTACTTTTGTCAATACTGCTCTGTTACTCTTCCAGAACTGAGACAAGGGAGCAAGGAAATCTTATAAAGTAAATTTACCTGCCCAATGAAGGGCAAGTGAGGCAATATTTTTGTTGTTATAAAGGTTGCCATTAATGATTGTTTTTTACTTCCAAATGCCTCAGGCAACAAGTTAAAAATAATATAAGTTTCCTACAATGTTGCTGGAGTGCTTTAGAATTTTTTTCCCCCTTTGTTAATAATTTGATTCCAGGTATTTTCTGTTGAAGTCTATGAAACTGAATTTTAAATTTTTTTTTAATTTTTTAAATACAAAATGAACTGCAAAAATGAAATGAACAATAATTGACATGTTGAAAGAATACAGAAGGTGACAGAAATATTAATGTTCTCATAAATACTTGGGCCTAATTTTCTTTAATACTGTGGCTCCTTTATATAGTTCTAATAACATAAAAGGATGGCAGAGTGAATATGATTTTTATTTCTAACCAATGAAAGGCCTCTTTTTACTGCCATGGCAACATAAATGGACCTTCATAAAGAACAGAATCTTGTTTATGCCTTTGCATATCATACAAATATTGAAACCTCAGTGGCGAGACCCCAACTATCTTCAGTGATTTTGTTTATATTTTTGAGAAGCTGGAGGTATGAGACTAAATTCACTTCAATGAAGTTGTATGCAGGATGCCCCACCTTCCAATATTCAATACAAGAAACATCTGAAAGATGATAAAGACAAAGAAAAAGGGAAACTGAGAAAAGAGGGTAGGAGAGAGTAGAGATTAAGATGTGTGCTAGGGAATATTGTTCTGTCAACCCAGAGGCTAGGTTTATAAAAACAGAAGTCTAACATCTGCATTTTGTCTTTAGTTATTATTCTGTGCCAAAAATGACACATTCAAGCCTTAAGGTGACAGCATTGGGGTTAGATTTTGTCTTGTGCAATCTGTCTACTTTTGATCCACTGGGTTATAGATCTGCTGAGACAGGAGGTTCACAACTTTATGAAGATACCAAATTGTGTGTCCAAATCAATTCACTTGATGTTCCCTGGCCAATGTACAATGTGTAATTTCTCCACATAGATCTATTATTGTCCAATATGGTGAACAGTCATATTGTGACATATTACAAGGTAGAGGGAAAAGAGCACCCAAAGACATTTGGAAATGGGACTGGATTGTCAAATGTCCTTGACAGCCAAAGGCTGACCTTGAGAACAACTGATACTACTGGTTGTACTAATCCATTTTGAAACACCAGCTATGCAAGCAGAGCCAGCTGGAAACTGTATTTTTTCTACCCTTGCAGGAAATTTCAACATTTTATCAAAAGAAAGAAAACCCAAAAACTTTCAGAAAAAAATTAAGACTTTTTTTCAGATGTAAGTTTGAGAAAAGATTGAAATTCAGGGGGAAAAAAAACAGATATAAAACACAGAAATAGTTTAATCTGAAATCCAATTTTTAAATGCAAAAAGAAGTTTTGATGGACAATTACCAGCCAGTCCAGCTATGACACTGCACAATTCTGATATAATAAAGATAGGAGGCAAGACAGAAAATTAACATAAAAAATACTCTGTTGTTCTGTTTTTTCCCCCTTCCTTTTTCAGGGGATAAAAGATCCTTGATTCAAGTCCAAATAGAAAGTTGAGAAATTTTTCTTATGTGGCCCATGCCCCACAGTACATTTTGAAAGAAGGCAGTGATATCTGGAAATTTTCAGGGCATGAAAATGACTTCCCAGCATGAGAAAGATCCTTGTAGAAGGAGACAGGTAAGGCAATAGGACAAGCCAAGAGCCTATTGACTAAGCGAAAGTTCTTTTAATATAAAGATTGTATGTTTTTTCCCCAGACTGAAGCAGAACTGTATGTTTTTTCCCAATCTGTGGTACATGTACCAGCAGATTTGCTGGTGGTACTTAAAGTTGTATTGTTTTAAATTGGTGGTGCGCAATCTGTCAGAGCTTGGGAACTGCTGTCCTACACCTTTAAATCCAAAACATGAACTGCTTCAGACTTCTCTTAACCATATGCCATAGTTCAGAGATAATATGTTGTTTGTCTCATCTGGACAAAGTTCAAGATAAGCATTCTTTACTCCATCCATGTCTAAAGAAAAAAAGAGCACTCCTGTTTCACCTCAAAGCTTTTTTCTCCTTCCAGTTTATGTATCTCTGCCCTCAGGGAGTCAGCCGAGGCTCATCAGCAATCCTGCCAAGAGAACATGCTAATCTGTTTTGTCTAGTTAGCAAAACACAGGGATGTTTGGCTGTCTGGGGTGATGTTTTAACTTATTCTCTGCCAGGAGGGCATGCCAATTAAAATTCCTCTAGACTCAGTTAGGTCAAGATAGACTGACAGGCTCCTGTTATTTCAGGCTAAACTTGCTGTGGGGAGCTGGATGCATTGCAATAAACAGCCAAGGGTCAGCCCCAGGCAGGGCAGGAGTAAAGACTGCAAGCAGCTGAGACAAGGAGGGCAGGATGGCTATCAAGTCAAAGCAGAAACCCGTGTGTGTGACCCGAGAGCCACCTGACAGGAAGGGGTGGGGTTTTTGGGGCCCATAAGACCAATGTCTGAGATCAAGAAGGAAGTCTGTATGCTGCAGGGAGAAGAACTCCTTGGGGAAGATAGCTGCAGGAGACAAACTGGCAGACACTGACACCACGTGATAAAGCTTTATGGAGAAAGATAAGGGAGGAAACACGATTTGTGGCATGGGCGGCTGGTGCCTCCTCTCATGTCAGGGGGCACCAGCAGCCAGTTAGAGATCGGAGGTGGGTCCCGCAACAGTCAGCTGGGGGACGTGCCGACCTGCCTCTGGCAGAAACAATTTTGAGGGGGGCACTAGTGCTCTCCGTGCCCCTCTGCCAGCCAGAGCACTCGCTGTCAGGGGGGGCACAAGTGCTCTCGGGGGGGGGGGGGGGGCGTGCCCCCCCCGCCCTACACGTCACCTATGGTTTGTGGTGTGGCATTGGGCCAGACTAAGGGGAAACTTGAATTAAGAAGTGATTTGCTTGTATTTGTGTTATATTTAAGTTTGATGCTGGAGGACCATGTTGTGGCTACAGGGGTGGTATGGAGGCCAAAGGGAAGCCTGAGAGGCACCTAGCATAGAGCTCTGCAAAGGTCAGGGACCCCAGGGGGGCCAGAGCCTGAGAAGGGCAATACTAGGGTTGTATGAGTGGACCTAGGTTGAGATGGAACAACCTGAGAAAAAAGGGCAGAAGCTGGGATGACTGAAGCCCCAACAAAGGTTTGAGGCCTGGGAGAACCAAGTGTTGCACTGGAGCAAGGAGGCCCCTCCAAAGTGATATCAGGTAGCACCTATGAGGCATGGTCATGGTTACAGGGGAGGATGGAGGTCACGAATATGGTCCAGAAGGTGACTAGTCCCCTGAGACCCTAATAGGCTAGGAGGGCCACAATTTAGTGCCCAAAGGCAAGGCTAATGTGAACTGGGGACTCACTCAAGGACCCTGGGGCAGCCTCCATAGACTATAAAAATTCTATCAAGGTGTGGCAAGTCGGGGAAGAAAGGGGCATACCCCGAGGTTCTGGGGTGAGGCAGGGAGTCATGTGCCCACCAGTCCTGGCCTAGTCATAATATTGATTATGCATGCATAGGACAGCTAGAGGTTACAAGTCTCTGGAACATCTAAACTTCTGATTTTGATGATGCTATGACCTACTTAGGAAACTGAGGCATGCGCAGTTGAAACATTGTTATATAACTACAGAGCGGGAAAATTATGTTAATGAGTTTATGTGGCACTGTTTAACGTGATTAGTAATGTTATTGATTGATTGGAATGAATGAGTTGTGATTGGGCCACTGGCATGATTGGCAGGTGGCGTGAGGTGGCCACTATAAAGTGGGTCCTGGCTGTTGCCTCAGCGCGTGTGTGATGAAGAGTGCGTGTGTGCATTGAGAAGCTGTGTGAACAGAGTCTGAGAGCCTGAGAGTTGTGCGTGGTGTTGAATCTGCTGGAGAGGCTAGGGAAGATTGGGAGTGCAGGTGCTGCGTGGTGTGTGTGCGGGGACACCTGAATTTAACCTGAGATATTCACCTTCATTTCCCCATAGGACGGGTAAAGTATCACCCTTCCCTTCAGAGGTCTCCAAGTACTTCACTTGTGGAGAAAAGGGTAGAAATCCTCTGCCTGGCAGGGATCTGACAGCAGGCCCTGCAGCCTGGGTGTCAGTGCTCTTGGTTGCCACCACTGGTGACAAGCCAGGACAGTTTTCTGTACATATTTGTATATAGCGTTCTGTTAAGTGGCTGTTGACTAGTTCATATTGTTATGTTTGTTGTTACTTTTGGCTTGTAATACAGATTGCTTTTTAACCCTTACTTTGGTGTTTGTATTCATTAACAGTAGTGGGCCTCAGGGTGGGGCTGGGCCACAGGCCAATACTCTGAGGGATTAACTCTTTCAGGTGCAATGGGATCATAGACCCCTGGCACAGTAGAGGCCTAACAAACCTCTGCCCATGTAATTACCATAGCCCTTATGCCAGGCCAGTCTTCAGGATATCTCTACCAAGTTGTGCTGAGACCCATGAGTTTATTCAGATCTCTGCTGGATCCTGTTGGGAGAGTGATGGAGGGCTTATCTACCATTGGTCTCCCTGGTTACTCTGTGCCAGGACTTTGTGAATCAAGAGCCATAGGCAGGTCACCGCTATACATTATGATTAGGGTCCACTGTAATCTACTTGGGGAAGGAAGGTACGGGTGATAGCTACCTATCCTGGGCTATGAGTTGATCCTCAATGGCCATTCAGGGTCTTCTCCAGCAAGGTGTTGTCCAGAGGGGATCGCTGGCAGGGCCTCTAGCTGGATAGGTGGTGTGGCATGGTGCTGGTCCAGATGGAGAGGGTGTCCCAAGGAGGTCACACTCTACCACCTTTCATAGGGTTCTGCTACCTGTGTCTCCTATGCGAGGGACCTGTCCAGGCAAGGACAGTCCTGTTATACTGAGAATGTGCACTCCAGGCAAGGATGTGCAGTTCCAGTTGTCTGTGTTGCAATAGTGGGTTGGCTGATTTTGTAAGGTCTTTGTCTTTCAAATGCTGGGTCCGTGGTTCCTGGGTGAGTCAATGGAAGGCAATGGTCCAGTCGTTGAGTTCACTATTTAGTGAACTCAACTGTTACCTGTTACCATTGTATCTCAAGCACCCTCATTCATCCCCATTCATTCAGGAACCAATTTACATGAGACTGGTTAGGTATGAATCATAGGTTACACCTGGGCAGAGGACACAAAATGGAGGCTTGGCATACAAAATAGAAACTTGACGTTACTTTACAGACACAGGCCTAAACCACACAGTATTAATATGAAACAAAAAAAGTGAATGCAAAAATGATAGGAATACAATATAAAACAGTAAACATCAAGACAAACATAACAGAACACTATTTACAATATAAAAAGGGGCTTATTACAATAATAGCATACAAGAACTTAGCTTAGCTTACCTAGTACTACTTGTAATCACGTATAAGAGACAGGGCAGAGAGAAAGTCAGAAATGGTTGGGGAAAGGGAGGGAATGCATTTTACAAGAAAAAAAAAAGAAAAAGAAAAACTGGGGGTTTTGCTACAAGGCTAAAGTACAGAGCAAGTGACAACTATGGGCTGAATATTTTATTCGTATGTGGGAGCTGAACAAGCGGTGACCTGCCTGTTTCTCAGACAGAGCCAGTCCACCTTGCAGCTGTCAGTTTTTCAACAGTCACACAAGCAGTCATGAAAGCTGTTTTCACCTACAGCTTAGACTTCAACAGATCTTGACCTTCCTCTCTGACAATGCTAGGTACATGCAAGGCTTTCAGTGATGTGCTCTAGGGAGTGATACCTGACTCTGTACATGTCACTTGCAACGCACACATCCTGTCATTGGTGAGTGACATCTGGTGCATGTGTTGAGCTATAAGCGCAGTGTCCCCGGCCTGCCTAGCATAGTTGAGTTGCTAGATGAACTCTTCATCTTTGGTGAGAGATGACCCACTTATGTGTGGGCATGCTCAGCAATGGCCTAGCAACAGTGTAGCTGGTGCCAAAGATGTGACAGCCACCCATGGATGATGACTGGTTGAGAGTGATGAGCCTCCCTCTCAGCCTCAGGACTAGATGCATAGATTGTAAGGCTGGAAGGGTCCTCAGAATATCATTGGGTCCAGCCCCCTGTACCAAGCAGGAAAGAAATGGGGGTCAGATGACCCCAGCAAGGTGACTGTCTAGTCTCCTCTTGAAGATTTCCAGGGCAGGCAATTGTACCACCTCTGGAGGGAGCTTTTCCACAGCGCGGACCCTGCGTGGGAAGAAGTTTTTCCTAATGTTGAGGCTGAATTGATCGGCCAGGAGTTTGTGGCCATTACTCCTGGTTTTCCCCTTGGGTGCCCTGGTGAACAGTTGCTCACTGAGCCCTTGCTGTACTCCCCTAGTATAGTGGTAAGCTGCTACCAGGTCCCCTCTCAGCCTTATTTTCCTCAGGCTGAAGAGTCCCAGATCCCTCAGTCTTTCCTTGTATGGTTTGCTTTTTAAGACTCTGATCATACGGGTGGCTCTTCTTTGGACTCTCTCAAGCTTGTCCACATTCTTGTTAAAGTGTGATGCCCAGAACTGGACGCAGGACTCCAGCTGTGGTCTCACCAGTGCTGAGGAGAGTGGAAGAATCACCTCCTTGACTTTGCTGGAGATGCATTGATTGATGCATGCCAGAGTATTATTTGCCCTACTGGCTACAGCATCGCACCACCGGCTCGTATTCATACTGTGGTCTATTATTACCCCCAGGTCCCTTTTCATTCGTGGTGCTAGTCAGTTTGGTGCTGCCAAGCCTGTAGGTGTGTTGGTGGTTTCTTGTCCTGAGGTGAAGCACTTTACATTTCTCAACGTTGAACTTCATCAGGTTTCGATCCACCCAACTTGCTAGTCTGTCTCACTCCACCTGTAACTGTAGCCTTTCTTCAAGCATGACCACGCTTCCGCATAACTTGGTGTCATCTGTGAACTTGACCAGTGAGCTCTTCACCCCCACATCCAAATCATTAATAAAGATGTTGAAAAATACTGGACAAAGCACCGAGATCTTATAGAGCAACTGAGCTGTGCTTGATGTGGCTGCTGGGTGTGGGTGCAGAAGCGGTTTCAGGCCTTGCAGACTTACTTATGCTCTGTATTACTGTGGCTCCTGACAGGCCCCTGAAGCTAGTTAAGGAGGCACCTTATGCCCTCTTACTCTGGGCATGTCCCCTTCACTCTGGACAATTCCCTTATAAGTCAGAGAGGAGAAGCTGGACATGTCCTCTGTATGATGGTGTAGAAGGACCCTGGCTGAACAACCCTGACAGGGTAAGGCCCAGGTTCTGCATGTTCCATGGGTGTCTACTTCCCCCTGTTTCTATAGATCACCTGCCACAACTTCATGTTACTAGAAGAAGATGTCAGGAGGTGGTATCTGTTACCTTAGGGTTCATTGGGATGATGTGGGTCCCAATGTGGTCTTCTGTGGGGCTTTGCCTCCCCTGCACCCCATCCCTTTCCACTCAGGTGTTGCTGGTGATCATCCTGGATGCCTGGTCTTGTTAGGTGTCTGGCTTTCTTTGTTAAGTACATGTGCCCGCAACACAGAGAAACAAATACATGACAATAACTTAAGTAATATTGTTTGTGCCTGCTTCAGGCTTCTTGTTGACCCACCAGTGTGCCTTGGTTGCCTTTCCCGAGGCAGGTGGGCTCTTCATGGCTTATCCTCCCCCTTTTATGTCCAAGTGGGCTGGCTCATTTTGGGCTGAGCCCTTTTGATACTAAGAGCCACCACTACCATGAACCCTCCTGTGGCCCTTATGTGTACCTAGGGGGCCCACTACTATCCCCTGTATGCTGGGGTCAGATCCAAGCCCTTTATCTTTGTCACCTGCCTCTGGACCCTCTCCAATTTCTTTACACTCTTTTTAAAATGTGGAGCCTAAAACTGCACACAATACTTTAGATGAGGCTTAACTAGTACCAAGCAGAGAGGCATTATCACCTCCTGTGTCTTGTACCTAATACTTCTACTGATGCATCCCAAAACTGCATTTGCCTTTTGTGCAGGTGCATCACACTGCAGACTCATATTGACTCTGTGGTCTACCAAGACTCCCAAGTCCTTTTCCATAGTGCTGCCAGCCAGCCAGGTGTTACCCATTTTATACCTGTGTTTTTTATTATTCCTTCTGAGGTGTAGCATCTTGCATTTGTCTGCATTTAATTTTATTTTGTTAGCTCTAGGCCAACTTTCCAATCTGTCAGGATCTTTCTGAATTGTGCTGACATCCTCCAATGCATTTGCAAACCTTCCCTATTTCACATCATCTGCATACTTGTTTAAGAAGGTTTCTGTGCCAGAATCCAAATCATTAATAAACATGTTGAACAGCACTGGACCCAGGACATACCCCTATGGGACACCATTCAAAGCCACCACACAAATCATTCTCAGCTGACCTGCATCCATTATATTGAATACTAAATGCAAGGAGCAGAGGCTCAGTTTCAAAAAGTGTGTTGGAGAGCAGAATGGGATAATGACTGACCTGTGGCCTGGTGGCTAGAGCAATGTGGCAAGAAACTGAAAAAACTTAGTTTAAATCTCTGAGGATGTGCGGGGCCTGGAACCTCACTGCTTGCTTTCTGGGCAAGTTATTTGACCATTCAGATACTGGGGCTAAAATATAGGAGGGTCCCTCTTCCAATGCCCAACACCTGCTAGTCATGTTTCCCAGTCCAGCAACATTTTATGCATGTACAGAGCCATGTACCTCTCTGGCCAGAGCATGCAGCCTACTGAATGTGTTCAGTAACACACTGCTGAAGAAGCAGAATTGTAAAGTGTGCACAAATGCCAGAAACAGCTCTAACATTTCTGGGAAAGGTCAACTGAGAGTGTAAGGTGATACAAGATTCTGCTCTAAGAGCATATACAAGGGCTATTACTGTGGAATAGCTGACACACTGTGGATCCACATGCTAGCCTCCCTCATGATTGCTTCTTGTAGCTGTTCCCTACAGTGAGTCCTGGCAGCTCAGGAAAGACCTCAGAAAAGGGAAAAAGAGAGGAAAAGGTGGGTTGTCACAGGCAGTCAGGTATATGCACAAGGCAGGCAGGACTCTAGCTGTTGCAGCAGGAACCTCCATCCTTAGGGACAGCCTAAGGTAGTGGTTCTCAACTAGGGTGCCACAGTATCCTGCAGTGCTTTGAGATCCTTTTGAAGGGTGCTGTGGGGTGCCACACTATGTTAGCACTGTTGGGTGTGCAAATATGATTCACAAGACCAACTCAGAAATTTCAAACAGGGACTCATAGTGTAAAAAACATTCTTACATGTAATGGTTTTTCTCAGTTCTCTGTAACTGAAGAATTGCTTGATCCTTTTTCTGTAGTAAAAAATGTGTGAAAACTAAGAGCTGACATTTTCTGAGGGGTGCCTTGAGTCTATCAAGGGGTGCCTTGAGTCCACAAAGGTTGAGAACCCACTGACTTAAGGGAATGGACCAGGGCTGGGGTGTGACCAAAGAGGCCAGGTCAGCTGAGCTCTGGCCTGGCATTTTGTGAGAAACACTTGGGGTGGGCTCAGTGTGAGCAGGTTTGCCATAAATAGCTGCTTTAAATAGTTTCTTAAGTAGGACATCTAGTTGCCCTTTTCACCCCAGGGGAAGATAGCAGGTTGGGCCTGCCAGCAGGCCCCAGAGACAGCTCTCTGATTAGTTCCCTATAACACTGCATTTCATGGTTCATTGGGTGAGTGTTAGACCAGGGGGTTGACTACTTTAGTTTTGTAACATTTTTGTTGCAAGTGAGACTGGTCCTGAGGAGCGGAGAGAGTCTGGGGGACCTGGAGAGAGAAAGCAGGAGTATGAGGGAGGACAGAGGAACTACAAAGGCACAATAAAGACCTTGTTTGGAACAGAGCTATTTGCTGTGCAGCTTGGGACACTGGTACTCTGGCCTTGCCTTTGAAGAGGAAAATAACTTCCTTCTTCAGAGCTGACCAGAGAAGGAGATCTCTGACATGGGAATGCTATGGATAGCCCAGGAAGCCAGAGACAAAGAGCCAGGGACTTGGAGCCAGAGGCTTGCCTTTCAAGAAGTCATGCTGTTACCCCAATTTATTACCATAACTACTGTTTGTTTGCCTGCTGTTCCTACCATGATAACATTAGCCATAACACCTTTCCAAACTGTTCTACTTGTTCCTAGGTTTACTGAAGTGTTCTGTCCCTGGTACCAAGGCCAGGCCAGTCACACGGACCTTCATTTTCTGTTCCTTTTTAATGTGTGTGTAGCTGGGTCTTTTGAATTAGGGTATGTCCTCAATTAGGGTATGTCCTCATCACAGTGCAATTACCTTTTTTCACAGTCTAAACAGTTTCAGGCCTAGTATCACCCTCAACTTCTCCATTTGGCCATCCTATTACAAATTCTGAGGGGTTTTGACAGATTTCTTTTCAGGTGTTTAATTAATCACATGGAGCGCAATTGAACAATATGCTGCATTGATTTCCTCTCTGTTGTACTGGGTCTGAAACTAGTTAGCCTATTTAAACTGGGGCTCACTTTGCACATTCCAGCAAAATCCAACTCACACCCAATAATCTTCATACACTAAAGACACAAATTCTTGCAACTGCAAACATGAAAGCATTCCTTCCTTTCTGCAAACCTGGTCTGTAGTGTTGCGGGGTTCATCCTTGTAATCAGGCTAGGATGAACTGATTCATCCTGTTCCACCTTCCTACAAAACACAAATGAAATGGGCCTTCTTGCTCCATTAGTTTCCTTTCCATGCTTTAAATAGCGAGGAGTGGAACCACTTTTGGACTTTTCCTTGGCCACTGTTGATTTCTATTTGATATACCGTGGGGCCAGTTTTATTAACAATATGGGATGGCCCTGTCCAAAGCATCACCAAACAATGCCCCTTTTCCTTGTATTGCTTATACCTTATTTGATCTCCCACTTCACATTCTTGAAGATGCAACAGAGGTTCCAATTGCTTGTCCATTTTCCTGACATTTGCTCCTAGCCTTACAGCAATTTGACACTCCCTTCCTACTGAGCAAGGATTAAAACAGAAACATTTTTCCTAACTTAGCATTCCTTCTCTTCTTCCTTTTTTAGGAGTTGCTGAATATTAGGGTCCTGTTTTTGGAGAGAAACTAGGTCTGCCTGGGATGTCAGCCACTTTATTGCATGTACTAATTTTACAGCCTCTTTCTACATGGATCCCTCTTTGGCCCCCTTTGTTTTGCCTCTGTATCTACCATCTCATTCCAGGCTGCTACTTTTGTACCTTGCTGTGCGCTCTTCTTTTGTACTCTTATAGAGTCATAGATTCATAGGGTCAGAAGGAAAAAGTGCTGGGGTCATGTGACCTCAGCTAGGTGCTTGTCCAGTCTCTTCTTGAAGACCCCCAAGACAGGGGAGAGCACCACCTCCCTTGGAAGCCCATTCCAGATTCTGGCAACTCTAACTGTGAAGAAATTCTTTCTGGCACAGCTGTTTGAGCACTCATGGTGCTCGGTCATGTCCCAGAGGACTGGAAAAGGGCCAATGTGGTCCCTACTTTCAAGAAGGGGAGGAGAGAGGAACCCGGAAACTATTGGCCTGTTAGTCTCACCTCTAACCTTGGGAAAACTCTGGAAAAAATCATTAAGGATCATTGTAACAGGGAGCCCAAGGCCCTGTTACTGCAAACAGTTAAAAGAAAAGAAACTTACCTGAGAGGCAGTGAGATGCCAGCGACAATGATGTCATCAGCTGGTGTCGGTAACATCCACCGCACTGGGAGACTTGAAAATTAGTAATTGAAACTGACTGGCTTTAAAAGCTGAGGAGTGCATCAAGACAACCCCCAGAAAGGGAACACAGAGATCCATGGCCTGAAAACCACACTGTGCCAAGAGACTTATTAGTAATTAGTTTCACGTTGTGTTTTGTGGGTTTGTCTTTGCCATGAAGGACCTAGTATTCTGGAGTGTGTGTGTTATCTAAGAATCAGATTTTGGGGTGCTCCTTGAGATTATGCTTCTATCCTGAGACAGAGACACCTAGCGAATAAAAGTGTAAGAAGATCAATTTCAACTGTAATTAAGAATCAAGTGGTCTGTGTGTTTTATGAAGGTTTTTTTTGGAACTAACTCCTATCAAGTCATGGCAGGAGAGAAAAATGCATGCGGGAAGCTCTGAATTGAAGTTTCTCCCTTTTATAATCAATTTTAGGAACCCCTGCTCACAGAAATTTGGTGCATTGGCTGGGAAAAGAACCCAAATGGAAAAGATGAGTGTGGACCTACAGCAGCCCACAGATTGGCAACAAGCCCATGCCTTCACAGTCAGGAAGCCCAAATGGAGGAATTAGTAAGGGTGAGGGCTTAGGAGGCAGAGGCAAGGATAACGATTCTGTTGAGACAGCAGGAACTAAGTGACAAGTTAAAGGCGAATCCAATAACAATAAGTACAGGAATAGAAGGAGCTAGACTACCAAAAATGACTGTGTCAGATGATGGAGAAGCATTTTTAGAAGGGTTTGAGAGGGCAGCAATCACAGCAGGTTGGGACCGGAAGGACTGGGCCATAATACTAGGACCATTGTTGACAGGACCAGCACAAACCACATACGGGGCCCTATCAAGAGAAGAGGCCAGACACTATGAGAGGGTAAAGGAGGCCATATTATATTGACTAGAAATTTCACCTGAGATGTACAGGCAGAAATTTAGGATAAAGAAAAAGATTGAAGAAATACGGCCGAGGATGTTAGCTCAGGTATTAAGCGACGCTGCCGCGCGGTGGATACAGCCAGCTAGTAAGACTGTGGAAGAGGTTGTAGACTTGCTAGTCTTAGAACAGTTCATAAAAGATTTGAAAGGGAACACTCAAAAATGGGTAAAGAGACATCAACCTAGGTCTCTAGCAGAGGCTTTAAAAGTAGCTGAGGACTATGCCAATGCTGAATTAGATCCCGAGCCAATAAAGAAAAACAAGAAGAAATGCGATACTGTACCAGATAGATAGAAGCAGGGGAGGAGAGGAAGTAGCAAATCCTAGTGCCTACACAGTACTAGTTACTGTTGTTAAAAATCACTCATGCATTACCAATGAGGGTCATTTGGACCGAGATAAAACAGAATCACAGTTAAAACAAAGGGGTTTTTGGCCAGGTATCTACAAGATTGTAGAAAGATACTGTAGGAATGCCCAGTGTCAAAGGGTCTCTAGTTATAAGCTCATGAAAGTCCCATTGATACCTATACCTCAGGCCGTTTGTCCGTTTGAAAGAATAGCTTTGGATACTGCAGGACTATTCTCAAGGAGTAACGCAGGATACCAGTATGTCCTAGTGATGATAGATTATGTTATGAGCTTCCCAGATGCAATACTTTTAAAGAATATTACAACACCTAAGGTAGCTGAGGAGCTGATAAAGTGGGTAGTGAGAGTGGGGATTCCCCAAGAAATTCTAACAGACCAAGGGAGGACGTTTATGTTGGGAGTGTTATGAGGGGTGTGTAAAATGTTGAAGATAAAACAGGTCAGAACCCCCGTATACCACCCCCAAACTGGTGGACTAGTAGAGAGATTCAACAGAACATTGAAGGGTATGCTAAGAGCCTGCATTCAGGGTGACCTGAGGAAATGGGAGTCTATACTACCCACATTATTGCTTGCCATCAGAGAAACTCCCCAGGCATCCATGGGGTGCACCCCATTCAAATTAGTTTATGAACACAAACCAAGAGGGTTACTCGATATTATTTGTGAGGGGTGGTCCAATGGGTCCCCAGAGGAAGGGCGGCAAACCCTGTTTGTGTGAGAGTTTCAGGAATGATTGGAGAGGGCACGAGAAGTAGCACAAGAAAACCTAAGACTTAGCCAGCAGAGACAAAAATGAAATTACAATGCTCATACCAAAGACAGAGATTTGAAAGTGGGAGATTGGGTTATGGTGTTGTTGCCAGACAATAACCATAAGTTGTTGTCCAGGTGGCAAGGACCTTTCCAGATGACGAGGAAGTTGGGACCAGTAAACGAGGCGCAAAGAACGAGACCCATCAGGAGAAAACAAAATTACCACATTAACACGCTGAAGAAATGGAATGACAGGGAAGCATGGTTGATGCAAGGAGAAATAGGAGATCTGGAGGATGTTGGAGACCCTAGAATATTGGAGTTCGTGGCAGGAGACCCACAAATAGGAGACAAACTGTCCCCTAGTCAGAGGGGAGAGTTAGAACAGTTGATATCTGAATTTCCTGATGTATTTAGAGAAAAGCTGGGTAGGGCCAAGGGTGCAGTACACAGCATTAGGACACCTGAGGAGTATATCATCAGAAATCACTGGAGAAAATTACCACAATGCTTATGGAAAGCAGTAAAGGAGGAAATCACACAGATGTTGGAGGCAGATATCATAGAAGAATCAAGGAGTCCATGGAGGAGTCCGCTAGTGACAGTACCAAAACCAGACGGAACTATCCGGGTATGTGTAGATTTTAGAAAGGTTAATGAGGTACCAACTTTTGATGCTTTCCTCATACCTCAGGTAGAGGAAATGCTAGAGAAAATTGGCCAAGCCAAGTGTCTATTGACAAAACGTTATTGACAGATCCCCATGAATGATAAGGACAAGGAGAAAACTGCTTTTGGGACCCCGTGGGGCATAGTGCAATTTAAGTGTATGCTGTTCAGTCTACATGGAGCGACGGCATCTTTCCAACATCTCATAGATAAAGCATTGGCTCCTCAGCAAGATTATGTGTCAGCATATATTGATGATATCATAATCTTTTCATCAGATTGGAAACAACATTGCCAACATTAATGAGCTGTTCTGTAGAAACTCCAGGTTTGACTGCTAATTCAAAAAAATGTAGTTTGGGGCAGGAAGAGGCTAAGTTTCCAAATAGGACAGGGGCAGATAAGACTGCTAGCAGACAAAGTGGAGGGTATAAGAAACTACAGGGTACCAAAGACCTTAAGACAGCTTAGATCATTCCTAGGTTTCGCAGACTACTATAGGAGATTCGTCCAAAATTTTTCCGAGATTGTAGCCCCACTTACAGACATGACAACAGGTACACCCAGACACTTAAACTGGTCCAAGCAAGCAATAAGAGCCTTTGAGGAAATCACACAATTATTCTGTCAAGCATCAGTCCTATATACGCCTAGGTTTCAGGACCTGTTTTTCTTACAGATGCATCAGGGTGCGCTATAGGAGCTGTTCTGTTCCAGAAAGTGCAGGGTAAGGAATGCCCAATAGCATATGCTAGTAAGAAGTTCTCTAAATCTGAGATGAGATATTTGACAATAGAAAGACAATGCCTTGCTATTAGGTGTGGGGTGGAATTGTTCTGATATAATCTATTGGGATGGAAGTTTGTGTTAATCACGGACCACACACCCCTAAAATTGTTGCAGACAGTGAAGACCGATAACTCCCATATTATGTGGTGGGAGCTTGCATTACAGCCTTTTTATTTCACAGTAGAACATCAGGTGGGCAAGAAGAACATAATCACAGACTTTTTATCCAGATCCACAAATGAAGAAAAGCGAGTCGAAAGGGGGGAAAAGCAGAACTCCAGATAAAAGTCATCAAGTTGGAGTACGACAGACCGAGGGGAGGTACGTAATAGGGAGCTCATGGCCCTGTTACTGCAAACAGTTAAAGGGAAAGAAACTTACCTGAGCGGCGGCGAGAAGCCGGAGACGATGACGTCATCAGCTGGTGCCGGTAATGTCCGCCACACCAGAAGACTTGAAAATTAGTAATTCAAACTGGCCGCACCTTCTCATAGGCAATCCTGGAGCCCAGTGGGTAGCCCCTTCTGCTGGCCGCACACCGTGCTGCTGTGGGTCCAACTGCTGCCTACAGGTCCTGCTCCTTCAGGCTCTTCTGGGGCAACTGCTCCCACCCCGCTGGCTCAGCTGTTTGCCAGCTCTTTGAAGCTCCTTCCTTGTGGTCCCTCACTGGTATCCTCCAAGTCAACTGCGTTGCCCCTTTTATCCCCCTCCAGGTGACCCAAGGGACCAATCAGGGGACATGGAGGGTGAGTCTCTGGGGCCTGATTGGTGAGGAAAGGGAATCCCAAGTCCTCCAATCATCTTTTACTCTTTCAAAACTCCTGGGCTAAGTCACTGCCAGCTAGCCCGTCACATTGGCAGAATGAAATAGGATGCAGTTCAACAAAGACAAATGCAAAGTGTTGCACCTGGGCAAAAAGAACCACCAACACACTTGCAGGCTGGGGGATGACCTCAGCAGCACAGCAGCAGAAAGGGATCTTGGAGTCATGATTGACTCCAAGATGAACATGAGTCATCAATGTGACAGAGTGATCAACAAGGCTAACTGCACTTTATCATGCATTAGCAGATGCATGATGAACAGGTCCAGGGAGGTGATGCTTCCCTGCTATGCGGCACTGGTCAGGCCCTAGTTGGAGTACTGCATCCAGTTTTGGGTGCTGCACTTCAAAAGGGATACAGAGAATCTTGAGAGGGTTCAGAGGAGGGCCACTCATATGGTCAGAGGCCTGCAGGCAAGGCCCTATGTGGAGAGACTGAAGGACTTAGATCTCTTCAGCCTTCTCAAGAGAAGGCTAAGAGGTGATCTTGTGTCTGCCTATAAATTCATCAGGGGAGGGCAGCAGGGAATAGGAGATGCTCTATTTACTAGTGCATCCCCTGGAATAACTAGGAACAATGGCCATAAATTGACGGAGAGCAGATTTAGGTTGGACATTAGAAAGAATTTCTTCACAATAAGGGTTGCCAGAATCTGGAATGGGCTTCCAAGGGAGGTGGTGCTCTCCCCTACCCTGGAAGTCTTCAAGAGGAGACTGGACAAGCACCTAACTGGGGTCATCTGACCCCAGCACTCTCTCCTGCCCAGGGCAGGGGATTGGACTTGATGACCTACTGAGGTCCCTTCCGACTCTAACATCTATGAATCTATGATATCCAACCTAAATCTACTTTCTATCAGCTTATGGCTATTGTTCTTAGTTATTCCAAGGGGTGCTTTGGTAAACAGCACTAGTAAACTATTTCCTCCTGCCCCCCTCCGGTGAATTTGTATACTGGCACAAGATCCCCCTTCAGCCTTCTCTTGGAGAGGCTGAAAAGGTCCAGGTCCCCCAGCCTTTCCTCACAGGGCCTTCTCTGCAGGTTTCTAACCATATGAGTGGCCTTCCTCTGGACCCTCTCAGGGTTGTCCACATCTCTCTTGAATTGCGATGCCCAGAATTGTTTGTAATACTCCAGCTGCAGCATGAGCAGTGCCTCAGAGGAGAAGCATCATCTCCCTGGACCTGCTCATGATGCACCTACTAATGCATGACAAAGTGTGGTTAGCTCTGCTAATTACTTTGTCGCATTGATGACTCATATTCATCTAAATAAAAGGTTTCCAGATACAGAGATACATCAGTGCTGGAATTTGGGCCAAGTCTTTCTTTAAATGCTTGAACACTGCAGCTTGTAGCTCTTCATTGCCCAGGCATATTTTTCTTTGAAAGTCAGTGCAGTGGTGCACCTTTCAGAGCACTGGCAATGCATAGCGGGTGCATGCGGGTGCATGTGCATGTCCTGAAATTGGCGGTGCACCCCTTGAAAGAAGTGCCGACAACGCTGCTGGTGGTGCCTGTGGGTGGCCACCTCTCACCACCACTTCCCCCTCGCCACCAACACTGCCGGCGGTGCCTGTGGGTGGTCGCCAATCACCGCTGACTGCTCCTGCTGCTGCCGGCAGTGTCTGCGGGTGGTCACTTCATTAGTGAGGCACTAATTGGTCTAACTTCATACTACATTGAAAACCAATTATAAGCCAACCCAGCGAAAACTCAAGTATGTGCCTTCCATCTGAAAAACCATGAGGCCAACTGCCAGCTCAACATTACATGATCCAGGACCCCACTATCCCACCATCCAAATCTGGTTTACCTTAGAGTCACCCTTAATCAAGCACTCTGATACAAAGAACACACCATGAAGACAGAAGCAAAGGTGCACCTTTCAGAGCATCTTTCAAAAGCACTCAGAGCAGCATTCTATATAAGCTCACCAACTTGAAATGGGGAGCTAAGCCCTCAACCATCTGAACCACTGCTCTGGTTCTCAAGTCCTCTTCTGCTGAGTATGCATGCCATGTATGGGAGAGATCCATACATGCTAAGCGCCTTGACCCCATTCTGAACAATAGTTGCCAATATATCACAGGATGTCTGAAGCCTACCAGAATAAATAATATGTACCTACTGGCTAGCATTGCTTTGCCTGACATCAGAAGAACAGTGGCCAGCAGGATAGAATGATTAAGACAAACTGAAGATGTGAGATACCTGCTGTACAACAATCCTGTCATAACCCAAAGGTATGATTTTGTGTGTGCTTCGGCACCAGAATTATCCCCGCCAGGTTATAGCTTCGTTGCACGGTGGAGTTTTCTGCTGCGGAGGAAAACTCCGGTGCAGGGACGAGTTTCCCACCTATTTGCAGCTTCTTTTGCAGGGTGCATTGCTCAAGTTGCAAGAGAATGCACGGTGCAAAAGAGTTCCCGCCACCCGCATGCAAATTCGTTCCCCGCTATTGGCTAGTTCTAAATTATTCCCACGTGGCAGCTAACGATTGGCCTGTTAGCCGTATAAGAGGCTTGAGCAGTTTCCACCCAAGCCGAAGAGGACTCCACATCCATCTCGTGGGGACTCTGGGTACACGGCAGGGAAGTAAAGACCACTGTGTGAGATTCAGAGGAGCTTGGCGACCTGATCCATCGCCCACCTCTTCCCGTCTTCGAGCGGAAAAAATTATAAGACGTATCTACGGGTCCGATTTTGGTGGCGTGCTCACCCAGAGCATCCGGAGCTCTGTTTCCGTGGAGCCTAGCAAACTCCATGTGACCGTTCGTGTTGTCTTTGTCTGTAACCGCAACTCAAGCAAGTTTTCCAGCCTACACCACGACCGTCTCTGGTGTAAGTAAACAATCTTTAAAACTACCGCTACGAGTCTGTGCCTAATTCTAGCTTGTCGTGACCCTCTCTCCGACCCCGCGTGCCCGGGCTGCTGTCCACAGCCCGTGTGCAGCACGAAAAAGGGCCCGGCTCGCGCCCAGCCCGCACAAATCCCTCAGCACACAAACATCTGAAGTCACACAGGAGCGTCTTTACCAGCACCCAACCCCTTGAGAGAAGAAGTCAGATTCTACATTTCCTTCTAATCTATCACAGGAAGTATGTAAAATTAATACAAACTAAAAACAAGTTAGATTTATTAAAAACTGAAAGGGCAGAAGAAACAGATATACAAAACAGCTATTTTTATGAAGAGGGAAACAAGTGTGATAGACTATTAGCAAATACATTTAAAAATTAAATTACAATAAAATTATACCACCTATCTAGAGAGTCCCAAATGACTTAGCAACTGGCTCAAAAGCCATGTGTGAAACATTTGCAAGTGATTATTAAAATATATGTTCCTCAGATCCATCAAAATCCTAAACAAATACATGAATACCTAATTAAAGCAAACTTGCCTAGATTAGAACCCAAGGAGCAAGAGCTTTTAGAAGAGAACATTAAAACAGCAGAGATACTAGATGTAATTAATTTTCTAAAAAATGGTAAATCTCTAGGCACAGATGAGCTTCCTCCAGAGTTTTACAAATTATTTACAGCAGAATTAGGTGTACCTATTATCAGAAGTTTTTAATGAGAAAAAGACTCTTGATACTTGGAGGGAAGCACATATTGTAATAATTCCAAAACCAAATAAAGATCTATCTAGTTGTGCCTTATTGTCATGGGGTACCCACATTTTTTTTTTAAATACCCTGTTCTAAGGACAGTCTCACCCGCTCTTTCCTGCCACAGCTTGATGTTAATAGATATATATAGTGTGGGAGGCTGCCCTGATCTTATTTGAATGACCACCTGAATTGTGGTTCTGATCTTATGGGCCAGTCACATGGCTCTCTTCCTCCACTACACCATGCCCCATGCATCACAGATGGCTTCCTTATTGATGTTCACCCAGTTGTTAAAACAGCCCCTAACTGAGCCTCCCAACCCCTTGGCTTCTCTCAGCCCCATCTGCGCCTCTAAAGCCCTTGTTTTCTCTCGTGGCCCCCACTCAGGCTACCAGACTCCTTGGTTTCTCCTCTGGTCCCTGTCTGGGTCCTCAGACCCCTCAGTCTCATGCCACCACTCCCTGGGCTACCAGGTCCCTTGGTCTCTCTCTCGGTCACTCTTCAGACTGCCAGCCCCTCTTCTGCTCCCTCATCCTGGATCCATTCAGTTTTCCCCTTTCCCAGATGTTGTCCAGGCCCTCAGACCTGTCTGGTCCTGCACTCTATTCCTGGCCCTCGCTGGGCCACTGGGCCCTTCTGGTCTCACTATACTTGCTGGACCTCACTACATGACTCTGGCCCCTTGGATCTGCCCAGCCCACTGGGCCTCTGGACCCATGCAGTCCTTGTCTTGCCTGGCCCCTCCCTGGGCCTCTGGACTCACACGGCCCCAGTTTTCCCTGGTCCCTCACTGGACCTCTGGACCTACATGGTCCCAGTCTTGTCTGACCCCTCACTGGGCATCTGGATCCATGTGGTCCTGGTCTTGCCTGACCCCTCACTGAGCCTCTGGACCCCCCATAGATCTATAACTGAAACTGCTCCCACATGAGGAGTTAGTTTCCTCGCTATTCATACTCTTATTTCTAGACGGAGTGCTTTTGATTATACATGGCCTCTTAGACTTTTCTGATCTTTTAAGTTTTTAATCTTTTTGCAAACCCTGTGATCAGCTTCTAATCAACATCTGCTATTTCCCTCTGCAACATTCGCATTGTCACCTGGAATTCTTTCGATTGGGACTTCCAATACTGACAGTCACCACTCAATAATTTGTATTCTTTCTGTAAAGTGTGAACCTTTTCTTTTAATTCTACAGTTGCCCTAGTATCCTTCCACACAGTCCTTTGGAAGGCGCTGACCTGATTAGACATGCAGTCCAATTCCTGCACTTGATCCTTTTTCCTCACCTCAATCTGGTCTGTTAGTTTCTTTGTGCAATCTGTCTCTTTCTTAGTTTTTTTTAGCTAATTCTTCCATGTAGACAAAAAGACCACTCTAAGAGGCTTTTTTCATCACCTTCTGTGATCGCTTTTTCTCTACGGTCCACTGTACCCATTGGTCACCAAGACTGTCATATGTTACCTCACTATCTTTAATCTCAGTATCTCTCTAGAATTTAATCTTCATGAATGGACAGCTCCATAAATTCTTTTTACATAGTACTGGCTCCAGCCAAACTTTGAATTTTTGGACAGCATCACTGCTGCTGATCATAGTGGTAGCACTATCTTGAGCCATGTCTCTATTCACAAACAAAAGAACTAAAACCTTTTCTAGCTGTAGAGTTAGGAAATTTTCAGTTGCAAGAATCTCTATATCCCAAATTTCAACAAACTCTACAAAACAAGGTAAAACTATTGTGTTTCCCTAATACTGTGAAGTCCACACATTATACCAAGTGTCCTGGTGTTTCAGTATACACAGAACAAATGCAACAACTTAGTTAAATGTTGTCTCACCTAATATCTGAACCGCATGGGGACAAATGGTTGGCTCTTTCAGTCTATGCAAGACAAAACCAAAACTAATTCAAACCAACTTAATTTGAGCCCGCACAGGAACACCAAACTGTTGGCAGAAGAAGGGCTAATTAACACCAAGCAGTTATTCTCATCAGACACCATACTGTTTTGGTTTCAACCAGCAGTTAAATGTATAATAGTTCAGGCTCTAATATAGTTAATACCCTCCCTCCATCAGGAGGTGGTTTGCTGTATTAGGCTCCTGAAGTTTGGTCAGCTAACCTTGGTGCAAAAAGGAACAAGTCACCAAGGCCGGGTGTCCAGTGGACTTCTATAGAGAATTTTCTGACAAGCATGAAATCCTCACTCGAGCCATATGAAAAAACACATGCGAGTATATTATAAAACCAAGCAACAAATTTGTATAGCACCTATATACAAATTCAGGGAAACCCCTATATGCAAAGAATACAGTCATTCACAAGTACCAATGATGATATATATGACTATCATGAATTGAAAACAAATAACCATATATATGCTTAATAATAAAGAACAGCAGTAGTAAGCTCTGTACCACAATAAGTGCTGACAAGTAAGCAAATTGTCATACACAAAATAACTCTGGTTGCTTAGCAACCCCCATGCTTACTTACAGATCCAGATTCAGGGGCAAAGACTCTCACAGATGCTCTATTCTCTTTAACCCTTTCACAGCCAATGTTTCTTTCATACAATTCACACACAATTCCCAAACTCCATACTTACTACCACTTCTCACAAGGAAACTCACTCAATCACTGATTACCAGACCCACACAAAAAACATTAACATATCTCACTCTCTTAGGATCGACTAGACCAGGGGTGTCCAACCTTTTTGAATGTGGGGCCAGATCTCGAACTTTTTATCACCCAGTGGGCCGGCGAGCCATATTCAAAGACCTCACAGGAAGTTACATCACATCAGGAAGTGATGTCACGTGACCTTTGACACCAATTACGTTGCAGAAAGTGACAATGAAATGGGTATGGAAATGTGGTTTAAAATCCAAAATAAAAACTATAAAAGCAAGAATGAAATAATGCCAAACACTTGACTAAAATAAACACTTTCACTTCTACTCACTTCTCAATAAATGAAAGAAGCATAATGCAAGTCGACAGATCAAATGTGGAAAAGATATCAGTCAGAGTGGAAACTAATCAAAGCAACAAAATATGGGTATTTTTGAGAATAATCTAGACTATTTATATGTAGGGTGATCATATATCCTGGATTGGCTGAGAGTCCCAGATTTTATAGGCTGTCTCAGTGTCCCAGCCACTGGAGAAAATTTAAGCAAAAGTAACTAGGGTGATCATATATCCTGGATGGTCTGAGAGTCCCAGATTTTATGGGCTGTCTCAGTGTCCCAGCCACTGGAGAAAATTTAAGCAAAAGTACCATTGGTGGGAATCTGGGAGCTGGGGGGTTGGGGCTGTGTGTGTGTGTGCGTGTGTGCATGCATGTGCATGTGTGTGTGCTTCCAAGCACACATGTGTTGCAGCAGAGCCAAAGCAGCTATTGGAATGTGCTGGGAAGCACACGCACATGCACACATGCGCGCGCACACACTCACACACACACAGAGCCCCAACCAGGCTCCGAGGCACCCCCAGCTCCGCACGGGAACTTATCCTGTGCCTCCATCCACCACACATGTGGGCAGGGTACAGGCCATGCTGCAGCTCCCCCGGCCACTAGGGCTGCCCCACTCCACGCAGCCTTCAGGGCAGCTGCAGCAGGACCTGGCTCATTGATGAGCCGGGCCCCGCAGGGGTAAGCAGCTCCCCTCCCCTCGCTGCTGGCTGGGGTCCACGGGCCGGCCCCTGCCCGCCTCGCCACTGCCCCGCCACCAACGCCACCATGGATCTATGCTCTGCCATGGCGGCTCCATGCTCCACCACTGCCGCTGCGGTTCCATGTTCCGTGGTGGCCCCACCACCGCCACGGCAGCTCCATGCTCTGCCGCCACTGCGGCTCTGCGCTCCACTGCCATGGCGGCGGCGCCATGCTCTACCGCCACCGCGGCTCTGCGCTCCGTGGCGGCAGCAGCGGCGGCACCACCACCACCGCAGGCCAGATAAAATGGCTTGGCGGGCCGCATGGCGGCCCGTGGGCCATATGTTGGACAAGCCTGAACTAGACCTTTCCCAGCTGAGCTTCCCCAGCTAAGGCAGGAGCTAGGTTCCTTTACCTAAAAAGGGAGAGGTGATAAACTTTATCTAACCAAGTAAATATACAGAACTTTAGAGCTTCTTCGACTCCTCAGACTCTCTGGCTGTGTTGGCTACAAATGTCCAACTCGGGATCCTTAAAATTCTAGTTTATTAGGCGGATTGAAACACTGTAATCATAAACCTTGGGGCTGGTCCCCACACACACACACACACACACATGCACACATGCACACACATACACACACATGGTAGCTGGCTACAGAGTCAGGTATACCTATCCTACAAGCGCTGGAG
>NW_005841836.1:1600737-1605892 GCF_000455745.1 Alligator sinensis
GTCAGCCCCAGGGGTCGTCCGCATGTACGTGCAGGTTTGGGAGTCCATTGATGAATTTTGAATAGGGCTCTGGGAGTGGTCGATGTGGAGATATTCAGCCTAAAAGTTTGTCTCTGGCGTTGATTAACTCAGGCCAGGGCTTCTAGCCCTTGATCAGTGACGTTTAGAGATTTCCCGGTTGTTACATTGTCTTCTATCGAGTTCTTCCATTGGTTGATCTGCAGCTTCCAGGTGTTAATTGCTGCCTGCTTCCATGTTACACATTCAATCATGTTACACATTCAATCACTGATTCACTTGCTCTTTCAGGGGCCAGCCTGATACAAGGAAGGGCAGTTTGATTCCTACCCTTGTTAACATTGTTACAATGTATAACTTACTAAAACACATTTAGTTGAAAGTTGAAAGGTGAGGAGTATAAAATATAAGCTACAAATGCCATGGCACACAAATAGATAAAAATACCAAACTACCAGGGGAGATACAAAATGCACACACACAAATTTTAAAACACAATTCCTTATCTTAAAGTGAAAGAGGGAGGAAGGAAGAAAAGGTAGAAAAAGAGAAACATATCCAAAGAGGGGAGAGCAAATGCAGGCAAGAGGAAAAGGGGGCTTTCTGCTACAGCTGTACCCTTGACCCAAGGTCTCTACCCACAGTGAAGGGAGAGCCTTTGAGGAGAGGATTCACAGTCAGAGACTGCTCTTCAGGACTGAAGACTGAAGCACAGCCCTCTGAAGTGCTCCACTGAGATTCCCAATGATGGAGAACTGCCAAGATACACACTGACCAATCCCTGTTGGTCTTCCTTGGTGCCAAGTGTACACAATGACCAAATGGAATACAAGGCACTGAACTCTGGTCAGCAGCTACCTTTTATGGGCTCAAATCACCCCACTAGGGCTGATCAGTCACATTACTCTTACATCTGTCAATCACATATCAGTCATTCGAACTGATACTTTTCCTACAGGGAAACCAATCATGCCTTCAGTTACCTTAGGAGTGCAGCTAACACACACATATCAATCATGCTCATTTTCCTGCTACTCCTGATACCACAACTAGCATGCTAATAGCTGGCATTTTAGGCCATTACCTCATTGGGGTGAATAGTTGAGGTGAATAGTTCACACATACCTAGAATGTTCTTTTACTCCATACATTATGCACGCTCCAATTTATGCAAATAACTTGATAAACCAAAGTAAGCAGAGTGAAAACAGAGAGCAAATGATGCACTAAAAAATTCCCCAGCTTCCAGTGTTAGCAAGTTATCCTGTGCCAGGACTTTGTGATTTAGTTGCAAAGGCTGGCTCAGAAGTGCAAGTTGTTATTTATGACATCATTGTCTCTCTCAACCAATATCAAGCGTTTCCTTCCAGATCACATGCATATCACTGTCTCTTTGGCTGAGAGCCTACAGCCAAAATGTGGAAAAGTATGTCTTCTGGTCATCCAACCATGGCCATTTCATTGGGACCCCTAAGATACAGGAGAGGTGGCCCTTTTTTTATTCTTCCATGTGAAGGGATTGTGAGAAAGAAGAGAATTTGATCTCAGTTCACCTTATGCCTGTGAAAGGAAACATCAAACCAACAAGATGACTGTCTCTAGCATAGAGGGATGTTAGACCTCTCATTCTGCCACATCTTTCTTTGATGATCCAAAAGGATCTCTACTCTGAGTATTGGCCTATGGCCTGACCATGCTCAGAGGGCGATAAACCAAATAATCATGTGACACCAGGATAAAGTCAAATAGAAGTGTATATTATAACAAACTAGGTAATTAACACTGTGGTAAACTGCGGCGGGTGGATGACCAACCCTCCGGTATGACTAGGCTGGGGACGAAAGGGACACTGACTCAAGTTAAGGTGGTAAAATAAACTTAGGTTTTACTTACAACTTGTGCAAGATGACAGAAAAACTCTTAAACAGCAGTTAAACAGCAAGTAGGCAGTAGCTGCTTCTTACAATGTACAGCCAGAAGATAATAGAACAATGAAGTACGAACAACGATTGCAAATGCGGGTAACAACAGCAAAACTGTTGTACGAGAGCTCGGTGCATTTGATATGTTTGGTAGCGAGTATACAATAGTCGGCCTAGGGGACACGGGCTCCTGAAAAGGGTGATCAGTCCTCTCCAACTGTTTGTGTGGAGCCCCGAGTTCCTGCGCTTTGGCGCTCTGTCCCTTTTATAAACTCCTAAGCCAATCAGAATATGCTGCTGACGTTCAGTTAGGAGAGTGTGACTGCCGGCCGTGCAGCCACACGTCTCATGCAGCTTCTGATTCGCTAAGGTCGTCTGATCACGCGCCTGTCCACACTGTGATCATGAGCTCTTCACACACTGAACACAACTTACCCTCGTGTTTCACATTGGTCTGGCATGTGGGCTGGCGTTTGGTCACCTTTTCACTCAGACAAACACCAACAATAACAACCCAACAGACCAGTATGTACACTATTTACAGGAGAACACCATACAACACCATGCTGCCACCAGATGGCAGCTGAGAGCATTTAAGCCTAGTGCAGTGAATGAGACTGCTCCTCTAATCTCCACCACACTTGAGGATTTCTGTGCTGTTCCCTTGATAGGTACTGAGCACCTCCAGACCCCAGGAATGGGTGATGCATTACCCTTCCAAGGAATGGCAGATAAACCTGGCAGGCATATCCATGTGAGAATGGAGTTGTTTCCTCAGGTAAGTACTCTCCTCAGTATAATCCAAGAGGAGTTCAACCCCCACGCATACACCTTACACCACAGGGTAGACATTGATCACTCACAGTTTTAAGCTCAACACACTGTACCACACAAATCACTCACAGATCACTCTCCAGGCACTGGCTCACACAGATACAGATACAGATACAGCACACAGATTCAATTCCCAGACACACTCAGGCACACACCCAGATACTCTGACACACCTTAAGGCACTTACTCACACAGGTTTTATTCCATTCAAATCATGCCACCTGTCAATCACATCCTCAGCCAACCATCAGTTGGATCTCTGTGTCAATCACTTGTCCATCACTGCTAAAACATTCACAAACATTTGTACCTCAGAAACCATTAGCATAATTTTTGTGCCACAACAGTGATGTAACTGGGATGGATCATGCATGCCCAAAGCAAGTTAATATATGCAACTGGGTCATGGCATCATTGAGGGTAAAGGTTATTAATTTCTAGTATCTTCAAACCCCCTACCCAGATGCACATACAATTTTATGTAATTCACAGTAAAGACCAGAGTCTGGGATCTATACCTGGACCTCAGCTTCTGTGACCCTGCCAGAAGATGCAGCGCTGCTTTGTCCTCTCACAAGAGAATCTCCACACCAGTCAGACTTTAGTCTTTCCAACTCAGACAGGAAGGAGAATAGAGACAGAAGGTCTTGCAGGGCAATGACTTGAGAGTTCTGGTTTGCAAAGATGGCTTTTGAGTCTGTCTGATTTAATTCTGGCCCCCATCCTGCCACACCCTTAGGGTACCTGATTCTTGTAGGGGCGAGTGCTCTGCTCTTTCTAGAAATTAGGCCCTTGAATATGTTTCAAGATGTCTTCTCACATATTGAGTAACCCCAAGCACAAATCATACTTTTCTATATTTTCTCTGAATCAAATATACAGAAAAACACAAGAAACTGGGTAGCAGAGGTGGATTGTGTTATGATCAGGGTGGCCCCTAGGTCAGATGCCCAGCAATCCCCAGATTCTGGGGTGAATATCTTGATGAAATGACCTGTCTTTTTCCCACTCCTTGCCCCATTCTCCCCTGCTTAAGCCACTTTGATGCCTTTCCTCAGCTTTGATGAGCCTGCTGAGCACCCAGACCTGAGCTGAACTTTATTGGGAGGATGCAGCAGGGGCCCAGGCACCACTGGTGTCTGCTCTATCCTGGAGCAGGGGCTCTCACTGTGAACTTTAGGAGAAGGGATCAGTCAACACAAGCCAAGGGTCCTAGAGAGCCAGGACCAACAGATAGCAGGGCCCTGGGAGAGACCCCATGGTGAAGAGAATGGGGCAATGAAGGAGCCATTTCCCAGGCACTACACTGTGGCTGAGCAAGAGAAAAAAAAGCCATGCTACGTTCATATTGCTTGGCTTTAGAGAAGCCCCAAGGAAATGTGGTTTCTCTTAAGTGCATTTTTGGGGTCAATGAGAGACTTGGAATAAAAGTGAAGGGACAGCAGATTCCTGGGTCACAGGGCATAGGATGACAACTCTAGCCATTTCCAGGAGTGACTGTGATCCCTATGGATGCCACTGGTGCTGCCTTTCCAGACAGTGCTCCTCTGTCATGATCAGGCCCATGTTGTTACCTCCCTGCTCTGTGTTCTTGGGGAACCCTGGCACAGGATGCAGCCTGTCTGACTCACAAAAAATTCCACCCCCCCGGCCCCCTCCTCTACTTAAACAAAACTGATTAAGATGCAGTGGGAGACACACCTAAAACCCTCCAGATAAGGGTGACAAGAGTGAAACAACTGCCCTAGGTCTCATTTGCATCCGAGATGGAACCAGATGACAATTCACTTACATGGGAGATGGAGAACAGAAAGCCTGAAGCAGAGACTGCAGTAAATTCTGGGATCAGAGAAGCAGGGAAGCACTGCATGATGGGGAATCTGTGCTCCGAATGCTAATCAACCCACATTTACACACACCCAGCTCAGCATTTATCAGACCAGTTCTAATCTGCACTTACAAAGGACTTCTCCCCCCCCTCCCCTACACACACCTCCCTCTAAGCAGAAGTAAAGTTTAATAGGCATCTCGGGCCATACATTCCCCGGTCCCACTATGGGAGGCCTATTTAAACTTGATTGACAAAAACTCAGTTGCCGGGTTAGGGAATGCTGAGGCAAAGAGATTGAGTCAGAGCGGGTATGGGCAACATTTGAACAATGGTAAAGGGTTCATCACAGCATCCAGCCCATTGGAGTCCTGACCACAAGTGTTGTCATACTTTTCCCGGGATGACTGGTGGAAGTCCTCCCCCGCAAAGGTTATAAACACTTCAATAATTGCCTTAAGTCTGTTAAAAGACTATAGTAAGATCTAGAAAAGTTATGACTAAGCTGAGGCTCGTTCACAACAAGTAAAAATCCCAAACCCTGATGCTGCAA
>NW_005841836.1:1605958-1606459 GCF_000455745.1 Alligator sinensis
ATGTTCCAAACCAGATAACCCCTTGTCAATAGAAAAGACAATTATTTACACTATTAAAAGAATGCTTTGAAGAAGCTGAACTGAGGGTATAAAAATATGTAAAAAGCAGCAAAGTGTGTGTGCTTCAAGAGGAGAACTCTCTCTCTCTCACCACCCGCTGTTCTTGAGAAGCTGGAAGAAACAGATCATCTCCTTCAAGGATTGTGCTAAGAACTTTACCTGTCAGCATTAAAACCCGAGTGCCTTGGACTGGTAAGATCCCAGCTTTCACTCTCTCTCTCTTTTCTCTCTAGGCTTAAATTTCTGAACCTGAACTGTATTAGTTAAGCTTGAGCTAAGCTTCTCCAAATACTTAGTGAAACCAGGGTAGTATGGTAACTGTTTGTGTTTGTTTTCCTTTGCATATCTATTACTACTAGTACCATTATATATTTCATATACTTAGCAATAAATAACTTTTATAGTCAAACTGGTAGTAACTGGGTATATTTTTCCTTCTCT
>NW_005841836.1:1606627-1612493 GCF_000455745.1 Alligator sinensis
GGATCAGCTTGTACAGGCTGATTGACCCAGTTTGGCTCAGATGTGCCTTAATGAACTGAATGCTGGCCCATGAGGGTGTCAGCTGGACACCCAGCCGGATTCAGAGGTATTCTGTTTAACTGTGTGCTTGTGTCTGATTGCAGTTTATTGTTGCTCTGATGAACTAATTCTTGGCATATGAGGGTGTCAGCCTGTCCAAGCTGATCAACCTGGCCGGGTCAGGCATGTCACGTTAATCTGTGTATGTTTGTGTGTGTATGACTGATTTGGTGACTGGAAGAACCCAGACCCATTAAAACTGAGTCCTGCAAGATAGCTCCATTGGGGGTGAGGACTTGCAGAAGGGACAAATACAGCTTTGTATAGAAACATAAGTAACACAAGCAGCACATTGATAGAATTACAAAGACCCTAGAAACGTATCCCTAATAAATAAGCACACCCCAAAGTGATGGGCAAATCTGGTAACAATGTAGAATGTTGACACTATGATGGGAGCACAGAACAAACCATTTCATGCAGAGTTGAGAAATTTGAAATCACTCAAGTTTCTCCTTTTCTTCACACTTCTTTAGGTATATCAGAACAGAGGAGTGGAAGGGGCCTAGCTGTGTCACTGAGTTCAGTGTGCTGTGTTAAAAGGCAGGCTTTAATTGAAGGAATCCCCCCAGTCCAAATCCTTACATAAAAGTGTGGGTGCCATAGTGCCTGAAAAACAAAGAACACCCAGTAATGTATGTAAGGTAAAAGGAGAGAGGACAGCACCAAAAGGTCTGTGAGGAGAGCACCAAATGGTCTGTGATGCTTTGGGGGTCCCGCCCAGAAGGGGAAAGGGAAGAGTGTGGTCCCTTTTTTATTTTTCTGCCATGACTTGATTACAATGAAAAGAATGAGAATAAAGGAGGCTCCGAAATTATGTGCTCTTCCACCTTTTGGACACAGGTCCTTTATGGGCATAGTCCATGAGGCTCCACCTCCCCTACACCTCTTTCATATGCCAACCTTGTTGTTACCTCAGTGTTGTCTTCCAGCTTTGGCATTTAGATGGCAGCTTACCTACATATAATATAGTAGGTATATATATATGCATGCAATGCAATGCCCCGACTTGCCTTAGTCTTAAGTATCTAAGTAAACTTACAATGACAACAAAAGTAGGAAAATATTTATGTCGCCTAATGGCCCCCTATGTCTGGCTGTCAAGTCTCCACCCAGCTGATCACCAATCTTGTGAGTATTTGAAGAAGTCTCTCCACCAACTTTCCTGCCACATCTTGATGGTATCGAAAAAAATCAAAGGAGCAGCTCAGTGATATATTAGAGATGTCCCTGCTGGGGTTACCCATGGTTCAGACGTGGATGACTTGGGGCTCTACCTCCCCTACACCCCATCCACTCGCCAACCACAGGTATTATGGCAGGTTGCAACTGCTTTGGTCTTCTAGACTCATTTGTCTGCTGCCAACTGGTATTCAATTATTTGGTTCTCTGGAAGGCTGCTTCTGTGCTCATTAGGATATGACAGATGTCCTTCTCATCACCTGCCTTTGCCCTACATTCAGGGCCCACTGCCCCGAGTTTGTCCTCCAAAGTTCAAGCATGTTGGCCCAATGGGCTGTACAAAAAAAAAAGAAGAATAACAAAAGAAAACTGAAACAAGAAAGGGGGTGTTAAGGTAGCTTGTCATATTTTATGCTTTAAAGTTGCACCTGTTTATAGAGTGGTGAATTATAATATTGTTTAAAGTTTTCTTTTATATTAAACCTAAAGTTCTGTATAGCCTCACTGTTATCTGAACTTTTCATTTTGCTGGTGTTTGCTATATCAGTTGGCCTTGTTTCTTCAGCTTATGGCCATGAGCTTGTTCACATGATGTTTCTTTCCTTACTCTATCACTGTGAGAAGTTTTTCTAACACAACATAGGAATAGTTTTGTTACGAGCTCAAATGAACTGAACTTGGCATTAACATGCTGAATCAGAGGGATGAAATGATTGTATATGTTAACGAAAGGTGATAAAGGAGACCAATGGACAATGCTCAAAGTAAAACACTGGAAAAAGGCCAAATTAAGAGGTGTGTTCATAATGGGTCTGTGAAACAAAGGAATATGCTGACAGGTCTCCCACAAAGTGGGGACCCTGGTCCGATTCAATTACAACTGGCATTTCCCATCTGGTGAATACTTCAGTAATCAGAACTCTTGTAGTAGCCAAAACTGTACAGGTTTTCATGGGGAAGGCTTTGTCACAACCCAGTTAATCAGTGCCCATGCCACTAGCAAGAGACACCATTTAGACCACCCTCACTTCGCACACAGTAGTCAACTAAGGGTTAAAAGAAATCCTTGCCAGAAACTCCTGAAACAAAATCCTGGCGGAGAACTGTAAGGAATTGGTCAGCTGAAATAAAATCCGAGCGAAACCTGTATATAATTGGTCAAGAAACAAGCGTAAGCCCCTCACATGTAACCTCATACGTAACAGGCAGGAAACCTGACCCACTATCTTGTAACCTGATAACACAAAGAACTGCCTGTCAAGGCGAAAGTTTTACTGCTCCGGTGGGAATCAGAACGCAGTTGCCGGCGGCTGCTCTGATTCTCGACAGACTTCAGCCCATTTTGTGAAGGTATCAACAACCACTAGGCAATGTGTGTGACTATGCTGGGTGGTAGGCAGTGAGCCTATGAAATCAATTTGAATTGTATGCCAAGGGCCTATGATCTCTCAGTGTCATAACAGTCCCTTTTTGGATCTGCAGATTGGCATTATTTACAGCAAATGCCAAGCAATCATTAATGAAAGTTTGTACATCAGTTACAAGACCAGGCCACCAGACAACTCGTGAGTCTTGTCAATTCCAAAATGACCGATACTGTGTGCTAGATTGATAAAATCAATCCGGAATACTTCTGGGGTGACCCACACAGGCAATGAGTCCGAGCATTTAGCCATCACTAGACCCGAAGGTTCTTGCCATACTCGCCACTTTCGGTGTCTACCAATCTCAATCAATTTGGCAATAGAAGGTTCTTGTTTCTGAAGCTTAATTAAATTGACTGAAACAGGACCAGGCGAGACCTTTGACACATGGTCTAGGAGTGCCCCTTGTTTAGCACACCTGTCAGCCTGTCCATTCAAAATTGCTATGATGCTGTTCTTTTGATGTGACTTCACTTTACCTAACCATATTGGCAAGCTTCTGTTAGTGGCTATCGTGTTGCAATATGCAAGAAGGTCAGCATATTTCACTGCCTTACCATCTGGGGTGCAATAACTTCGACTTTGCCATATGGGTAGCCAATCCAACAAAGCCTGCACAACTCAGTCACTATCGGAAAATATTCCCACATTAGCAGTAGCAGGAGTATTTTCAATAGCTATGATAATGGCCACTAACTCAGCTGCCTGTGCAAAGGTTAAGTTACATCTCCCATTGGCCACTTGAATGACCTCATGGTCCCAGCCAGAGTTGACTTGTATAGCCGCATAGCCTGTTTTCTGAACTCCGTCCACATAATAGGAGCTACCGTCAGTGAACCATACCATATCTAACTTTTGCAACTCCTCAGGGACATATTCAATCGCTATAATCAATCGCTATAATCAATGCTTAGTTTAAAATAATCCAGTCCATTCTTAGGGATACAATGGAACTGTCCAGTCTGTAGGTGGTCCCAGTTCAATGGGGCCCCAAATCCACTCATGCTCATTGAAAATAAAAATAGGAGCTGCAGTTCTGATCCCTGTCTGAACTTGCTGCTGCTGCTTCCATGATTCTTCATGGCTGTCATAATCCCAAGGATCATGCAGGTCATAGGAGGGTGCGCTGTGGGTGGTCTCTTTTACCACCAAGATATTTTCCTTCTGGATTCCTTGATGTAGGCTGCACGCATGAAGCCTATAGATCCTTACCCATGCTACTCCCCTCACCTTGCAAGGATAGCGACAATACAGGCACAAAGGGCAATGAAACCACTCCTGTCTATTCTGAGTCAGTCATCATTGCAGAGGACAAGGAGGGCACTTCTGCCTCTGAGTTGCCCCATGTGCTGGATGGCGATGAAAACCACCTCCATAGACTTCATAGACATCAGGGCTGGAAGGGACCTCGGAAGATCATCGAGTCCAGCCCCCTGCCCAAAGGGCAGGAAGTCAGCTGGGGTCATAGGATCCCAGCAAGATAAGCATCCAGTTTGCTCTTGAAGGTGTTCAATGTAGGCGCTTGAACCACCTCCGGTGGCAGGCTGTTCCAGACCTTGGGGGCTCGGACAGTAAAGAAATTCTTCCTTATGTCCAGCCTGAAACGGTCTTGTAGTAGCTTATGACCATTCGACCTAGTCGTCATCCCTTGAGGCGCTCTGGTGAACAAACGTTCCCCCAGATACTGGTGGTCACCCCTGATAAACTTATAGGTGGCCATCAGATCACCCCTGAGCCTGTGCTTTTCCAGGCTAAAGAGCCCCAGGGCTCTCAGCCTGTCATCGTAGGGTCTGCTTCCTTGACCTCTGATCATGTGCATGGCTCTTCTCTGGACTCTCTCAAGCTTCTCCACATCCTTTTTGAATTGTGGAGCCCAAAACTGGACGCGGTACTCCAGCTGCGGCCTCACTAAGGCCGAGTACAAGGGGAGAATGACGTCCCGGGATTTGCTTGAGAAGCATCTATGGATGCAAGCCAGCGTTTTGGTCGCTTTACTAGCCGCAGCATCGCATTGCAGGCTCATGTTCATCTTGTGGTCAATGATGACCCCCAAGTCTCTTTCTTCCATAGTGCTAGCCAACATAGCACTGCCGAGCCTATAAGGATGCTGCGGGTTTTTTTTCCCAAGGTGGAGAACCTTGCATTTATCGGCGTTGAACACCATCAGATTCTCGTCCGCCCACTTGCTGAGCCTGTCCAGGTCAGCCTGGATAACCTGCCTGTCTTCTGGTGTGGATGCTTTGCCCCAAAGTTTGGTGTCATCGGCGAACTTGGCCAGTCCGGTTCTGACTCCAGTGTCCACATCATTAATGAAGATGTTGAACAGTATGGGTCCAAGGACAGAGCCTTGGGGGACGCCACTGGTCACAGGACACCATGATGAGTGACTTCCATCAATTACTACCCTCTGGGTCCGACCCCGGAGCCAGTTTTCCAGCCAGTGGATCGTGGAGGACCCAAGGCGACAATTGGCCAGTTTCTCTAAGAGGTGATTATGGGAAACCAGGTCAAAGGCTTTTTTGAAGTCAAGATATATGACATCAATCTCTTCTCCCTTGTCCAGGTGATAGGTCACCTGGTCGTAGAAGGAAATGAGATTGGTCAAGCAAGACCTACCCGCAACAAACCCGTGCTGGCTATCCCTTAAGATGTTGGCGTCGGCCAGTCCATTAAGGATGGCCTCTTTAATAAACTTTTCTAAGATCTTCCCCGGGATAGAAGTCAGGCTGCCCTTCAAGTGCCCATTAGTGCCCAGCACAAGTGCCCATTAGTGCTGGCTAACTATAGCCGGATCCACTTTCCTCCCTTTCTTGAAGATAGGCACCACATTGGCCTTCTTCCAGTCTTCGGGCACTACACCAGAGCGCCAAGAGTTTTCAAAGATCCGCGCTAGAGGCTGGGCTATGATGCTCGCCAGCTCCTTGAGTACCCTGGGGTGAAGATTGTCAGGGCCAGCTGACTTGAAGGTATCCAGCTTCTCAAGATGTTCCTTCAGAAAGTCAGCATTAAAGGAGGGCAGGGGATCACCCTCACCCGGACTTCCCGGCCCTGTAGCGGGCATGGGCGTCCCATGGGACTGATGAAAGACTGACGCAAAGTACCCCTTTAATAGGTTGGCTTTTTCCTGGGCGTCAGTTGTCAGTTGCCCCATCTGGTTCAGC
>NW_005841836.1:1614760-1615014 GCF_000455745.1 Alligator sinensis
GGGGGGTCACCATGCCCCCAGGCCCCAGAGCCTGAAAAGGGGACAGGCAGCCCCCGCAGCCGAGAGCCAGGGGCTCCGTCTGCGTGGAGCCTGGAACCAGGGGCTCCGTCTGGGTGGCCGTCTCTGAGGTGCCAGAGGGTGGGGGCCGCAGAGCCTGGGGGGGCCCTCAGGGTGCGGCGCGTGCCCATTCGTGGCATGCCTCTGGTAGGCTGGCTACAGCTGGGGCTGTCTGCCCTGGGGGGTGTGCAGGGAGG
>NW_005841836.1:1615135-1644063 GCF_000455745.1 Alligator sinensis
CCGCGGGGGAGCGGGGGCGCAGCAGGCTTTCGCCCGTGCGTCTCTCGCCGCTCCCGCGTCTAACTGGGGCTTTTTCCCTGTTGGCGGGCCCTTTTAAACTGCACGCATGCGCAGTGGGCCTGCCGTTGGGGAAGCTGCTCTTGGGCAAAAGGGGGCCCTGCCCAGGATTTGGGGGCCCTGCCCTACTGGAGGGGGACAGGTGAGTACCCCCGCTACCTCTCTCTCTCCCTGGGGGGCTGGGCCAAGTAGGGGCCTGGGCAGGGCTTGACCCGGCCCGGCTCCACTCAGCCACCTCCTCCCACACACACAGTAAGGGGTTAGCCCCCTCTCTCCACGGGCCCTGCTTACCTCCGGCTGTGCTGGGGGTCAGCGGGGGGCTCCGCAGCTGCTGGAGGGTCTCTGGGGGACTTTGGGGGAGCGGGGGCGCAGCAGGCTTTCACCCGCGCGTCTCTCGCCACTCCTGCGTCTAACTGAACCGCGTCTCCACTTGAATGATGACCAATGACAAAAATGCCTCTGACTCCAGGTCCTCCAAGAGAATCTCAGCCTCACTTTTTATTGTTTTAATTCCATGGGAAGAATCCCAGCATATCCTTGCCTCAGTATGCCTCTAATTATATTTTGAATTCATGTTTGAGCCTGAATACAGCACAATGCTATAGAAGTATCATTTTGCTGCTTATTGGTGGCATCTAACAATGTAAAATTATCTAACTCATTAAGTTCATGCCATTTTGGTAACAATTTGGCTGTGAACCACTCCTGGTAACAAACTGCAGACAAGGCTGATGTTATTGGGTCTTTTATATTTTGCAATTGATGAGTTACCTGGTGTAACAGGGCAAAGGGGGTCTGCACAGAGAATACACTGCTTGCCCCCTCTCCCTTACCTGTGCACTGGCGAAGATCCCTGCCAGTTCCAGGTGGTGTGACTAGAGCATCCAACTGTCCCACGGGACTCCCCGTTGATGTGTGGCAGCCCAGAAGCCTGGACAGGAAACCTCTGGCTGCTGGAAGAGGAAGTAGCACCACTCATTTCCTGGAGAGATGGAGTTCCACCCCAACTCACTGCAGGTGGGTCCTCCTCTTGCAGGGAGCATGAGCTGCAGCTGGGAGAAAAACCCCAGCTCTGACTAGATGGACGACTCCTGGGATGGAAGTAAAAGGGTGCTGGACCTGAGGAGAGAGGCCCCTGGTGATGGACGGTGGGATACACTCCAGAGGTGGGTGAGAGGCAGCCAGACTGCCAGCATTTCTTTATTTTCATTACAAATAGACAGGGATTCCCAGCATGAAGTCAGGTATTCACTTTTAGCAGATGCTCTGAGCTAGTGTGACGACTGGAGCCCAGTCAATGCTACAGAATCAGGAAAAATTAAGAAAACCACATGGAGATCGGTGGTGGGAGTGTAGGGGTGGAGGAGCTCCCACTCCAGACCTCATAAGGGTCATACCAACTAGCATATAAAGATAAGATGTGCCTCCTGGTTGGTATGACCACCTAGACTGGGTGAGGTATCTCTTCTTGCAGGACCAAAATTCTAATTTATTTCCATCAAGTCATGGTTGGTGAGACTCAGTGAGAACCGGGTCCCCAGGGAGGGCAATTTGAGCTCTTGATTGGTTTTGATGTACATCAAACCTGCTTTAGAAATACTCAGGACCATAACTGACTTAATCATAAATGCATCAGATAAAGAATCCATGTTAATGGACCAACGTCCTGTCAAATTCTCATTCATAATAACCTCACAACAAGCATTATACACTAGATTCAAATTTCCCAAAGACGCATGATTACAGTCTAGTGGATTTGTTGTATTGAGTCCAGTCCAGTGATAACATCATAGGCAAATTTCTAATAGATCTGGTCATATGTACAGCAGGAGAAGGTGCAATGAAAGTAATCTTGGTTCTTCTGTTTTGCAGGTTACTATGGGGTGTTGGCACTGGATGTACAACCCAGTCCTGATACCTTGTTCAAGGTGAGCACAACATTTCTTTAGATGGACCACGACTTCTTCCATTCTATAATAAGCAAATTGTATTCATACCCAGTGATAGAAATGAAGAGACATGAAGGCAAAACAAACAAAATAACTACCCAATACTTATTTACCAGTCCTAGGTGGTTCTTCCTTGAAGGACATCAGCAGTCTTGGAGATTGAGGGCTGATGCCCACCCCCTGCTGAAGTGGGTGGAGGGCATGCTACCAGCACATTCACCACTTTGAATTATCAATAACTTGGGACATCATGATCAACCCACCAGTGTTCCAGTAAATGCATTTTATGCCCTGTCACAGCCTTATGGGGTTATATCCCATGACCTGCTGTTGTTCCTCGAAGGACCAATAAAATAAGGAAGAATTTTTCATCCCAACTAGTGCCCTGTTGATTTACCACTTTCTGGAGCACTGTTTTCAAAGTATGATTACTTCTTTCAACCAATCCAGAATTTTGGGAATGGCCAGGGAGATGCAACCTTTGCTTAATGTTAAAGGCTTTGAATATTTCCTTGGCAATGTTACCTACAAAGTGTGATCTCTAGTCACTGTCTATGTATTTGGAAGTTCCCCATTGTGCAAAAACCTGATCAATCAAAATATGGGTTGCAGTGGCGGTGGTGGTACAGGTTTTTGTTGGAATGGCCTCAATCCACTTTGTAAAACTGTCTATGATTACAAGACAGTTCTTATTTCCTCGAGGTGTCTTGGGCAGTGGACCAATGAAATCAATTTGTAATCTTGTCCAGAGTTTCTCTGTTCTTTGGTGGCTTAGAGGTCCCTTATTTACACTTCTCTCTGGATTATAAGTGCACGGTAGACTATTATTGATTACATTTGCCACATTTTTACATATGGAGGGCCATTGTACTGATGCTTCTACCCGCACTATTGTTGTGACAATTTCAGGATGTCCTCCCTCGTGAGCAAGTGCAATGAGGTCTATCCTGATTGCAGACAGCACCACCCAGACTGGAGTTTCCTCTCCTTTTCTGGCGAAGATGAGGTCCGATGGCTTTTGCCATACACTCCAGTCTCTATATGTCTTCTTTTGGACCAAATTTTTCAGATTCAAGTCCTGATGCTGGAGCCCAATCACATCAACAGCATTAGGAGGTTTTGGTGTTGTTTTGACACGTCAAAACTCAACTGTGTTGGGCAATAGCCACACAGGTCACACCCTAGCCCCTTATTTAGCTGCAGAGTCAGTGGCATTATTGTAAATACCTTCAGGTGCACCTTCACTATGCCATTGTTAACAGGAGTCTCTGTCTTCTATGCAATATTTCACATACAGCTGAGTAACTTAATATATTTAACAGGCTTACCATCTGGTGTCTTGAATCCTCTGCTTTTCCAGAGGGATAGCCAATCTAACACAGCCCTCATCACCCACTCAGAATGGTAAACAAAGTGCAGGTGCTTTTACAGGGCGTGCTCTCCAAGGCCATTGCAACCACCACTATTTCAGCTGCCTGGGCAGAATGGAGTTGACAACTCCCTTTCACCACACGTATAACAGCAAAACCTGTATGAGGGATTCTGTTGACACAGAAACAACTTCCATCCACAAACAACACATATTCACTCTCCTTCAGGATCTGTTGTGAAAACTTGATTGCACCTGTGTATATGTATATATCTAGTCTGAGGATTCATAATTCATATTATGAAGGGGACAGTAATGATCACTACCCTTGATGATTAAAGCACAAGGTGTTGTTGATGCATTGCCCATGGTCTGTCACATTTTGATTTAGCAGTGAAATACTCCATTTAGTCAGGCGTACCAATGAAATACTTGTATCCTTGATATGACCCAAGAGGACAAACTTCATAGGTATGTAGGCTGTACGAAACATGCTCAGAGACATGCCAATCAAATAGTTCCAGTGTTTCATAGCCAGTGCTGGACCCTTTTTCACATGATTTGAAATTTTGGGGAGATAATGGGGAGAAAAAAGACTGAAGGAGATGGGTGGATGGATTGACAGGTCAGTGCCAGGAGCAGAGATCTGAGTGGGTGTAGCACATTGGGGTCCCACGGGTGGCCATGACACCCCCTGGTGGCTCCATGCCAGTGCCCCTCACTGCCCCTAAGACTCCTTCCTTTCTCATCTGCCACGGCTTGATGGTATAATAATGACAATAGGGAGGCTCCCCAAGGGTTTTTGCGTGGCCCAGTTCAAGTGAACCCCTGCTAGGATTCCCCCGCACCCTACTGGTCTTCACTGGTCCTCAGGTCCCTTGCTCGGCCTCTATAGTTCACTGTGCCCTGCAGAGCACCTACAGCCTTAAGAGCTAATTGTGTGGCTCCAAATCCACCCCTACACCGTGCCCCAAGCCTTGCAGGTATTACTGTAGTATTGTTCATTTATTGTGCTTTGGCCTCCTTGGCCTCTTTCCTCTCAGCGTTGGGCCTGGCTTTGAGGCACTTGCTCTAGTTTGTCCCTTCTAGTTACTGGGCCCCTGACCCCTCTCTTCTGGGCCCCTGGCCCCTGTCTCACTGAGCCTCTGGCCCCTGTCTGGCCCTATGGCCATAATGTAGCACTGTGCCCAATCTGGGCTCAACAATTGCTCATGACTATGCCCTTCTCAGGCATGAGGCCCCTGGCCTTTGTGTGGCTGTGCCCAGCTTGGGTGCTGGGCCCCTGACTCTTGTGTGGCTTTGCAGCCTTGCACTCAGCCCTTCTCTGGGCTCAACAGTAGGGCAGGGCTCAAGGCAAGTGTGTTCGCCTCAGGCGCTAATGGGAGCTCTGTAAACTGTCTCTGTAGTTTCAACCCAAACTGTTGGTATAACTATAATATAAACACAAGCCCTTAGGGTATAACATAAATAACACAGTGAAAGCACCCCTCTGCCCCTTTTAAGAGTCAAACCTTCCTTCACCTCCTAGCCTGGGCTCCTTGTGAGCTCCCTGAGCCTCAGTGTTCCTGCAGGCAGCAAAGCAGGCAGTCTATCATCCCTAGGCAGGAGCTCTTAACTGTTCAGCTGGCAGGGCTAGACTACTTTGCCAGCCTAAGCTCTAGATCCCTGCCTACTTCCAGTCAGCAGGCTGCTTGCAGATGCCTGCTAATTGCCTCATTTGCCATGTTACCCTGGCAACCAAAAGCTGCTGCCCCCTGCCCAGCCTGCAGAGGTCCCTGGCTAGGCTGTTTTTATCTTAAAGAAACAGGGAGCCCCAGGATCTCTGTTACAGAGGGATGATGGAGTAGATGGAAACAGAGACTCAGTTTGGTGGCTAAAGGTGCTGAGCATTATTAGACTGCAGTGAAGTGAAGATGGCTTGCTATTACCTCCTTATGACCCATTATGTACATCTAACCCCATTGAAGGCAATGTGGGGCACCAGCTTCAGACTCATGTTGGTACCTGGCTTTGCAGCTGTAAGCATTTGAGATGTGCTGTTGAACAAAGGAATTACAATATGCGAATGAATGTATGTGAGGGTTGTTAGGCTTTTAAGAATTTCCCTGACACAGTAAAAGGGGAGGGTACCTAAGCTCTCACCAGTCCAGACTAATGAGTCCAGCCAGTGCTAGTGAATTAGCACAATGACCACAGATACTAATCAAGCGCTCATAGAATGTGGTGTTTTATCAGCACAATTAATCAACTATATACAACAAACAATTAATTCAGCCCACACCCTTAGCCACAATATATACCACACACTCAACCAAGGGAGGTCTTGGAGATTTTGTCCTCCCATCCCCTCACCCACTGACACTCACACAAAGAGGAAATCTTGGCCTCCCAGGCCCTCACTCACATACTCAAGCCTTTTGCTCACGTGATATACCTCACACGAACAATCACATGGACACCAGCCAAGCCAATCACAGATCTGTGGGCCCAGGAACCATGGATCAGGACCCTTTCATACATTCAGAACACATCATTCCTGTCAAATCACTGACAGACCAGTCACACACCTGTGCACACATTACCACTTCATTGCTCACCTCAATCACTCAGATATACTCATACCTGTCAATCACTCAGATATACTCATCTCACCTCACATGTCTTTCCCACCAGAACGTGGGCACTACTGAGCATGCTCGGCACTGAAAAGTAGGTCATTCATTACCTCCTCGAGGTTCATAAATTCAGCCCTTCCAGAAACCTCTGGGCCTGAAATCCACTAAAGCAACTCAAAATAGGGAACAATTCTGGGAAACTGTCCCTTACATTCCCCTCCTCGATGACTTTATTATGTTTATATTTAAGAGTCATTGTTTCCAACTAAGCCCCAGAATTGGAAGCTGACACCCCATGCTATTCACCAGCTATGGCTGTTAGCCACAAAGCATAGATGGTATTGGGTGGTGCTATCTCCCAATCTAGGCTACTCAATTAAGTCAAAGAGATCAAAGTTTAACATGATTTAAACTCTCTACCATTTGATTATTCAGCAACATCCACAACCTTCTGTACAAATGAACTCCACTCACTAACATAACAAACTGTCAGTACAACCTGTACACACAAAACAATCACAACAGGGTGCAAAACCAAATTTATCACTCTGTTTGCTGTGTCAGACCATCCAAAAAGAGATTCCCATCAATGAGGATTCCCTACTCTTTTGATCTTATCTAACACAGCAATGATTTTTCAGGCATCATGATGGACTTCAATCATAGCTAGCATTTTTCTGATTATTCTCTAAAATCTTATGCAGAACAGGATGCTTTAGTAATTGCCTTACCATGGCTAGGCTCATGCTCATTGATATTGGAATAACTTTATCATATAGGTTCAGCTTCCCTGTAATATTTTGATAAATAATGCCTGGAACTATAAACTCAAAGTCACAGCTGTTTACTTTGGAAGCATCACATATACAAAATGTGCAATTATCAGTCTGAATAGGATACTTAAATATACTATTTACAATTATACCTTCACAATGAGTAGCTATGCAAACACAGTGTTGACCAGTATATTTAATTACTGAAGAGTTATAATTTCCCAGTTATAAGAAATTACACCTCCCTGAATCATAACTTAAACAGATATCCATATGGTCAAGTGCATGATCTTCATAGATTGTGCCCATGGCCTTTTCAAAGATACACCTAGAAGTGGCAATTGCACTCCATCTGTCATTGATCATCATGGCCCATTTTCTATTAAGGATGAGGTACAGTAATGTGTCATTGATCCATAACGCCAGTGTCCCAAAAGGGTACATATCGTATATGTTTGTGTATGTCATTGTTATTACACTGATCGTGATGGTATCCAAGGTCTCAGTGTAAGTGAAATTAGTCAGTTTCCAACCTTAAGAGAGTTTTCTCTTGAGGCTGTGCTCAATCCCAAATCAGTTTCAACATTTTGGGGGGAATTATATGATTTAATGTCTGTCTAATAATTCCCTCCACTAAATTTTGGATTCTTATTTGCATTTAGATACATTATAAAGCTAGAGAGGTATCCTTTTGCAATTTCTCGGGCGCATCAAGAATTAAATTGTGTTCAGCTTCTTAGATTTCTTCCCATCTGAGTAAAATTTCAGCTGTCTGCTAAATTTATGGATTCACTAATTAGTGTGGAAGATCATTTAATTGATTAGTAATAGTAGATCATTTGTTCTGGAGCACTTCAAGATCTATTGAATTCAATACACCAACACCAGTTGCTACCCCTCCTAGAACCTCTCCAAATTTCTCTTTTTCCCAAGTGACCCTGCAAGTGGGTTGAGTTGCAGTAGCCATTGATCCCAACCTTCCTTTAAAGGTTATACAAATAAGATGCAATTAGGTTCAAGTGTTGATATATTAAAGTCCTCTAGTTTTAAGGTGACTCTTTTTAATGACCTCTTTGGTTCAAGTATTAACCTCTGCTTTTAGTTCTTTTTCATGCAGGCTGAACCCCTATTAAAAATGTTGGATATCTGGCAACCTTGCTTAAAAATACATCATTAAAACCATATGGACCATTAATCACCCACCAACCCTCATGATTTAGAGTAACATTAATCTTAAAGATCTTGAACATTCCAGACATGGCTTTTTCACATGATGAATCATTGTCACAGTGTCCCTACTTCTGATGATACCATGTGCCTATTATGTGATCCAAAGCTTCAGGATCCAATAAAGGTCTGGTAGTATGGATCAGTCCAGTAGAGTCCCTTAAACTAATAGGTACTAAATCAGAATCATTAGACATCAAATTATCAATTACCACATCATTATCACTATTATTCATTACAGGAGTATTTTTTATCACTGTAATAATTTTCAAAGTGCTATCCAAAAGGCTTACTAATAGTGTTTTCCTATGGAGGTGTGTGCAAAAGTAAGGGGCTGGAGGGGCTGTTGGTACTGAAGGAGCACCTGTGGGGATGCCAATAAGCTAATTAATCCAGAGGGTAGTTAATCCTCTATGACCCACAGGTAGTCAGGTTCAGGGCATTAAAGTAAGTTAATTTCCCTGAGCGCTGATCTATTGCCCGACCCCGCTCAGAGTTAGGAAGAGTAGCTACACACTACAACACAGGTAGGTTGAGCAACCTAAGCTGTATTACACAACAAAACCCGTGCAACTACTACCCAACACAATATTCCTGTAACACTCAAACTGCAACACAATAAAATATACCTGCCAAGACAATAACTCAATGCACATCCCAAACCCAATGTCCCTGGTCTCACAATCAACTATACATTACAATGAGCTTTGATCACTACACAGTTAACTGCTATGCAACTTCACAGACAACCCAGAAACCACAGATGGCAGCAAGAACACCCTGGGCCTGGTCAGCTGGAGAAACCCTCTGACAGTCCCTGAGGATTTCTAGCTTTTCCCTGCTTAGGTACTCAGCACCTCAAATAAGGAAAGGGTGATACGTTACCCAACTGTAGCTTCCACAGCTGAAGCCCAAAGGACAGAGCAAAAGACAGCAAGCTCAATCCCAATGACCTGGTCACAGCAAGGAACCTGCACTTGACGAACTCCCACACCCCGAGAGCCTGGAGTCAGAACTGTTCAGCATGAGTGAGAGTGAGGCTGATCCTGATCCTGAGCCCCCAGAGCTCCTGCTGGCTGCTCCGAACAGGATTTATAGCCTTCGAATCATGCCACCTGTCACTCAGCCAATGGTCCAATCATTGCCCTTTGCACAATACCCAATCAAATTCAAACCTAGGCAACACTTAAAAGGACCAATCAATTCAAACTATTTCAAACCAATACAAGCAACATTATCATAACTGCCTTATTGATTAACATATCAACATCAATAAACAGTTGCATTACCATTATACACGGCGCATGCCCAGACCTCAAAAGTAGGTCATGACTTCATCAAGGTTGAGAGTTCAAACCCTCTAGATACTTCTCACCTCTAGTCATATAACACATGCATGGGCTTTCACTGTTCTACAGTACAGGATCAATATCATTAGAAGCAAAAATTATGTGCGAGGAAAAAGTCCCATAATCAGCATTCCAGCAGAAAACAAAAACACACTCAAACTGAAGTGCAAAGTACAATGAGAAGATCAAATGCATTTTTTCTGATGCATACTTACCTTGTTGTTGCAAATGTCATTGCTTACTTCTCCATTCCAGATATCTATATACACTCCAGTGTTGTCTTCTTCTCCATCAAAGTGACAATGGATGCTAATGTTGCTCCCTAGTTTTATGTTTGCAACAGGAAATCCTATGTTGTCTTGCTTAGCTCTGTTAGCACTGACCATTGATTTTGAACTGATTTGCCATTTAGTTTTAGTGACTGCTGTATGCTCTTCCATGTCACCCTCTTGATCTATCATCATCACAGCAATGTCAACAGACTTTTGAACAGCATTGATGGTGACCTCTTCTGGAGTCGTCCCTTTGGCACTCAACCATCTCCAGCCAATTCCAAATGTAGCATCAACTAGATGACATATCTACAGCATAATGATTACAATCATGATGTGCACCTTCATAATTTCCTGTAATTAAAAAGACAATGAATAAGCAATGCATAACAATTCAAGATGATGACTAAGGGCTATTTTTGTCTTTCTATCTTTTGAGTTGTGAGAAATAGAACCATTTCATAGTTTTATAGTTTCATAGCTGTTAGGGGCAGGAAGGGACCTTACAGATCATCAGATCCAGTCGGCATCAAGATGCTTTTTGAAGATCGCCAGGGTGGATGACTGTACCACCTCTGGGACACTGGAGACTGAGTAATGTATTGTACTCCTCAGAAAAACACCAAATTTTTTCAGCTGTTTGGCAGGGGCCAGTTAGGATTACAGACAAAGCAAGTCCCACTGTCTATTGCAGAGAGCTTAGGAAAAACAAAAAGAAGATATACAGCTGGAGTTCTGTGTCCAGTTTTGGGTGCTGCACTTCAGGAAGGATGTGAAGAAGCTCGAGAGTCCAAATAAGGGCCACGCGCATGATTAGAGGCCTAGAGACCAGGTCATACAAGGAGAGACTGAAAGACTTGGTACTGTTCAGCCAGGAGAAGAAAAGACTCAGAGGGGACTTGGTGGCAGCCTATAAGTATATCAAGGGCATACATCAGGGCCTGAGGGAGTATCTGTTCACCAACGCCTCCCAGGGGAGGAAGCAGCCCTCCACCTGAAATAATTGCCCGCCCCTGCTCCAGACAGAGTAATCCCCAGTATGAAGCACACCACTTTGGGTTTGATGTGAATTCAATATAAACAGAAGCATTGCAGAACCCAGGGAGTGGGGTTGTGCCCCTGAGACTCTGGTCTTGTGATTTTGACCATGCATTTCTTTACACACCCTCTTCTGCTTCTGTCTGGGCCCATCTTCATAAGGATGACTGTTCCATCTTGCTAGGTGTGTGCAGGGTGCTAAGAATGCCCTTATGGAAGGTTCTCTTCCAAAGCAAGAGAGCTGGTCCTGCCATGGGTATGTTGGATCCTTACCTGGCACTGGTTCAATCCCCTAACTTTAAATCCTCTCTTGTTCAAGGAGAGGTTTCCCCCTGGGGGCTTCCTCTGGCTCAGTCCCAAGGACAGTCCTTCCCTTTCAGCTTCCCTGTCCCAATGTAAACCATCTGGAATGAGCCTGGTGCTGTGTTCAGTCCTTGACTGGTGCTGGCTAAGTCACAACACTTCCTGGATCCCAACATCTAATTCCTAATTGGGGCCTCCTTTCCTGTGGCCAGTCCTCACCTTTGATGTGGGAGTTTGCAGCAGCACAATAGAGGCTGGTTTATCAATTACTTACAGCTGTCCAGGCCCAGCACCTCAGGCACAGCCATGCAGGGGCCCAGAGAGCCAGCACTGGATCCACCATGGCCTCCTCCTTGTCCATGGATGTGCCCATGCCCATGCCCTCCACCCAGGGCCCCAACTGGACCAAGGAGGAGACTGGAAACTTTGTGGTGCTATGGGGCAAGGCAGAGGTGCAACGCCAGTTTGAGCAGAGCAGGTGCTCAACGTGCATATTTATGAGGCACTGTCAGGCTGGATGCAGGAGTGAGGGCACAACCTGTTGGTGCAGCAGTGCTGCATAAAGGTCAAGGCCTTGCAGGCACAGTAGGTTGCCATGACTGACCCCAATTGTTAGTTCTTCCATGCCCCCAAGTCCATGCCCCTTAGGAGGCAACTGACAGCCATTCCTGCAACCCAGGACCCAGGCCACAACTGTGCAGTATACACCAGCATGGGTGGCCTGCCTGAGCCCCCACCATGGCCTGGCACCCCTGGTGACATGTCACTGGGGAAGGGCCCCTTGGGTGCCCAGTGTCCTGTCCCACCTAGCTCCCTGGCTGCAATTTACATCAGCAGCTTGGGGAGCTCTGGCCAGCACCTGCCTCACCAGCTCCACGACCCCAGGGCCAGCCACAAGACACAGCTGGCCATGGCATGGCTGCCCATCAGCAGCACAAGCTCCTTGCTGGGGGGGGAGGGAAGGACTCCCAGCTAGGCACCTACATGTCATGCACCGTGGGCCGAGGACACTGGCTGCAGCCTCATGCCGTCATCACTGGCAGAGCAGTCGGTGCCAAGCTACCAGCCACGCCAGTCCCAGCCCCTGCCCCTGCCTCCCCTTTCCACCCAGCCCACCCACACTGCCCTGCCCACAGCACACAGAGAGGCAGGAGATGGTGCTAAACTTTTCTGAGCAGCCTGTGCCCCAGCAGCTAGGCTCTCACATGTCAAGGAACAGGTTGATGCTGGCAGCGATGTCCTCCTTGACAGTGTGGGGCAGGGATGCATAGCACCACCACAGGTAGCCCTCCAGGTGGTGGCCCAGGTTGCAGGGCAGCCCAGGCTTGCCCTCTTGTACTGTCATAGCTTACCTCCCTTAACAGGAGCACAGGTGTGCCCGTGGCACTGTGAGGATCAGCAACAGCAGGGTGTAGTGGGTTGGGTACCCCTTGATCCATGCAAACAACTCATTGTGCACCACCCAGGGCATGCACAGCAGGGGCACACTCAGGGTGTGGTGGAGAGCTGGCCCTGGGCTGCCTCCAAGGAGACACCCCGAGCAGGGAAGGTGGGGGTGCACACAGCTCCTTGTCCCAGTTCCCTGTGTCCCCTGAGCCTGGGAGCTATAGGCTGGGTGGCAGTGCAGCAGAGCAGCTGACCTCCAGGAGAGTGGGTCAGCAGGGTCTGGAGCCATGACAGCAGGTGCTGCCAGGAGCCTGACTGGTTCCACCCTGCGGACAGGGCAAAAGCAGGCAGGCTGTCTGAGGCCACCACCCAGCTGCCCACTGGCCCAGGGGAGTGCATAGGGATGTGGGGCTTAGCTGGTGCCCACCTGGGCCCAGGCCTGCCTGGCTGACTTAGCATGGTCCCTCAGCACTCATGCATGCCCAACTCTGGATCTGAGGCTGGGCATTGCATGGGCCCTGGTACAGAGCATCTTATCTCTGAAATGTTGCAAACTGTCACAAAAAGCTTCTGTCTCATGGTTCTCCAGGTGCTGTGGGAGCAGAATACTATCCTGGGCCAGATAGGGCAGAGTAGGCCACGGATGACAACCGCGGAGTGCTGGACACTGTTCTGGCCCTGGCGTTTGCCTTTATGCCACCTGCTGCCTAGCCACTAACCCTAACCCCACACACCAACTGACAGTCAGACACTGCCCAGCAGCAGGCTCCTGCCTTGGGTCTGGTAGGAGATCCTGTGGTACCTCCAGGAGACCCTGGTCCGGACCCCACCCTGGGTCCACTGCCATCCATCTCCCCTGCCTGAGCCTAGGCCCGCTGCTTGCCCTGGCTCCATACTGGTGCAGAGCTAGAGCTGCCAGAAGTGGGGCCAGGACCACATGCTGGCCCTGCTGATCATAGACAGTGCCTGGTGGAGGGGGAGCTGCCTGCACCAAGGCACTAGTGGCTGCCATTGCCCCTGGGTGAGTCCCCCACCCATTGCACTCATCTCAGCATCTGCACCTGTGGGGAAAAGCTCAGAGGTCTGGGCGCTGGGCATCTGTCCCCAGGCTCTTAGGTGCCCCCACCCCATGGCCCCCCCATTCTGGGACACTATAAACAACACTTTGTACATAGTTTGCACAGGAAAGAGGGTTTTTTCTTGTTGGTGGGTGGGGAGGGAGGGGGGAGTCTGCTAGGGTGGGAGAGGGCCTGCTGGTGGGTGGGTGGCTCTCTTGGTGCCTTGGTGGGGGAGGGGGGGCTTGTCACTACCACACAGGTGGTGCTCCTGCCACCAGGTGTCCTCTAGCAAGCACGTCTCCTCCTGCCAGGCCTCACGGGATAGCTCTTACTGGGCCTTGCAGATGTTATGCAGCACACAGGCTGTGATGATGACATGGGGGAAGTTGTCCTGAGCCAACTCGAGGCAGGTGGTGAGGGAGTGCCAGTGGCCCTTGAGGTGGCTGAAGTTGCACGACACCAGGGTGCGGGTCTGGCCCAGGCACTGGTTAAAGTGGGCCTAGAGGCGGTCCAGGTGACTGGTGTAGGGCTGCATCAGTCATGGCAGGAGCAGGTAGGCAGGTTCCCTGATGAGCAGGACCATGACAGAGCCCAGGTATAGGTCCAGCACCCCTCGTGTGAAGTGCCAATCTTCATGAGTCCCACCAGTTGCAAAACATGCCAGTGTCATGGGCACTGCCTGCCTGCCTAGCTAGCACTCATATGGGTGAATGTGCCATGTTGGTTCACAATGGCCTGCAGGACCACGGAGTGAAAATCCCTGTGGCTGTAATAGAGGCAGTCTGCATAGGGCAGGCAGGTGACAGGAATGTGGGTCTCATCCAGGTCCTCCATACACCGAGGGAATCCCAGTGCACGTAACCCCACCACCACCCCCAGGGGGTCATGGATGCAGAGCACTGTGTGTCCCAGCACATCCTGGAAGGCCACGCACACCTCCAGGATTGCCTCCCCCGCAGTTATCTTGCCCAAGCCAAGCAGTAGGCATGTGCAAAGTGGGCCTATTTGATTTGGATTCAGCCTGAATCAGGAACAGTGATTCAATTCATTGATTTGGATCACTGTCCCTGATTTGATTCGGCCGAATCCAAATCTGAAGATTCGATGCTGATTCAGAGAATCAGCCATTCAGCCACAGAAAACATTAAATGTTTTTTCTACATACCTCGAGGTACCAGTGCAGCTCATGAATGCTGCAATGCTGGGGCAGATGGAGTGTCCCACAGGCAGGGGGCCCTCCATGTGCCTGGCTCAGTGATCAGCCATGGGGGGGACCCTGGGTGCCCCCCCCAGACACAGGAGGCACCAGTCGCCGAGCCGGGGAGGTGTGGGGGAACCCCCCAGCGTGCTCCTCAGTGGACTTGGAAGTGGACTGGAAATGCTTCTGCTTCACTTCTGGGTCTGTTGCTGAGCGTGCTGGGGAGCCTTCCGCAGTTCTGTGGGATGCTGCATGCACCCCAGCATCGCAACATTCATGAGCTGCCTGCTACCTAGAAGTATGTAGTAAAAACATTTAAAGCAGTGTCTATGTCCGAATTGCCAAATCTTTACGAATCTCTCCAAATCGATTCAGAGGGTTCTGATTTGATTCAGAGAGATTAAAAGGTCCTCTGATTTGATTTGGATTCAGAGAGACAGCCACCAAATCGTGCCGAATCTCTGCCAGATTGAATCAGGGACCGAAGCTTCACACAGCCCTACCAAACAGGTGTCTGATGTACTGGAGGCTGGCAGGCATGGCCAGCTTGAGTGTGGTGAGGGCCATTTGGGTGCCCGAGGGGAAGGCTGTGCACATGCTGGTGTCCTGCCACTCCAGGTGGGGCAGGAGGCACTGGAGGGGGTCCTGGAAGGTGACCCGGGTCATGTGGAAGCCATCCAGGCACTGCTCATTGTCCCAGGTGTGCTAGACAACATGCCATCACCAGTCCTGGGTGGCCCAGTGGGCCTAGAGGTGGTGGGGCTGGAGGCTGAGGATGGTGACAGTGGTCCTGGTGGTGTTGTCCAGAAACCCCTCATTGATGTGCCTGCTGGTGGCAAGTGCATGGTGGCCATAGCTGCCCTGGGACAGCAAGCTACAGCCAGGCAGGCGGTTGCTGCACATTGGGGAGCCAGGTGGGGTGAGATGACTGTGGGTGAGGCAGCAGTCCATGAGGCGGGACAACAGGGCCAAAATGGTGGTTAGCAGAAGTCCAGAGAATTGGTCGTTGCTGCCAGGTGCAGAGGCTGAAGCAGCCATGGCATGGGGAGTCAGAATGCCCAAGAAGAGCGCTACCACATGCTGCCCCTTTGCTTGGCATGCTGCTTCTGGGCAAGGAAGGAGCTGGCCAGAGAGCAGTGAGCGGGGCTGGCTTTTAAAGATGGCTGCCAGATGCTGGCAGATGCAGCTGGAGCCTAGAGCACCCCTGGTGGCAGCAGGAGCCTGCTGCAGGGCTACAGGAAACTTGGTGCAAAGATCAGCAAATCTGCTTCCTAATCTCCACATGTGTAGATGCCTGCCTGAAAGGTTTTACACCAGAGTAGCTTACACCAGAGTAAATTTAGGCTGGATCATATGCATGTGTAGATGTGCCCACGGAGGAAGACCTACAAGCGCCCCTTCACTGCTTCTCTCAAGCATACTGATGCCTGGGACTGACTTCCAACATCAGAAAAACAAAGGTGCTTCACCAGCCTGCTCCAGGCCAATCAATACCCTGGCAAAGATTCTTACTGATGGACAAGAGTTGGAGAATGTTGAACACTTTGCATACCTCAGCAGCCATTTCTCAAAGAAGGCCAACATCGATGAAGAGATCCAGTATAGGATTTGATATGCCAGCTCTGCTTTCAGAAGACTGAATCATTGTGCTTTCAACAATCACAATATCAGAAGTCAAACAAAGCTCCTACTGTATAAGGCTGTGGCAATCTCAACTCTTCTCTATGGCTATGAAGCTTGGGTGACCTACAGGAACGACCTGAAAAGCCTGGAATGCCATCACCAGTGCTACCTCCGGAAGATCTTTGGCATAAAGTGGGAGGACCGTTGCACAGATGCCAGTGTCCTTACTGATGCTATCACCACCAGTATGAAGCATTGATTATTCAACATCAGCTGCAGTGGGTAGAGCACTGTGCCTGCATGCTTGATGTACATTTACCAAAACAATTGCTATACTCCCAACTCAGCCAAAGACAAAGGACACATGGGGCCAAAGGAAATGCTTGAAGGGTACCCTCAAGGTGAACATTATGAATTGTGGCATTGACATAAAAAATTGGGAAATACTAGCCTGGGACAGGGCTACATGGCAATGCCTTGTGAAAGAAGGTACATCTTACTTTGAGGAAAACCATCTTACACAGAAATGGAGGCAGAAAAATGACAGAAATGGAAGGAAAGAAAACAAGACTTTGAAATCCATCATCTGACCTTCCTTTTAACCACCACCTGTGGTGTTTGTCAGAGAGTCTGCAGTTCTAAGATTGGCCTTCTTATCCATCAACAGACTCATTTACAACCGTTTACTTGGCCTGTGGGAGCGATCATCCTTGACCGTGAGGGATCACAACCACTGCTGAATTCCTTAATGTTTTCTTTCCGAAAGTAAAACATCGAGTTATCTTGTAGGAAAATAAAAACATAAAGCTCCCCACTGGTCACTGATACTGTAGAGATTCTTTTTTGCAAATGAATTGTGGGAGAATGTAGTGCAATAATTATAGCCTTCAGGATTTGCTCATGTCCCCCCCCTTTTTATAGACGACCATAAGAAAAAAGTCATTTTTACTAACACAGCTGGTGTTCAGATGAAATTATGCAGTTAGCTCTGAAAATATATTAAAAGAACATTTTTAATTAACCCATACCACTGAGTCATAGGATAATATCTGATACATATAACTGGCAAAATATGATAAAATAATTATTTGCAATTAGATATGTGCATTACAGACAACATTGTAATTAAAATGTACTTAATGTCATAGGAGGTCCTTCATTATCAAAATAAATTGTTCAAAACTATGGAAACAATATGATTATTATCCAGAGCTGTGAAAATCTCAGAATTTACTAAGAGACCAAAGTATTTCCTGTAACACTTTCTCTTTTTTAAAACAGCCAATGACATATACACACAGCTGGACTTCCATTTTCTTAGTATTTAATCCATTTGTTAGTGAAGTGGTTGTTGGGTCACTTGCTTATTGAAGTTTTCTTTCATACTCCCTGAAATCTGATCGATAAGAGTACGTACAAAACTTACTGTATTCCAATCAAATAGCTTTTAGTAGGGCATGCCCTTAAGTCATAAGTGGATATTTGTGTAAATTGGGGGAAAATAAAATTACATGCAGCTCTTATCATAAATGTGGATATTTGGTTTTCTAAACTGAACAGTGGTCTAGTGCCACTGTGCTAGTCTAGAACCTGGGAGGCCTGGATTCAAGTTTCTGCTGTGCCATTGACTACAGGGCACACACTGAGTGTCAGCTTGCTGTTCTGTGCACCTCCCCCATATACTAAATGGGGAAAATTAGTACTTCCTCATCTCACAGGGAAGTGAAATTAAGTGCATCCAAGACTGAGATGTCTTGGTCTCCTAGATCACAAGATTTTAAGAGGGTGGTTGACAGTACTGGCATAGATGGATAAACAAGAATGTCTGATGAATCTTCCAACAAATCAGTAGGCATTCTTTTTTTAGCTCTGCTTTCTTCAGACCAACCTCATCTCCTTCTATGATCGCGTTACTCGCCACCTGGATGGGAGAAATGAGGTTGATGTCATATACCTGGACTTCAAAAAAGCCTTTGAATTAGTCTCCCACAAAGTCCTCATGAAAAAATTGGGAAAATGTGGCCTCAACTACTTTATGGTCCAGTGGCTAGGTAACTGTCTCTGTGGTAGGACCCAGAGAGTACTGATTGATGGAACTGAGTCATCATGGTGACCAGTGGCATCCCTCACGGTTCAGTACTCGGACCAGTGCTTTTCAACATGTTCATCAACTATTTGGATTTGGTTATTAAAAGCAAACTAGCAAACTTCGCTGATGACACCAAGCTATGGAGGAGTGTAGTCACACTCGAAGACAGGCTAGCAATACAGACTGACCTGGATAGGCTTGAAAGGTGGGTGGACCTTAACCAGATGTCATTTAATACAGAGAACTGTAAAGCGTTTCGTCTGGGGAGAAATAATCCACAACACACGAGCTCAGCAGTGTTATGCTTGTCAGCACCATTCTGAATGAGACCTGGGTGTTGTGATAGACAACAAAATGAACATAAGCCACCAATGTGATGCTGTAGCTGGCAGAGCTAATCAAACACTGGCATGCTTCTACCGAGGCATCTCGAGCAAGGCTAAGGATGTCCCCCTCCCACTCTACTTGGCCTTGGTGAGACTTCAGCTGGAGTTCTGTGTCCAGTTCAGGAAAGATGTGGAGAAGCTCAAGAGAGTCCAAAGGAGGGCCAAACACATGATTAGAGGCCTAGAGACCAAGCCATATGAAAAGAGGCTGACTAATAAGAGAAACTAACAGGGGACTGTTCAGCCTGGAGAGGAGAAGACTCAGAGGGGACTTGGTGGCAGCTATAACGATATCAAGGGTATACATCAGGGCCTGGGGGAGTATCTGTTCACCCAGGCCCCCCAGGGGAGGACAAGAAATAACGGCACAAGCTGATTGAGGATCACTTCAGGCTAGTCATGAGGAAAAACTTCTTTACAAATTGAGCGCCGAGGGTTTGGATCAGGCTCCTTTTAGTCATCCACCCTGGCGATCTTCAAAAAGAGTCTTGAAGCCCATCTTGCGGGGGTCATTTGATCCTGGCAGTCTTTCCTGCCCAAGTGTGAGGAGGGGCTGAATCCGATGATCTGTAAGGTCCCTTCCAGTCTCTAACAACTATGCAACTATTAAAGCTAGGATTCACCAATGGTGGAAACAGTTTAAAGGAAATACAGAGATTATGATTTGTACTGGAGTTTATGACCTGTTGATTGTCATAAACAAAGACTGTAAGATCTTTGGGGAAGGGCCTTTCCTTATATTTCTGGTCTGCACAGCTCCTGGTCTTTTTGACTCTCAGTTCTTGATCTGTGCCTCGGAACACTGCTATATTACAAACAATAAATAATGAGCATCTCCACTCATACTTCAGCAGTGTCATTTTGGTATAAAATTAGTCAGACCACAGACTGATTCTGACCATGAACTAAAATCTCAGTAGGAAGATTTACATGAGTGTACTTCTTAGCTGGGGTTTTTGAAAACATCCTCTGCTTTTCCCAGCAAAAATAGGAATCTATTCCATTAAGATCAACGGAATCAGTTAGGCCAACATGAGAGCTTTCAAAAATCCCTAGTCATCATTTTACAAACAGAACACTGTGGTTAGAAATACAAACCAATCCATGAATTGAAGACGGCCTGGCAGAGAATGCCTGATTAGATGACCAGAGGTTTGTTAGGCCTCTCTGTGCCTACCAGGTGTCTGTAGATTTGAGGCACCCAAACAGTTAATTTTCTCTGAACACTGGCCCACAGCGTGGCCCCATCCAGAGGTACACCACATCAATAAAAACTTGACACCAAAGTTAGGGTTAACAAGACTATTGATAGACCGCAACTCCACATGATGTCTAATGCCTAGGGAGACAACGGATCAATGCCATCACACATCACCTGCACACATTGCTCGTCAACATCTTTATTCAAAATGGAGACAGCTTCAGACTAGCTCCAATAAACTGGGGAGCCGCACCAAATATTAGTTCTTTCCACATTTATATACCTTGGTTCATGCTCATTAACATTTACTCCACCTTTGTCCCTCCTTTGTTCCACCTATATTCTCTCCAATCTCAAGCTCCGCCTCTGTTTACTGTTTACTTCATTAACATGGAATTACCTATGCATTTCACTTATTTACATGTCTTTTTGCTATGAGCACACGCCTAAAACTATGACCTCTGCTTCTTTCGGTCACTTGTGATTTCTTCCTGATTTCTTCACCATCTCCAAGGTTTTGCTTCTGCTTATCTCCTAATGAGCTATAAATCTTACAACACTACTATATTGTTATATTGCTGGGCCACAGGCTATAGCCTTTTATTCAGCTGCAAATTCAATGTCCCCCAAGATCCAAATACTGTCACCCTAACAACTATATTATAAAGGTCAGTATCAAAATACGACAACAATAAATCCACAGTAACAACAGCAAACCAGTCAATAAAGAGTCAACAAAGCACTATATGCAATATATACAAAGAACAATCAACACCTGCCTGTCACCATAGGTGACAGCCAAGAGCACACTAAGGCTGACAGGCAGGAAGGCCTGCTGCAGGGCCCCTAACAATCTGAGGATTTCTAGCTTTTCCTCACATGTAGGGTGTACTCAGCACCTCAAAGAGGATGGGTGATACATTACCCTCCTGTCGATACAAGGCAGGTGAGTTCAGGTAAGTCTCCAAGTATAACATTGCTGGAGGGAATTCCAGTGGGTTGATCCCCCCACACACTACACTTGAGCAACTCTCACTCTCCTCAATCACTCACACACTCTCAAAGTGCTATACCAGATTCTACACTACACCCAGTCACTAATCTAACACCAATTCAGACTCCTTTTCATGATGCAGACTCAGTCAAATACGCAGACCTCCAGTTACAATGGACACCAACACGCACACACCCATGCATACAATCAGTCACATGCCGAGACGGTACCCCACATTGGCTTTTATAGTGGCTGCGTCATACCACCTGCCAATCATTCCATGGTCCAATCGCTGCTTCCACATCTCAGTCAATCAATGCCAATCAACTGTATCACTTTCATGGACCACTCACATTCATCATCACGTCACAACTTATTAACATAAAGTTCCTGCTCTGCGGTTATGTAATTTGGTTCAAACTGCTCATGCTCAATCCTTCTAAGCAGGTCATAGTATCACCAAAGTCAGAAGTTTAGATATGCCAGAAACTTCCAACCTCTAGCCATCCAACCTCTAGCCATGTCATGACCAGGCCAGGACTCATCTGTTTACAGTTCCCTTCCTTGATGGCTTTGGGGAAGAACTTCCCAAAGTCCATCATATCAATGGTCTTATGATGTCCTGGGTCATAGACTCCCTATCCTCAACACCCAAATGTTGCAGGATTGGCGGAGACATGTTGGTAGGCCAGTGCTATCCTCAGGACTCAAACACGACCATAAACAACAACAGTGACTTTGATCAAATAATAGAAAACACTGTAACCAATTACAATTTAACGAGAAATTAACAAGATTTTAATTAACACCATTCTTATCAACATTCTTAGGGTGTGTGTAGATGATACGGGTGTTAATGTAGAGTGCCTGAAAATTTTAACACGGCTTTTTTTAGTGCAGTGCATTTTTGTTTGCACGACATGGCATTCGTGTTCGTACGAACCGTGCTTTTGAGTGAATTAAGCCTTGTGTTACAAGCCACATGTTACAAATATATGTGTTTTTTATTTTATTTACAATAGCTGCTATGATAACTGCTATGATATCATAAAATATTCAGGGTTTAGAGTAGCGGGTGGGTGGGTGTTTGTTGCTGCCTGGTTGATTGGTGATTGCTGTCAATGGTGGTGGCGGCAAGTTCTTCTGGCTTTTTTTTCCTCAGTTTTTTGGACTACATTTCCCAGCATTCCTGAGCTCATTGATTTTGTACAGTTTCCAATGGGGGCTCCCATTTGAATCCTCCCATTCCCTGCCCAGGTACACCATCAGTCTGTTCATGTAGTGCCACATTCAGCTTTTGGAGGTGTGTTGTGAATTGTTTTATAAATGTTTTTGGAACATTTTTGAAAATGTGGATTGCTGTTTGCCTTGGTCCCTGTGACAGGGAACCCTAACCCTGTCACGAGGAAGAAGGTGCGCCCCTATAAGGCCAGAACCTTCTGGGCACAGAGGGCTGGGGAGGAAGGGGTTAACTGTTGAACTGGGATGGATAGTCAGCTGACCAGAAGAGGCAGGACTATAAAAACCCTGGGTTGAATGGCATTAAGGGGGCCAGCAGCCAAGGGGGAAGGAGTGCATCTCCAAGCTCCAGGGAGAGGCTTGGTGGGAAGTCCAAAGCCAGGAAGCCCTGGAGAGATGACAGCCACACCACAGCAAGGACTGGAGCTGATGGTGGGGAGCTGAAACACGAACCCTGCAACTGTAAGCTGACATACCGCTTTCCTTACTCACATTTTTGGGTGGCAGACATTGCCCACGGACGGGACTGTTTATTTGTTTTCTTTAGGTTATGAAATAAGACCCGTGGTTTGGGTGAGGCTATTAGGGGTTGGAGGAGGCCTCATTTTGGGGACACACTCCAGAGTGGGATCCCCAGCGCAAGTGAAGGTGCAGCTTTTGGGGGCACAGACCCTGGCGCCAGTGAGGACGCAACTTTTGAGGGGACAGACCCCGGCGCCAGGAAGGGCTCAGCTTTTGGGGGCACAGACCCCGGCACCAGCAAGGGTGCAGACTTTCGGCGGGGGGGGAGGGGCACAGCCCAGCACCAGTGAGGCACAGCAAGAGAGAGAGAGGGCTGTGGAGAGCCCAAGTGCCAGTAAGGGCGCAGTTTTGGGACGATCTTAAAAAGGCCAAGGAGGCCTGGAGCACCTGGTGGGGTGCAAGTGCATATTTTTTCTATTGTTTGGACGGGTGGGGTCGCACCCAAGTTTTGAACTTGTGACCCCCTTGGCTGTGAGGCCAGCGTGTGTGCTTCTGGGCTGGGGAGTGCCATGCCTCAGAAGGGAGCAGAAAAGGGGGCCAAGAGCCTCCAGGCACTGGAAGGAAGAGTTAGAGCCTTGGAGTCTAACCCTGTTTGGTGGGTTTGGATGGAGAGGCCTAGCTAGAGAAAAAGGGCTCAGACCATCCTAGGAGAGACCCCAACATACCCAATATAATCTGCAGTCTCCTGCTTGCATACTAATTTCCATCAAGACGTGGCAGGAGAGATTACGGTGGGACAGCAGAGTTCCAAGAGGACTCCAAGGGCGCCCCATGTAAGGTGCAGATCACCTGGAAGATGGCTCTGGGGAGGGTGACCTGTTACAGTCCCCCACCTGCCTAGCCCATCAAGAGCTATAATAGTTAACCTTCTCACCCATGTGTGGGGGGTTCATTCAGATGTGGGTGATGGTGTGTAATGCCCCCCTCCCCCAAACCTCTCACAGTCTGGAAGCAGCAAACCCCTAGACCAGTCCAGATTTCCTTCCCTTCCCCTGACCATCCTCCCTTCTGTCCCCCATCTGCAACACCACACACCCCTGTAGACAGACACAGATATAAAGTGTAAATAAATTAATTTTAACATAACCAAGAGAAAGAACAAAGCACTCCTAGGTGCTGTTGACAACAATATATCCTGCCAGACAATCATGCACAAGAGCTGCCTGACCAGCCTCTCCTTGAGGATATCTCCTCAGTCCCTGTGCTCCTGCTGTTGCCTGGACATGTCTCTGTTGTCTGGCCACTGCCTGTTGTGCTTCTTCTTCCCATGACTCCTTGAAAACCTCTCTGCGGTTCTCACAGATATTGTGGAACACACAGGTTGTCACTACAAAGGCCATAATATCTTCTTGCTCCATCTCGAGCCGGCACATAAGCACCCTCCATCATCCTTTCAGTCAGCCAAATGCATATTCTATGGCCATCCTGCAACAGACGGTAGTTAAAAACCAGCTTCTGCGGGTTGGTGACATTCCCTCCATAAGGCTTTGTGAGACAGGGCTTTAGGGGGTAGGCAGCATCCAGGCACAGTGCTTTGGGGGCCCCACCAAGAGAGGCAGAGTGGGCAGGGTGACTCCTCAGTGCCACTGCCGGCCTCACACCTGAATGCTCACCACCTCCCCTCCCTCACTGCCACTGCCGCATGCGGGATTGGCTCTGCACAGTGGGTGGGGGCTAATTTTCCCAAGGTCCTGCACCAGTGGTGTACCTTGGGCCTCTGGAGCCTGGGGGACAAGCCCGGGGTGTCAACACCCTCACTTCCATGCGTGCCCTGGACAAACCGCCTTCTGCAGCGGTTTCATTGGTGGGAGCAGGGGCAGCATGTAGGGGGTGCACGCGGGTGCACATGCACCACCTGAGCGTGGCAGTATACCACATACAGAAAGGCGCCACTGTCACTGTTGGCGGTGCCTGTGGGCACTCATCGTTTGTCACCCCACTGCCAACACTGCCAGCAGTCACTGCTTGTCACCCCACCGCCATTGGTACATCACTGCCCTGTACCCTGATAGGGTCATCTTTGATTGGGGGGGGGGATGCATTATTTAGTTCAAATTTATTGTAAATGGGGCTGGTGGAATTTTATGGGAGTGAAGGAAGGTATGTGAGGTGCACAAGAGGCATCAATACCGGGATGGTATACTTTTTCTATCCTCCCCACCTCTGGTTTTTAGATCCCCTTCCACTGCTGGCCGCAGGCTGATTGATCCCTGTTGGTGTGACAAGAGGCAGAAAGAGAAAAGAGGAAAAAGAAGAGGGTGACAACACTTCCTTCAGGATTCTCTCAACCACTGAACTATTATGCATTATAATTATAGTTGACTTCATCCTGGCTTATATAGACTTGTAATAACAGGTAATACTAATAATAGGAGTCAATAATACTATTAATTCCAATAGTAATATATTAATAAGAGTTTGTAGTAATAGTAATATTAATGATAATTTATTAATGGTCAATAATAATTGTAACGGTTCAATTCCTTATCACAGCATTTCAAAGCACGTAGATCTGCCTTATCACCCTGCACACACTACACACATCCTGGGCCTCTACCAGATATATATATAGCCAATGTATGATGTAGACTTATGTTATATAGACTTATAATTACAGTTTGATTCCTTACGATGAGAGAGCAGGTACTGAGTGTAAGGCAGGTGATTATGCACCCTCCCTGCCTCTTTCCCCATGGTCGGGGGGGAGGAAATGCCCACCTCCTGGTTCAAGTTCCTCCCTAGGTCCCTCTATTCCTGTGGAGAAGAGATATATACCCTTCTGCTTTACATACTACCCTTATTGAACTTGTATTACTTCCTCCTCCTGGTTGCTGGCCACAAGTACTGCTGAGGCTTCTCTTCTGTGTACTACTTGAATTGTGGAGGCTTTCTTTCTAGTGTAAACACACCCCAGGCAGGTGTCTACACGTGCAGGGATGCGGGAGAAGTTTTGTTGCTCTTGGCAGCCAGGGGTGACTGGTGTCTCCTGAGTGCAGGGGTGGGGAACAATTTGTGGGCAGGCCAGGAGGTGGGCCAAAAGCCCCATATCCACTCCTATATTTCTGTTCCTGGGCCACTTGATTTCCTGAATTGGAGCAGTATGCAAAGCATGATGGCAACATGAAGCAGCTCTGTTGCTGCAGCCTCTGCCTGCTGCCTCATGGCTGCTCCACCCCAGACTCCAGCAGCAACATCCACTGCCCAGGGCTTGCTACCATGCTCACCCTGCTGATCCAGCACAGGGACCACCACATGGTCCAGGTCAGTCTCAGCCCTGATAGCCCCCCTGCATGGTATGGCTGTATGGCCTGACTTACCATGCTGTCCCAGGCCTCTGGCCCCCACCCTGCTGCCACCTAAACCCCATGCTGCCACCCAAACCCCGGCAAGGACACTGACGATGCACTCCTGGACCTCTAGGCCTGCTGCCTACGGGTCCACTCATCCAGCCAGGACTGGTGGCTGCATGTTGTCCACAGTACCTGAGATGACAAGCAATGGCTGGAGTCCTTTTGTATAACCTGGACCACCTTTCAGGAGCTCCTCAACCGGCTTCACTCGCACCTGGAACAACAGGGCACTATCATGTAGCCGCCCCTCCCCATGGACACCTGGCTGGCCATCGCCCTGCTTAAGCTGGCCATGCCCACCAGTCTTCACTACATTGGCCACCTCTTTGGTGTGGGCAAGGCAACTGCCAAGGATGCCATCCTGGAAGGGTCCAATGCCCTCCAGAATATACGGGGGCACACTGTGCTCTGCATGCATGAGCCCCTGGAGGTAGTAGCAAGGTTCCTAGTCCTGGGCTTCCCCCAGTGCATCAGAGACCTGGATGGGACCTAGCCAGGACCCAAATCCCCATCACCTGTCTGCCTCACAGCAGCTGCCCCTACTACAGCCAGCAGGGCTTCCACTGCCTCGTGCCGCAGGCTGTCATCAACCACTATGGTGCCTTCATTACATGTGAGCACCAACTGGATGGGCAGTGCCCATGATGCTCGCATCTTGCCCCACTCTGCCCTGCCAGCTCTGGTGGAGAGCAGGCGCTTTGTGATGGGGGTGCTGGACCTCCAGCTGGGTGCGGTGGTGGTCCTGCCCCTCCTTATCAGGATCCCACCTACCCACTCCTCCCCTGGCCTCATGCAGCCCTACACCAGCCAGCTGGACCCCCACCAGACACACTTCAACCAGTGCCTGGGCCAGATCCACGTGCTTGGCACGGCAGGGGCAAGGTCAGGAAGAGGAGCTGCCACTGAAGGTTGGGGGAACAAACCAGCACCCAGCTGCAGCTACACTATGAACAGCCCTGTGAAACTGGACACACTGTCTGGGGCTGGGTCTCAGGTGCTGGCAGAAGCCCACAGCATGCTGCCCTGGTACAATCAGATGGGGCTTGGCCCCATGCAGAGCACTGCAGGGGCAGCTGTAGGCTGGATCCAGTCACCTGGTGGGCCAGATCTGGCCCATGGGCTGTATTTTGCCCACCCCTACATTAGGTGGCAGGTCTTGCTATTGTGATGGAAGCTTCTTGGAACAATGCAGAATAACAATTTACTACTATTAAGTCTGTGTTTCCTAAAGCAAATATGTATTTCTTCAAACTGGAAATAATAAGCACAATTGTTCTAAACATATATCAAATTTAAAACTTCCCTTAGGGAGCTGTGAAGCTCCCCACACTATAATCTGTTTCTTTTCCTTATCCCCTAGTCTTCTTCCACTTTACAGGTTTCAAAAGAACAAAGAGAATGTGCTAGGGCTGCATTGGGATTTTAATGAAAAATAATGAGAATTCATTGCTAATTAGCTCTCCAGATAAAAAATAAATAATGATCTTTGCTGGGGAACTCCTAATGAATTTGTAAATTACAGCCAAAACCTTGCATCTCTAAACATGATTGTGTTTGTGTGGATTTGTATATGTAAAACAGTAAACAAAGTCTGCTGGCCAACAAGCATGGGAGTGCCATAATCACTTGGCCCTTTTACAGGACTGTGATATTTCCTGCTGTTACTAGCTGTAGTATACATTCTCTGGAAAATCCTCAAACAATTTCAGTCCATACTAGAAACAGACCCTATTCTAAAGAGATCTTTCCAGAACCACCCATCCTAGCCTTCAAACAAGCACCAAACCTTGATAACCTCATCACCAGAAGCAAACTTCCTCAGGCCCAGAACACACCAAAAGGATCCAGACCGTGCCATGACAAGAAATGCAAAACCTACCAACACATCTCCACCACCCCCACAATTACTACACCCCACAACAGAGCCATCAGCATCCCAGGATCTTACAGCTGCACCTCCAGGAATGTAGTATACCTCATCCAATGCACCAAATGCCCTGATGGAAAATACGTAGGAGAGACCAAACAACAACTGCGCACCAGAATGAACGCACACTGGAAATCGATCAAAGACAGGAATACCCAATTACTGGTGGGGGCACATTTCTCACAAGAAAACCACTCTCTCTCCAGTCTCTCAGTTCTAATTCTCAAAGGGAATTTACAAAACACTTCCCAGAGATGAGCCTATGAACTCCACTTCATCAACCTCCTGGATACTAAAAATCATGGACTAAATATAGACATTGGATTTATGGCACATTAGAACCTACCTGACATCTGACTCCTCAGGTACCTCTCCACTATTTAACTGCTACATTCATCCCCACCCAGCCTGTCTCTCACCCACTGACTCCTCAATTGATATCTTCACTGACTGCCTAGCTTGTAGGCACACCAGCCCAGCATCTGGCTTCTTTACTTTTCATTCCATACAGGAAGAGCACACACCACCTGCTGAAACTTCCTCAGCCTGACAAAGGGTTTTTAAACCTGAAAGTTTGCTTTTAAAAGAATGTTTTTCCAGCTATTTAAGTTGGTCAAATAAAAGATATCAGATTCACCCAAAGAACCTTGTCTGCCTTGGTCACTTTTGACACATGAACAGCATATGAATGATCACAATCGATATTACAAGAGTATATCAAAGAGCCTGGATGCTTTAATAGCTAGTCTCTTGGTTGCATGTGTGGCAGAAATGCCACCGTCGGTGCCCCTCTCCAGAGATCTGTCCCTGCCAGCCTGAGAGGCTGGTGTTGAATCCCTCACGGCGGGGATCTCCCACCTTGTCTGCATGACAAAAGCCTGGCACCTGGGAGGCGATGCTCTGGTCACCTGGGCAGGGGGGGAAAAGCCCGACCCTGCACGCGGGCCCAGATAGCCAGGGATGCTTGGCAGATTGGTCGGTTTGTAGCCAGTATTGGCAGCTT
>NW_005841836.1:1644394-1659838 GCF_000455745.1 Alligator sinensis
TGTATTGGGTCTAGCACCCATTGGACGATCAGGCCTGTGTTTTCCAAGGTGCGCAGAGCCAGAAGTGAGTCCAGAGCCTTGGATGGTGGCAGCGGGAACCCCAGGCTAGCGGGTGTGCTCCAGGGAAGGGGTCGGCCGGACGGGAGGCACCCTAAGGGAGGCACTTGGAGCCTGGAAGGTGGTCGGGCGCAGGGAGGTGGGCGGCTCAACGCAGGAGCGCCCCCCTACTGGCCCGCCACAGCATGTACTAGGTTTCCTCGTCCACTGGAATGGCAAATGCCCAGGAGCACTGTGATGTTCCCACTTTACGTGGATAACGCTTTCTTTCCAGTCGTATGTCCGGGCACAGGCATCATTCCATGTTTGAGAACAGCGTTGGACTTGCCTGCAGGGTGAATTCTGCACCCTATGCTCATGCAAATAGGTTCTGCGAAGGTGATCCTTCATGGTGCATGCAAACTGAGACAATAAACATGCACAGAAAAGGCATTATAGGGAGTGGGGGAAGGGATATCAGTGCAGGAAGACAAATACATAGCAAGCCATTGTTGGATGTTGTTACTGACTCGGATCCCCATATACCACTTTTGCACTTCAAATCAGAGCTTCTTGGGCCCATTATTTTACAGAAGCTATTCAAACCATCTTTACCCAAACAGCAAGCTGGGGAATTAACTGTGGCATGGACTTTTACATCCCCATAACTCTTCATGGCTTAGCCAAGTCTATCTGAGCTTACAGAGCTATCTAACATTACACCATGTACTACATTGATTTGCAGCTAGGGAGTGAAGGCAGGTCACAAGTGACCAGGTTCAGTGCCCAATTTGCATGGTTTCTGCCGCCTACTTATAGCATGACAAACCCTTTTGGGTAGTAGCACGAACAAGCACATTTCCCCACTGTTACACTGGAGGATCCTTCATCATTGAGATGTTTTTATTAACAAAAACCTACTGGCTTCATATCTACAGAGATAAATGAGAATGATTAATAAAGGGAATTGTATAAGAAGGGTCTTATTAAAACCTACATTGGGGGTTTAAACTGGGTTATTATCCTTATGAAAGCTTAGGTCTTAAAACCTTAATAAACAGCAGATTAAAACTAGGAAGAAGGATGATAATTGACCATAGAATTTAGTCACTCTTGATTTAATTAGGAAACCTTTTCCATTTATTTCTGTAATATGGCCTCTGAAAAGAAGAGTGACAGTTAATCAAGAGTACTTCAGGGTAATTATGGGTGTGAGAGTGTACAATAGCACATAACAGCGAAGAGCTGAACTATACAAATCCATATATTTACACACTCTGAAGAGGTATTTAATTAGAGTTAATGGTTACCCCAGCCTCCACCCACTTTACCTGGACAGTGGTTGTTAATTATATGAATCTTTTGACTTTTTTTCAACCTAAGGGCCAGGGACTTCAGCTGATGTATTTTAGCACAAAGAAGTAAAGGAAAAATGAAAGGACAGGGGAAAGTTTGCCTGTTTTGATTCAATTGATCATTCAAAAACAAGCTGAGCCAAATTTGTCCATCAAATGCAACAGAAGAGATGTGCAAATTGCAGTTAACCTGGATCAGGGGTCAGCAATGTACCACCCACAGAGTCATTGGATCTGAGGCATGGAGCTGGGGCGGGGCTGGGCAGCATTCCAGTGGAAGGGTGGGGAGGACGCAGGACTTTGCCCACAGCTCGGCGGTGGAAGCTTTGTGCATGATTTGGCCTGGAGAAGCAGTGACGGCACCAGCAGCTGGGTCCCAGCACAGGCTCACTTCAGACCCAAGCTGGATCTTTCCAGCTTGCTGCTAAAAACATAGTTGACAACTGACCAAGGTGATGGCTACATCCGTCTGAGCACTTACAAAAGGGCTTTGTTACACATTGATTTTACCCAGTGGCAGCTCACAGAACTCTTAATCTCTGGATTATCCATACATTAAGATGTATAAATTAGTTTTAAATCCCCTTTAGGAGTCTTTAAGTTACACTACTCCAGGGCAGGTTTATCTCTGATCTGTATTACCCAGCTCGTATTCCATGAATGTGTGGCCACTCCCCAGAGAGAAATCACCCAAATTTCAGATCTCCAACCTCCCAGAATACAGTGTCCCCTATCCCTCCCCTCCTGTTTTGTGTGAACAACTCACAGCTGTAGCTCCTAGTCAGGCTCCTGCTCACCAGCCCTCTAGTGGCAAATAACAGCTGTGCAGCTTGGGGACACTAAGAGGTTTTTAGCCTGAATGTATAATTACTCTAAACTCAAACTAACACTAATACTGGGTGTGTCTACACGTGCAATTAATGCAGCTGAGTCAATTTGAGTCACACTAAACTGATATCAACATTATCGTCTATACTGTGCGTTTAAGCTCAGTAATTTACTGCACTGTCAGATACCACTTGCATCTGATGGGTTAGTCTACTGAGCCCTAATTGCTGCACATGTGTAAACGGTGACTCTTAACTGTACAGCAAATTAGTCTGCTGTGCAGTAAAGCAACTCCTGTAGATGTGCCCACTGATCAACATTTGAGATGCTTAAAGTGCAACGTGTAACAAGGCCCTAATATTAGTTTGGATGTGAGTGTTCCCACTCTAAAGCCCTACCTGTATTTCCTTGTTTCAGTGTTTTTGCACCGCATGCCTCAAGTGTCTGAAGGTTCTTTCCCATGATTCTTTGTGTTGAGGTACTTTTGGATTTTCCCTAGCAGAAAAACTTGCCTGTCCTGGGGGAATTGTGGGAAGGCATTGGAAGACTAACAAGACTAACAGTCATTTAGCTGAGGTAAGCTAACCTGAATTTAAAGCAATTGCAAAATTAGGTCACAGGTTGTTCTGTGTGGACAATAGAGACTTAAGAATAAAAAATGGGTACAAATTTGGGTTAATTGTGTTATTCAAAGTCCATTTTCAGCACAAACCAGTTTAACAATGAAGGCAGCATGACATGATACATACGATACTGACAAGTGACAAGGACTGTCAAGGTGATTGTACTATAGAATTGAAAGGCATATGAAAGAACCATAGATCAATCTTTAGAAAGCATTGACTGTCTTTAGTGTTTAACTAAAATATTTTAGTGTTATTAACAAAGCTGTCATTCTTTTCCAATGAAAATTCCTATGAAATAAGGGCTAAGATGTATTTGCAATTGCTTCTAAAAATTACAGCTACTTTAATTCTTATAGGTAAATTCTTAAAACATTTCTCCCTTGTGTATGAAATTTAGAACCAAATTCAGCTTATTTTTGTGTATATATTGAGATTTATTAAACTCTGTACTTCTGTTGTCTTGAGGAAGGCCATTGGAATTGCTGTAGAGAAGCACCATAAAGAACTAATCCTAATTATTGTTAATAATAAATGACCTGGAGGCTGCACTGGTGGGGGCTGCATGCAGTGCGGGCTGCACCAGGCACCCTGTGCAGATGCTCCTCACCCACTGCTGCACTGCTTGCCTACATAGGCACCTTGCTACACTGCTGCACCGGATTACCACCCCCCTCACCCCAAGATGTACCATGGGGGTCCACAAATGCAATTACCGCTACCCTATTCCAGGAGGGTGTGTAACGTGCATTCTCCCCTGCTGCAACACATGTCTTCCCCACTGCTGCACCATGTGGGTGCAATCCCCACTCCTGGGCATGGCCCCAGGCTCAACCTTTTGTGATGCTGCACTGCCCTACCCTGTGGGGTAAAGACAGGAAGCAATAGCCAGAAGAGGAAGAGGGAAGCTTGGAGACCCCAGATGCTAATGCAACTGGAGAAATGAGCATAGCGGTGGCTGGATAGGAGTCTGGGGATTACATATTAACCCCTTGTGGGGCACATGCAGCTTGTGGCTCACCACTTGGACAGCCCTGGTGTATATAACATATACAGAGGTATATTAACGTGTTGCTTAGGGCAAGTGGAGTGAGGGCTGGTGGCTGCTTGTGTCAGCCTGGGCTGAGGGTCAGAGTCGGAGCCACAGCAGCCACTTACACTCCCTGCCCCCAACTCTGTTTCATATGCAAGGGGGCTTTTTCTCTCATGCTGATTGTGGGGTGGCAAACCTCATCACAGAGTCAAGTAAATACAGTAGTCCCACCCAGAAGATTAAAGTCTGCCTGAATTTAACATTGTTAAGGCACACCAATGAAGTCAACACAGCTGTAAATAGGCTGAGGATCATTTGGGAGTGATGTAGCTAACATCAAATCTAGCAACCTTTGATTCCTCAGTTCAAATGATCCTAAACCTATTTACAGCTGTGCTGACTTGGGTAGCCTTGGGAAATGTACCATATTTACTTGAATAGAAGATGGCCCTAATTATAAAACAACCCCACAATAATTAGATTCTATATATAGAAAACTTATAAATTTGTTACAATTTTCCAGGTATAGAATCTAATTATTGGAGGTTTGCCTAGAATTTGTCCCCTTCACAATGCTACAGCAGGGAAAATAAATTTAGGGGGTCAGGTAGACCCTTTACTCTCTGCTTCCCCCCATCTTTTTCCCTTGGAAACCCCTTCCTCCCCTCTTTCTGTCAGATCCTGCTCTTCCCAAGCACAGGGAAATGAGGAACAAAATTGAAAACAATAACCTTGAAATTAAACATGGCTACAGCAATTCACATATAGTACCATGCACTTGATTTATCCAGAATTGATGCATGTTACCTTTTTTTTTTTTTAAATAGCTGCAATTTTTAGCACAGGTGTTCCATTAACACACTTTTGAGCAGCCCCTTGTTATCTACTTATATGCAGTACAAACTGCATAATACTAATCCAAGGGCTTGTGATTTACCACATGGTTCATTGGGCTAGGTCCCACCAGAATTAACAGATTTCAAGGCATGATGACCCCACAGCTCAGCACTGCTCAGTATGAGTGTGCACTCTAGATACCCTCCCACCCTCCACAAAGAACCCATGTGCCAAATAACCCCTACTCATGACTAGAACCAGTTGTTCTTCTCACAAGTCCTGGGATGCTCCAAAATTTATATGCAGATGAGGTGCAGGACAACCTGGTCTGGCTTTACCACATAGGTGGAGGGGCCACACCAATCATAGGCACCAGGCTGAGAGAGGGGGCAACAGATGGATTCTGGGCAAACTGCGTGGAGCCCCATTTTGTGATGTTTGCCAGAAATTTAAGGCTGGTGAAGAAACAGGAATCATTGGAAATGGAAAAGAAAGGTACATCTCAGCTGTGGGAGTGAAGAGGAAGTAAAAATGTGTGCAACATGGTGGTTCACCATGGCTTGAAAGAAAATCAGCAGTGAGGGTGACTTCACTTATTTGGTACTACTTTTATCACGTCTTATTCAGATGGGCTATACTAATCTATCCTTGTGGTAGGGGCTTGTCAACGGCATAACTTCTCAGCTGCCTTTGGCTAAGATCAAGTGTAGTGGCCTGGATGGAAAGCTGGTATACTGCCTGAATTGATGCCAGAAGGACTGAGGGGATGCTGACAGAGTATTGATGGAGAAGGAATTTTTGGAGCCCAGAACAGCTTCAGTGGTGGTCTTGAAGAGGAGGGTGACAGTTATGGAAAGGAAAGTGGACCAAGAGATGAAAAGTGAATTAGAGAGTGGTTGCAAAGATCCAAAGCCTGATGGAAGATGGATGAAGGTGGGGAAGAAGAGACAAAAGAAGGTAGGAAAGAGGTTTGTGGTGGGATCAGAGGTTTTGGAGGAGGCTTTATTGAAGAAAGCAATGAGGGAAAAGTCCAGTAGCAGCAAGAACAGGAGGAGAGGAGTCAGGAGGGAGAAATGAGGAATGAAACAGTGATTGAAGGGAAGAGGAAGAGTAATGGGAGGAATAAATCAGATCTGCAAACAGAAAAGAGATGGGAGGAAGCAAGAGACAGAGGGGCAGGTAATCTATGCCTGAGGATAAGAGCAGTAGTAACAGGGGAAGGAAGACAGAAGTGGGACAATGAATAGATATGCATTTACAGAAAAAATATTGTTTGAAGTTTTGGATGTCAAAGCAGAACATTTTGAATAGTCTGCTTGTCTTTCCTAACCAAATTTCCTAATTTTGGGAAATTTCGTATTGAAGCTGAGAAGATTATGAAGATTTTTGGAAGATGTATGTGCCAATAGGTGAAAGAGAAAAACTTAAGGGAATACGTTTTATTGCAGGAGAAAATACAAGAGACAGGACAATAATTATTCCAATGTACATAGACATGGCTGAGATGGGGAAAAAGAGAAATGTTTGGAGAATTATGTACAAAAAGTTATGTATGTTGAGAAGATACATGATATATACAGTGTACAGAAAGGATTGTAGAGAGCTTGGGTGGTAACGAAGGTGGATGAGAGGCATTCTGGCAGGATAATGCACTTACTTCCAGTAATCCAAGTAGGGCTACCCCAAGAGTTTACAATGTATTTTGGACAGCCTAAACTCTGTAGCAAATGTGGATAGGAAGGATGTTTGGCTGCATACTGCCACTATACAAGATGTGAAGGGAAAGGGCACAGGGCAGTGAAGCACCAAGAAATAATGAAGTATGTTATTTGCAGAGAAGAGGGACACCTACAGCACCGATGCCAGTGGTCCTTCTCAAATAAAGCTAGAACTACATAGGAGCAGCAGAGACAGGACAGGGAAAACAGGGAAGAATATGTTGAGTCAGAATTAATGACAGTGGAGGAGACACCACAAGAAGGAAGAGCAGGGGAGAAAAAGAGTGAAATTTCACTAGGCGAAGTGGCGCAGCTGGCAGTAGAGGAGGGAAAAGAAGGAAAGATAAGCGGAACAAGTGACTTTGAGACAGAGGAGAGAGAAGGGGAAGAGGAGAGAACAATAAAGGAAGAAGGAGGAGTGAGGATAGAGCAGGAGAAAGCAGAGGAGAGTCAAACTGGGAAAAGAAAGAAATCTCATGCTATGAAGTGTAGAAAACAGAAGGTGCACAAAGAGTGGGAGGGAGACGGGTGGATGAAAAGCTCATAAGAGTTATTGTGGTCTGGGTCTAATGAAGAAGGGGAAGGGTATGCGGAAAGTGAAAAGGTACAGGAAAGGGGAATCTTCCTTAAATGTTAAAGCAGTAAAATAACTAGCAAAAACTATGGAGATGGGAAGAGAGGATTAGAGCTGACGGTGTCAAGCAGTAGCATAGAAGATCCATGAAGCGGTAGAGATGTGAAATTCAAATGGACAAGCATGGCTTTGTGAAGAGATAGGAATGGGGATCATTGTGGTGGTGGCGGGGGTGGGGTGGGGGTCAGATGTGAACAAACCAGCTGGAGTCTCAATTTTGCTCAAGAGTAAGGAAGTGGAAGTGTGGCAAGTGCAAGTGATTGTGGAAGGGAGACCTCAGTGCATGGTAGTGGAGTTTGAAAAGAAAGTGTTAGAGATTTTTAATATATACATGCACTGGCTGAAAGAGAAGGAAGTATCACCCTCTTTAAGAAATTAGAGGTATATGTAGGCAGAGGTAGGCAGGAAATTCTGGTGGGGGATTTCACTTGCATTATTGAAAAGGGGGACCGGAGAGGGGATGGACGGGAGGGAGAGCTAGACAGCTCATCAAAAGTACTGATTAATATAATAAAAGGAGATGGATTAAAGGCTCTATAGGCTAGTGAGAAGGTGATTACAAGAATGGAACTGAGTGGGAGACAGGTGTCAAGGATTGATTTTGTATAACATCAAATGGGCTAGGGATTGGAAAAAAGGAGATCTTAGATGTGAACTTCAATGATCACCGGATGCTGAGCTTGGAAGTGAATTTAGAAAAAAGTGAAGGTAGGGGGAAAGGGAAGTGGAAGTTAAATGTTCAATTATTACAAGATGAGAAGACCTGTCAAAATGTGTGAAACTGAATAAAGGATGGAGGACTCTGAAGAGATATTACAAAATGTCTGGCAGCGGTGGACTATGATAAAGAGAACAACAGAAGTATTAGTTGAAGAGAAGTGAGGAAGAGGGTGAAGAGCTAGAAGAACTGCAGGCAAGGAAGCAGGAATTATTAAAGGAGGCAGTAAGAGAAGCATGAGTGAAAGAAGAACTTGAAAACATAAGGCAATGGACTGAAGAATGGTTCAAAAGGAAAATGGTTGAAAAAATCTTTCTGACCAGAGAACCTTGGGTGGAGAGGGGGGAAGGATAGTGTAAGTATTTTTTTGGTGAAATTGAGGGAAAGAAGGAAGGAACTGAAAGCAGTGAGAACTGAATAAGGAATCTGAATAGAAGAGAGTGCAAAGGTATTGGATGTGGCAGCAGAGTTTTATGGAGTTGTACAAAAGAAGATGAGTGGATGGAAGAAAAATGAAGGTGTTCCTTGTGGGGATAAAGGATGTAATAGAGGATGGAAAGAAACACAAATTGGAGGAGAAGTTAAGCATGAGAGTGGGGGAGGACTGCTTAAAAGCTTGCAAGAGAGGAACGGTGCTGGAAAGAGAGAGTCTTCCAGTGGAATTCTATGAAAAATGTTGGCAATGGCTGGGGACAGATATAATAGAGACATACTAGGAAATAATGGAGGGTGGGGAGATAGGGGCGGATTTTACAGGTGTTGTAATTTTGATATTCAAGAAGGGAAAGGAAGACATGTTAGGCAACTGGAGGCCAATAACCCTTTTAAACATAGACTACAAATTGATGGCAAAAGTATTGGCGTGGCAGAACACCTGCGGTGCCTGCCACTCTAAGGTTTGAATTTGGCAGTGGAGCAGCTGGCAGGTGGGTGCTAGCCTCATCAAGGCTAGCACATGACCCCAGGAGGGCCCTGGTATTGGCTGAGGAGGTGGAGCATCCTCCATTTTAGCTCAGGCTCTCAGAGGGGAAGGTGGCAGTCTGCTGTAAGAGACCAGAGAGACTACACCAGCTGAGTGGCTGCTCAGAAACACTTTGGAGGTAAATGTGAGACTATGGGGATGGAGGGGGCTTCACTGGTCCTGGGCATGATGTAAAACTGCACCCTGCTGGGGAAGGGTGGCTTGGTGGTGTAGCAGAAAGCCCCCTTTTCCTCTTGCCTGCATTTGCTCTCCCCTCTTAGGATATGTTTCTCTTCTTCTACCTTTTCTTCCTTCCTCTTTCTTTCAATATAAGATAAGGAATTGTGTTTTAAAGTTTGTATGTGTGTATTTTGTATCTCCCCTTGTATTTTGGTATTTTTATCTATTTGTCTGCCATGGCATTACTCTTGTAGCTTATATTTTATACGGCCCCTGAAAGAGCGAGTGAATCAGTGATTGAATGCGTAACACAGTAGCAGGCGGCAATTAACACCTAGGGAAACCACAGATCAACCAACGTAAGAAATCAATAGGAGATCAATGTAGCAACTGGAAATTCCCTAAACTTCACTGTTCAAGGGCTAGAAGCCCTGGTCTGAGTTAATCAATGCCGGGGACCAACTTTTGGGCTGAATATCTCCAGATCGACCGCTCCCAGAACCCTATTCAAAATTCATCAACAGACTCCCAAACCTGTACATGCGGATGACCCCTGGGGCTGACAGATGCCATCCAGTAGCCACCGAGGGGGAAGTCCCACGAGGGTCAACGACCCCTGAAACTGGGGAGTCACCAAAGTCTGCCAAGGACAGATAAAAAGCAGGGAAAAGTGACCCTCAGCAGCGCCCTCTTGATCTCCAATTTGACCAGCACCCGACCTGTCCAGCCAGAAGGACCAGCCGGCGACCCCCTTCTGGAGGATAACACCACGCTGAAAGAAGCCTTGACTGGCCATCGACAGCAGACTCCAGCACCTGTGGGATAGATATACCTGACTCTTGTAGCTCGCTACTGTGTGTGTGCATGTGTGTGTGTGTGGCGGGGGACCAGCCCCAAGGTTTATGATTTAACTTCATTACAGTGCTTCAATCCGCCTAATAAACCAGAATTTTAAGGATCCCAAGTTGGACATTTGTAGCCAACAGTGGGGCTCCCAGTGGCATGGGAGCCCCCAAGAAATGCCAGGCCAGTTATCTCCCCGGTGAAAGGTGGGGAGGGGCATCTGAAAACCCCAGCTCCCACCTATGGGTGGGTTAACAACACTGGAAAAAAGTAGGGCCAGGCAAGCCCAGCCTGTTAAGGGGGCTGCCTGAGTGTAGGGGGCCAGGCACGGTAGAAGCCACTTGAGCCCAATGGGTGAGAGACTCTAATGTAGAGGGCCAGGCACGGAGTAAGCCACCTCAACCCCAATGGGTGAGAGACCCCAGTGAAGGGGGCCAGGCACAGTGTAAGCCACCTGAGCCCCAGTCAATGAGAGAACCCACTGCAGGGGGCCAGGCACAGTGGTAGCCACCTGAGCCCCACAGGATGCAAACCCTGAGTGTGGCTCAGTGAGGGGGGCTGGAGTGTGTAGAGCAGCCCCATGAGGAGATGAGTGTATAGAGTGGCCAAGTGAGGTGGCTGGTATATAAATAGCCCACTTGAGGGTGGTAAAATGAGTGGCACTAGTGAGGGGCAGATTTACTGAAATGGGACTACAGGAATACTGGATGTGACAATGAAGAAATACTGGATATACCGATATAGAAATACTGGATGTAAGAATACAAAAATACCGGCTGAAGGAACCCAGCATGAGGCACTGGGACCATGAGTTCAAATGGGGAGTGAGAGTCCCATGTGAGACTCTGGAGCTTGGGTCCCAGTGCCAAATGACTGGTGAACATCTGCAAGGCATGGGACACATGTAAGGAGAGGGTAGAGCGTGTACTTAGGCCCTTGTCATCCGGAGGGTGAGCAACTGGCAACCTCCCACCTTAGTAACAGCATTCTTATTGTTTTTTTTATCAAGGTGTGGCAGGAAAGTGAGATGGGAGTTTAGCCCTGAACATGCAGGCAGCCAGTACCGAGACCCAGCTCTTCAAGTTCAGTTGTTACAATTGGCCAAAAGAATGCGTGATTGTTTAGCAGCTGTGATACAAGAAGAACAAATGTGTGCCATTCCAGAGAGGAAGATATACCAGAACCTATGGTTAATGAGAGATGTCATATCAGATGTTCAAGAGAGGAAAAGAAACACAGTAACAATGAATTTAGACCTGGAAAAAGCTTATGATTGGGTTGAACATGATTTCATGTTTGAAGTATTGTAGAGGATGGGGTTTCCAACACAGATAATTAGATGGCTCAAAGTGGTATACAGTAAAGCAGGAAGTTGAGTACTGGTATATGGTTACTTGAGCAAAGCATTCCCCGTACAAACAGGAGTAAGATTGGGATGTTCACAGTCCCCCTATTTTTGTGCGTGTGTGTGATGGAGCCATTGGTGCAGAGAATTTATGATGATAAGCTGATAAGTGGTATGAAGATACCAGGAGGAGGAGAAGTTAAATGTACATTTTACTTGGATGATGTGAACATAGTGGCTCAGGACAATGTATCAATCAAGAGGGTATTGAAGCATACTGAGGATGAGATGTCATGAGCAAAATTAAATAAGATGAAAAGTTCATTGATGGGTGTGGGGAACTGAGAGAATTTACAGATCTTGGGAATCCTAATGGACAGTGAAAGGAAAGGAACAAAGGTGTGGGAGAAGTTAGAGGTCAGAGTGAGACAGATATTGGCATCATGGAGTGGTAGAACATTATATTTCAAGGGTAGTGCAGTGAAAACAGTACTCTTGCTGATTATCCTTTACATGGGAGTGATGTATCCACCATCATGGCAACAGATAAGGAGGGTAGAGATGTACATTTGCCGGAGGGGGGGAGAGGGGCTGGACAAAAGAGAAATGGCAGCCAGAATGAAGCTATACAAAGCCAGGGAATTAGATTAAGAGGTTGGTGAATGCCAGATTTGGAAAGTGTTGTGTCTCCTTACTTTTTAAGTATGTCTGTAAACAGACAATGGAGAAGGTAAGGAAGGCTGCATGTTTCTGCTGTTACCTGGTAGGAGAAACGTTAAGAAGATGGGTCAGGTACAGGGGAGAATGGAAAAAGCTGTTGGTGTGGCAGCCACCAGCCCACTATTGAAACATGGAGAGCGTCATAAGGGTAAATAAACTTGAGGGAATGGGATTAGAGTATTTGAAAGACCGTAAGAAGGTGATTAATGTGATAAGAAAGAAAGGTAAGATAACAATAGTTGGAGATCTGATGGAAAGACATGGCAAATGTTTGGAAAGAAGTGATAGATAATAGAGTAAAAGGAGAACATATGGATATCATATGGATGATGATATGGAATATTCTTCTCCACTTATTCAGCATAAATGAAGCTTGGTAAGATTGGCAGCATACCTGAGAGAAGGATGAGGGACTGAAGAATCTGTATTGCATATATTTTGGGCTGCCCTTTTGTGCAAGAGGTTTGGGAAGGAGTGTGTAATTTTGGAGGTTAATTGATATAAACTATGATTTAACATATGAAATGGTGTTGTATGGATTAATTCACAAAGAACTGGAGACATAGGGTGTTTTACACATGCTCCAGAGGTGGAGGGGTGCTTTAATTAGAGCGGCTTCAATAGCCACTCTAATTAAACACCTGCAACATCTCATGTATCAGCATCCCTGCACTTCAAAATGGTGGTGGGGGCACTTTAACTAAAGTTCATCTAACAAGCTTTAGTTAAAACACCCCTGCTGCCATTCTGAAGTGCAGGGACACTGATACACAAGATGTTGAGGCTGCTTGAGCACTTTAATTAGCATGTTCCAGCAGAGTCTGCTCTGACACACTATAATTATAGCGTGTCAGAGCAGCCTTCCCACATATCTGTAGGCACCCACATGGACTGAGAACCATACTACTTTGTGCAAAAGTAGTGATATGGAAGGTGAGAAACTTACTGTTGGTCAAGGGACTGACCGTCACCAGAAGAGAATGTTTAGAGTTGGCAATTTATGAATTGAAATACTATGTGGATCGAGATGCAGACAAGATGGGAAACGAGAAGGCAGAGAAGAGATGGAGGAAGGAAGAATGGTAGTGTATATTTCAAAAGGACAAAGGGATGGGGTGAAAGTTATTGCTTCCTCCTGGGTTGGGGGTGATTATGGGAGGTTAGTGTGTTAATGGTGAAAAGGAGTGTAAGAATAATAAGGTATAGTTGTGTGTGTGTGTGGGGGGGGGGGGGGGGAGGGTTGGTTCTTAAATATTGTGTTAATGTAGTTTCTTTTAGTTGTTTTGTAGTGATACATAAAAGGTTCCTATTAGCATGTTTGCCCAATGTGGGTCATGTGTTTTATAGTTGCGATCAGTGTTGGCTGCATTTAATAAGCTTCATAAGTGGCTTCTATTGCTGAGCACATGCTGTTTTTGCAGCGGTTTAATGATAGACCATGTATTTACTGGGTTTTCCTCTTATACAACTATAAGATGAGGGCATTTGACAGCTGAAGGAAAAAAAGCGTATCTTGTACTGGAGTAAAAATGGTACCTTATATGACTAAAACAAAGAACAGAAATGTCAGAGGGCTAGTTTAACAAATCTGCCACAGGTGTCTTGTTTAGTGTCTCCATACTCTTTACTCGGCTTTGAAAGATTGCTTAGTGTTTATCCAATTGGAGTCTCAAGTATGTTTTTCTGTTCCTTTCAGGGCCCTGAAAGACCCTGATGGAAGCACTTAAAGGTTGTTGGGTCAAGTGTAATCAGTGGCACCTAAACAATGTATACTCCAGAACTTGCTCTTGAGCTGCACAGCAGTTCTAAAATTTGCCATAAGTACTTTGCACTGCTCAGTGCTATTTGGTGCCACATCTGCAGACAGAATTTTAGGAACTGATATATGGTAATACTTGGATTGTTTTCCAATATGTATTGTGAGAAGAGTAACTAGGGTAGGGGAGAGGGGCATCTGCCCCAGGCACCAAGTTAGAAGGGGTGCCAGAATTGCCTCCCATCCCTGCAAAGTCTGTGTCCCCTCTAAACTGCATGGTGTGCGCAACTGTACAGATGCACCTGGCAGCATGGCATGAGTGCACCTGTGCAGCCGCACACACTGCACAGCTTAGAGGGAACACTGCTTACCCATGCTGGGAACTCCAAAACAGTCCCTGGTGGTTGTTGTTGCTATTTTAAAAGTGACAGCCAGAATGGCAGCAGCAGCTCAGCTGGGCACTATTTAGGAGTTCCTGGCATGGGTAAAACTTATGCCCGTGCCCCCGCCCCTGAACCATGCACCCTGCTCTCAGAACTACATGTTAGGCCCTCTCCACTCTCCCTCTGCAGGGTTTGCCCACGGTGTCAACTCTGTTTGTTATAGATTTCATAGATTTCGTAGACATTAGGGCTGGAAAAGACCTCACAAGATCACCGGGTCCAGCCCCTTGCCCAAGGGGCAGGAAGTCAGCTGGGGTCAAATGATCCCAGCAAGATAGGCATCCAAGTATTTCTTGAAAGTGTCCAGAGTAGGTGCTTGCACCACCTCTGGGGGGAGCCTATTCCTGGCTCTGGGGGCTCAGACAGTAAAGAAGCTTTTCCTTATGTCCATCCTAAAATAGTCTTCCAGGAGTTTGTGACTGTTAGACCTTGTCTTCCCTGGGTGCCCTGGGAAGACAAATTCCTGATGAACATCCCTTGTGTACTTCTAGGCTGCCACCAAGTCACCCCTGAGCCTATGCTTCTCCAGGCTGAAGAGTCCCATGGCTCTCAGCCGCTCTTCATAAGGCCTGCTCTCTTGTCCTCTGATCATGCACATCATCTCCTCTGGACTCTATCAAGCTTCTCCACATCCTTTCTGAATTACGGAATTCCAGAATTGGATACAGTATTCCAGCTGCAGCCTCACCAAGGCTGAGTAAAGTGGGAAGATGACTTCCTGGTTCTTGCCTGAGGTAGATGCAAGCCAGAGTTTTATTTGCTTTGCCAGCTGCGATATTGCATTGGTGACTCATGTTCATCTTGTGGTCAATCTTGACCCCCAAGTCTCTCTCAGTCATGGTGCTAGCGAGTGTAGCACTGCTAAGCCTATAAGTACGATGCGGGTTTTTTCTCCTGAGATGGAGCACTTTGCATTTCTCTGTGTTGAATGCCACCAGGTTTTCATCCATCCACCTAGCAAGCCTGTTGAGGTCAGCCTATCCTCAATGTGACCACACTTTTCCATAGTTTGGTGTCATCAGCAAACTTAGCCAGTCCTCTTCTGACACCAGAGTCCAGATCATTTATAAACACATTAAAGAGTAAAGGTTTGAGAATGGAGCCCTGGGGGATGCCACTGGTCACTGTGTGCCATGTTGATTCGGTTCCATCGACTATCACTTTCTTGGTCCGACCTCAGAGCCAGTTCCCCAGCCATTGGGCTGTAAGGTTGTCAAGGCTGCAGTTCCCCAATTTTGCCATGAGGACATCATGGGACGCCAGGTCAAAGGCTTTTTTAAAGTCCAAATATATGATATATATGATATCTGACCAGTGTCAGCGGTGAGGGGGGTTGGGGGTGGTGAGCAGCAAGTGGCTAGCAGGGACTGCCTGCAGACGCTGGTGGCAGTGCTGGCAGTTGGGGGGGGGGGGG
>NW_005841836.1:1659856-1673451 GCF_000455745.1 Alligator sinensis
TGAGCACTGCCTGCCCGCAGAAGCCAGCGGCAGCTTTGGTGGAGACCAATCTTATGGGGTGTACATACCCCCTCTACCCCACCATGTGTAAACCATGTGCTGAGTGCCCACTCTCTGTGCTGAATGCTGACAGTGGGGGAGGTGGGGGTCCCTGCACAGTGTGTGCTCCTGGCTCCCAATCACAGAGCTGGGCTGGAGTGGGGGAATAGGGTGCTTGAGCCTACCACCTGCTATGCCACTGTCTTTCAAGGCTGGACTGTCTGGAGAGAATGGCAGAGCTATGGGATATGTGAAACCATGATGTAAGGGGAGCGAGGCAAGGCTCCCTGCTGGCTGAACTGCAGAGGCTCTCAAACTTGCTGCTGATCCTAGCACTTGCTCTCCTTTGTTTCACAGGCTGCCAAATTATTATTAATTACTTTTTATTAATTTGGTGCTCATGAACAAAATTGCTATTGTCTTCATTTAATATCATTAAAAGTGCAAAATAAAAAAGAATGAATATTTTGATCATAACAGTCAGCAATAAGTCAAGGCCAGTGCCATTTTCCTGGTTGTTTTGTGGTGGCCCTGCCCTTTGCTTCTAATTGGCCAAGGGGCCTGGCTACCCCTCACTGCTGATTGGCCAAACAGGCGGTGGCCCTGCCTCTCATCACTGATTGGCTGAGGGGAGCCAGTGGTTCCACCTCTCACCAAGGGGATGTCCTGTATTCTGGGGATGCACCAGTAGCCACCCTAGCTGCAACCTCATCTCATCATTCCTGCCTGCCTCGTACCCAGCTGCATTTGTTTTTCCACAGCCATGCAATAAAAGTTGCAGTGACCATAGCTCTTGCAAGACGCACAGCAGAACTATAAGGCATTTTCTCACCAAGTGAGTCTGAGCTGCAGGATGAAGAGATCCAGAACATAACTAAGAACAACATGGTCTGGGACCATCTCTAAACAGCTAACTGCTGGTCCTGGGTATAGGAAAATAGCACAGACTTTTGGGAGAAAGCAGTGCAGCAGATGTCTGATTGTTGTCCTAAAGGTCTCACACCACAGGCAAAGGCCACCTTCTTCATTATCTGTGCAGAACTGAGTAGGCAGCCCACAAAGGCAATCCTCCTTGAACATGGAGATGAATGTGGCAATAGCAATTTGGACACTGACCAACTGTAGATGTTACCAGTCCATGGCCAACCAGTATAATCTACTGCTGCTACTGGCAAGATATACACAGCCACCAAGAAGGTACTTGTGCCTCTCCATTTCCTCAGGCTCTCCAACCCTTAGGAAGTGTTCATGAATTCACCCAAATGCATTGATTTGACCAACAAAAAGCACATTTCTAACCTCTCCCCACACCATGGTAGCTCAGAGTACATCAACAGGACAGGCTATGTCTCAGTTATACTGCAGCAGTTATACTGCATCATGGATCACAGAAAGAGATATACAGCACTTCTGAGTTGTTTGGCAATGCACTCCTATGCTACGGTTTTCCACACATCCAGTCTTGTTCCCCTCATACAGCAGGGAGCCCTTGACTGCAGCACTTCCAACACTGAGATCAATGTGTGGTTATCCCCTTACAGTGATGGATGACCCAGGCTACCCATTCTTCTCAAGGCTCACAAACCTGTAAATGGGGCAGCTGGACTCTGAAAAGTTGCCATTTGGTGCCTTTTGGCATCCAAAGGACAGAAGTGAAGTGTTCAGTGTTTGCCAGTATGCATCCAAGCCCATCCTTTCCAGGATTGGCATGGCTTGATGCATTCTGCATAACATCTGGAAGACAAAGGGTAAGTCTGTGATGAAATCTAAAGTTGGTATTTTGTATCTGTTTGCAGTGGTGTTTAAAGCCTTTGGCCATGACCCAACAACACTGCTGTTGTTGAGGTTGTGGCCTCAGGCAGCCATGTGCTCAGTGATGGTGATATGGCTTGCTTGCAGTGTTTTGTTTTGTTTTCTTTACTTTTTCTTTATAAAGTCTTCTTCTGAAAGTTATCTTCCCCACAGAGGGTGATGAGGTGAAGAAGCTGTTTGTGCTCCCAAGTGGGTTGAGTAGTGGCTAACACTGGATAGGATGGTGCGTTGTGGAATGGTAGGCAGACATCTGAAGAAAGGTGGTAACAAAATGGCAGCATTGTGTCTGATTTACAAAGGGCTGGATCACATGTGGTGCCTATGACTACAGACCTTAATTGAGGTCAAAGGGGAGGCCAGAGTGGCTACATCATGTGAGGCTGCAAAGCAGGGTGGGATTTCATTGGTCTGACCCAGGGGTGGGCAATTATTTCAGCTGGAGGGCCACTTAATGAGTTTTGGTGAGCTGTCGAAGGTCTCAAAAATAGCCCTACCCCTTGACAGGTGCCCCGCCCCCTGGTCACCATCTTGGGACTGGAAGTCCTACCCCTAGCCTCTATCCTTTGTGACCAGAAGTTCCTCCCCTTGCCCCAGAAGTACTCCTTTTGGAAGGAGGGGTTTGCCATCTTAGAACTGGGAAAAAATATCTAATACTAAAAATCAAACATCTACTATAACATATTTTAATTTTATTGTAAAAAATATGTTTGTCCTGATTTTGCATAGTATATATAGGGGCGATTGCATAAGAGCCCAAAATAAAGTCTTAGTTTTGTATATGGTGTAGAGGGTTGGGGGTGTATGTTGTGGGGGTTGGTTGGGGGAGTGTGTGGTTGAGGACTGGGGGTAGGGAGGGTGTGTGGGATGTGGGTATGGTGGCAGGGGGGGTGTTGGTGTGGGTAGGGGTTGTGGGTGTGGGAGGGAAGTGAGGGGTGTGAGGGTATGGAGGGAGGCTGTTGGTGGATGTGTGGGATGTATGTGGGGGTGTGTGGAGATGTGTGCAGGTATGGTGAGGTATGGGGTGTATGGGAAGGTGTGGGTGTGTGTGGGTATGGTGCAGAGTGGGGAGTGTAGGGTATGTGGGTATGTGTGGGATCCCTGGAGTTGCATGTGGTGGCAGTGTGTGGGGCCAGCCCACCTGGGCCCCATAGCATGCAGCTCTCGCACCCCCACCCAAGTCCCCAGCCACATGTGGTGGCAGTGTGCAGGTTTAGCCCAGGCCAGCCCCATAGCGTGAAGCTCCTGTGCTCCTGCCCAAGTCCCCAGCCCCACATGGTGGCAGCATGCGGAGCCAGCCCTTCATTCTCCCATAGTGTGCAGCTCCTGCACTCCTTCCCAAGTCCCCGGCCACAAGTGGTGGCAGTGTGTGGGGCCAGCCTGACCCAGCCCCATACAGCATGGCTCCCATGCTCCTGCCCAAGTCCTCAGCTCCACATGGTGGCAGCATTCAGGGCTGTCCCCATAGTGAGTGGATCCCTGTGCTCCTGCAGTATGCAGGGCCAGCCCAACCTATCCCTGTACCATGTGGCTCCCCATCTTCCTGGCCCACTTGCTGCCAATGGGACTCCCTGGCCCCTGGCCAGGTGAGGCTCATACCTGAATTTCCACTCTCACAGGCATGGAGGCTGGGAAACAGCCACAGGGTCACCAGGCAAAAGCCTTAACCAGGCAAAAACTTCTCGTCTCCAGAGCCCCTCATCTTGGGGCTAGGCAGGCCAGGCTGGGGTGGGGGTTGGTTGCTTACCAGAGCCAGAGCTCCTACTGCAGCAGATGCCAGCTTTCAGAGGCCAGGGTTAGAGACAAGGTCTTTTGGCCTTTGGACGGGCCCCGTGGGCTGGATGGAATCACATGGTGGGCCAGATCCAGCCCACGGGCCATATTTTGCCTGCCCCTGGTCTGACCAAAGGCAGGTAAAACCTCCATTGAAGTATTGTATACTGATAGGGATTTAATCCTGATTCATCTTGGATTAAATCTATAAAGCCATTTAACATGGTATAAATGTTCCATCTTTCCCCACCCCAAGGTAATTATTCCATTCTACTTGACACTGGGGTTCTAGAACCAATTATGGGGCATCACATGTTAAGAACGATGTCAACAAACTGGAGAGAATCTAAAGGTGAACGGTAAGAATGATAGGAGTTTAGGAAACATGAGATTTGGAGAGCTGTTGAAGGGATTGTGTCTCTTTGATCTGGGAAAGAGAAGGTTTAGGGGAGGCATGGTAAGCCTTCCAATATATAACATGCCTACAGAAAAGATGGGGTTCAGCTGTTTTTCAGGTTCACTGGGTTAGAATAGGACTTAAGTGGCTTAATTTGAAGCAATACAATCTAGACCCTATCAGGAAATGGGAGGATGTAGTGGGTAGGAGATTTAACCATGACTGACTCTGGAAAAGGCTGCCATATCAAGCTGCCTGCTCAAATGTGGATCTCTTGAATTTCTGGTTAAATTCTGAAGTGCCTGCCTGTTTGCTTGCATTTGATATGTGCAAAATCTTGGCATGTTATCCTGTGGGTCATTCAGCAGCTTCACTTTCTTCTTCTTCTCATTAGCTGTCACAAAATATAACTCTACTGCAGGGCACTTGAGCAGAACGAGATTGATTAGTTTCACTGGTTCTTTCCAATTGCCTACAAATCCGTTTTGTGACAGTCCATCTTGCCAGAGTTCTCTGCACTTGCTGCGCTGCCATCGACTCTCATTTGTAATGCTATTGTGATTGTAGAATACTGTTCCATACTCAGTTTACAGTTAAAAGGACCTTTCTGCAGCTCTGTGCTATAATACGGAAGGCTTGTTTACCCATTGAAACACAGAATGTATTATTTTGTGTGTTAACAATGGACGTCTCCTCCTTAACCTGACAGAATGCAAATAACAGCAGCTGATTGACTGAATCCCATATATTCACTTGCAGCATTAGAAGATGTGGCAAAGGCAACATATTCATGTTGATTTCTCAGCATCAGCCCTAGCAATACAAAGCAGTCACAGATTGACAGTAGCTGTCTCTAGTTTGGCAAGCAGCTTCCACAACACCACATTATTTTTTTGCACAATGCAAACAAAAAGCAGGTGCTTTCCCACTTTTTTTACATAGGTCAGGGCCCTGTACAACTTTAACAAGAGAAACTGTACCACAGTATGCACATGCTTTAAATGTATCTAATAGAAGTGCCCAAGTGGTGTAACATTATGCAAAGCATTTGCATTGTATAGTGGGGACAAGTGTTAGGCTCAGTCGCTGCTATATACTAAAAATAAAATAAAGGAAAGGTTAATTTACTAAGGGAGAGGTTCTCAACATTTTTGGACCTGGACCCATTTGTAAACATCAATGGCCAGCCCTGACCCAGTACCCCTCACTCCCGACCCGCTGTCCCCCACCCCCAGTTCCCCAGTGTGTGGAGCAGGGGGATCCCCAAGCAGTCCCTTGCAGGCTAGAAGCCTGCCAGCCTGCAAGGGAAATGCCACGGTTTCTCACATTTTTCTTCTTTAAAGTTTGTTCACGACCCTTTCATATACTCTTGCAATCCACTTTTGGGTTACGACCCATGGGTTGAAAAATGTTGCACTAAGGGAAATGTTCTCTGTGCAGAGCTGACCCATGTAGATCTGCACAAGGAATGATATGCACACCAATGCAATCAGCCTGCAGAAACATTGCATGCCCCTTCACCCACACATAGGTGAGGCTCTGATATCTGTCACAGCAGTATAGATCCAGAGAAATTATCTTGAATTCCAAGTTTCTCTGCCTTTGTCTGTCCTGCTGCACATGAGGGAGAGATATTGAGGGGAGACTGTGGCTGGAGCATGCTGCAATCTGGCTATCTCCAGTTGGTACATGGCCTGTTGGGGATCATAAGCAGACGGTGCAAGTTACAATTGCAGGTTACTCTACCTGCTCTGGAGCTGGGACAGACAACAAGGGAGCCATAACTGTGTGTTGCTTCTCAGCTACTTCCCTTCCCACCTCTCTCCCCCTTGTCCTAGATGTGTGGGGAAAGGCATCTTTTGCTAGATATGTCCCTGGCCTAGAGCCTAGAAGAACCAGCTGAACTCCTGATCTCCCTGAGGGTCCTGAACAGTAATCAGGCTCATCCATGCTGTCTAAATTGGAGGAGAGAGTTATTTTTGTGTCTTCTTCTTTCAGGCGCACCTACTAAAATGCTGGATGACCTTCTAAGAATTTGAACAGGTAACTTGAAGATTTGGAGTCAGATGTTTGCATTCTGTTCTTGTGTCTGCTTTCTGTGTAATTTTGCATGACAGTTCCCTTACCTATGAATAGAAACAGAGACAGTACTATCCAATGGGGGGTTTGCCAGTTGTTATTCACTTCAATCACAATTTTTTTTTACAACACACTTTGATCTCCTCAGGTGAAGGGTGCTTCAGAAGCCTAGAATATTTGCATCATATCCTCTCATATCTTCCAAATTACTGTTTCATGCCAATATCTCTCAGTGTGATGGGATGGCATTAGATTCATGACCAAAACCCAAATAATGAACTACTGTCCAATAATAAGCCATGTACAGCATGTCCTAGTTCAAAGACAGTAATGGAAAAAAGAGAAAATTAAGCCTATCACATAAGCAAAACTCTGGCTCAGTTTTCACTGAAAGATGTGAGAAGAGTGCCTCTATTAGAGAACTGTATTCCTTTAAAGCAAAAGAAGCCCGTAGGTCTTGACCTTCATGGGAACAGAAACAAGCAAGCACCTGATTAGAAGGCTCAGTGTGCAGATGTACGAGGGGAAATTATTCCATACACAGAGCTGTGACACCTCTACTGTACTGATGTCTGGGTGTTTGCAAATCCAATAACATATACTCTATGTATTATTCTTTGTCGTGACCCCTAGCAAAATATCTGTGAACTCTGCCGTCAGATAGACTTGTACAGGGGATTAATGTTGCATGGCTGTCAAGCTGTGACAATTTGAATGAGGGAGATTTCTGATGTCTCATTGAAACGCACAGCAGAATCCCTCATTGTAAATCACAGACATACTTTTAAGACTATCTTAACTATAATCTAAATGTGGGAGTTTCCCCCTCTGAGTGTTAGAATTAGAATGTCAGAATACTGCCAAATTATCTGCTTTGTCAGGTGGACAGTTGGTTGGTTGGTATGGCTTTTTTACTGTGCCAAGGCTGGGATATTCAGACAGGTTCAACATCCACATTTGGGGCTAGACTTTTCAAAATGTTCAGATTTTCAAATGTGCCAAGAACTAGATTCTCTGAACTATCTGGAAAACGTAGCCCTAACTGAGATGGTTGAGCCCTTGAAAACTTGGCTCTGGACTTTTTTTGAAAACTTCCTCCGACTGGCTGGAAGGAACATCAGGCCCATACCTACTCAGTTCTAGCCTGTGTGAAGGAACACGCACTCTTAGGAGATCCTAACAATCAGTAGCAGACTCAGGAGCAGAGCAAGAGAGGTGTGGGCCTTCCACTTCAGCTATGCAATGTACATGTAGTGTGTCCAAGTTTGTGAACTAGGGTACAGTCCTGGAGTTTTCATTCATATCAAGTTCAATTGAATTTAAAATACATAAGGACAGTGAGCCTTCCAGGTCACTGGTGGTGCATAGCTCAGGTGCAGCATCTCTGTTGTTGCTCCTGCCACTTAAAGATGGGGAGGTATCTTCCTCAGCGCATAAGTTGAGACTTGACAGTGGGGGCCCTTGGGTTGATGCCTTTGCTAAGGAATGGGCTGGTTAATATAGATTACTTCCTTCAGCACAGAAGTAGTATTGTGAATGGTGAAGTGCTGTTGGTGGTGTATCAGGGAATTGCTGGCACTGGATTTACCAACCAGTCCTGTTACCTTGTTCCTGGCAAGCACAACCTTTCTGAATGAGATTAACCATGACCCCTTCTGTTCAATAATAGGCACATTTTATCAATACACGCTGATAGCAGATAAGACTAATGCAAGCAAAGCAAGCAAAATGACTACACAGTCCTATTTATCTACCAGTCCTAGTGTTTCACAAGGCGATAGTATGTGTGACGCTCCTGGGGTCTTACCAAAAGGGAGGAAACGAAGTCCCTCTCTATTTGCCAACCACAACTTCATGATACATAAAAATAAATTATACAAAAAGGAAGGCTCCAATAATGGGAAATGTCAGTCCCTTTAAATATGGGGGTTCTCCCTTTTGGCGTGCTTTCTGAGGCTCCACCTCCCCCACACCTCTTTAGCACACCCACCGGGTTGTAATTCAGGTGGTATTCCCCCTAACAGGGCAAAGGCAGGCGTGTCAGTCCGGCTAATTAAATAATAATGACTAGGCATTTGCCTACTTAGTCCAGGATTGGTACTGACTCAAATAAATGAAATCAAATTATTGGTGTATATCCACGCCTTGCCCCAGCATTGGGCCTTACTCAAGAAGAAAAAAGAAAATTACACTAGGGCAATTAAATTCATTGTCTCACATCACCAGATACTTGGCACTTTTTGAGATTCTAACTCACATGTCCCATCTTGATGATCTTCCAGCTATTTGTGAATCTCCAGTTGTCCAAATTCCTTTCATTGGATGCCTGCTGCGTAATTGAGGACTCCTCCGAGCCCTCCTCCAACAAGCCTCTCTAGGCTAAAACTCTGGAGCCTCTATCTTCTAGCTGTGTGAGGCTCAGGACTCTTCCTGCAGCCCCTGCCCAGCTCAGCGGCATAGGCTTGGGTCAGAGCCAGCGTGCAGGGGTTTTCAAAGCAGCTTCCATGATGCTCCCCTGCTCGGCAGTCTTCGGCCAGTTTAAATGCCTGGATTCACTCTGTCTCCGGGTGTGTCTTTACAACGTCACTCCTTGCATGCCCTCCAATGCGCAGGGAGCATGTGCTTCTAAAAAGCCATGCTGGCAGCGCATGCCACTCTTGCTTTGCCAATTCAGGACCTAGAGGTAAATCCTCTCTGTCGGCAGCCCTTCCCGGGCTAGTTCACTCCACAGCAGGGGTCAGATTTGGGTACACGCTGGCCTGTACCCTCTGGGCCCTGCATGTGAGTTGCCTCAACTGGTGACAGTATGTTTGGCTGATATGTGACTGGCACTTCATGGTTCTTGCTTAAATTGGGACGTCAGCAACCTTGGAGGTTGGGAGTCTTTCCTACCTTTTGTATTCTCTTTCTCCTGATGACTCTTCATTTCCAGGTACTGTTGATTGGTTTTCCTGTGGTTGTCATGCTGCCCGTGTTCTGCCATATCAGCCTAATTCCTTGTTTCTTTAAACAAATCATGTGTGCACATCCTAATTTGGTCATTTGCCGGTATCTTAATTTGTTCATTTCCAGTCTCCTCATTTGTTCATTCCACTAAAACTGGGATCACACGAGCTGTTTGTCAAGTTACAGCTGGTCACTGTAACCGGATGCTAAATCTGCATGTTCCTGTCTTGTTATGGGTTCGAAGGGAACACAGGGCTTGCATGTTTTCAGTTTCCCAGGATGTATGTGCCTGTTTGCCTGCTTGAATGCTAAAATGCAAAGAACATGAATCTTTGCCACAAACAGACTATAGAAACCAATTAACCCTTGCCATTCCCCTGGATCATCATTCTAATGCAAACCAATTTCTAAAAGCACATTTCTAAATATCATTCTCTAGCCATTACAGGACACTGGTGGTGTGTAGCTCACCTGCAGATGCTGTTGCTCCTGACACCAAAGGATGGGGAGGTATCCTCCTCCGCACATAGGTTAGGGAGGTATCTGCCTCAGTATATAGTAATATAGAGTACTTTCTTCAGCACAGCAGTAGTATTGTGAATGGTGAAGTGCTGTTGGTGGTGTATCGGGGGGAAAAGGCACGCTAGATATTTTCATAATGAATTAAAATAATTCTGGCCATACTGAAGCCAATGAGGAACTCGCCATTAAGTTCCAATTGGCCAAGAGTTCATTCCTAGAACATAGACTATGAGAGCTTTGACTCACAGCTGTGCTGCTACCAGCTCAGCATTCATTAAACTTATTGATATCAAGCAAATATTAATAAATTAAAATGCAAGTATTAATGCTGTGTAAGTGTCAGCACTTTGCCTCCTTACCATTCTTTAGCTTGATACTTGCATTTTTAGGTTTTTATTTCCAAATGTGGCTGCTTCATTTCTGGAGTTGGTATCCCTGCTGATAACATAAATAATGGGGCCACATAAGAGAGATTTCATAGATTTCATAGACATCAGGGCTGGAAGGGACCTCGGAAGATCATCGAGTCCAGCCCCACAGTCCAGTGTGATCTATTTACACACTTTTTCTATTATAAAATAGGTCCAAGAGTTTGAAAGACTGAATACTAGTTTGTCATTAAAATAACTGTCTATAAAGCCTTGGAACTTTTCAATCAATAGAAAAGCACACATTACATTTAGAATGGTTGTAACATTTTTAAAGTAAGAGAGACTGGATTGTGTCTAAATTGGCACAAGGCCCTTCAGGATAGTATGCTATAAAATAATACACCATTTCATTTTCAAGTAGTCATAGACCAAAATATTGATTCTCTTACAGTGTGAATTCAGCGTTTTGCTAAGCATTGGTACGCATTTTGGAAGCTATGAGTAAGTAATAAAATATAGGCAAAGCGTATTCCAAGGAAAAAATCTCATTTCCTTCCACCTGTTATGCTAGGTCTACATTTAAGTTTTCATGTAGGGCTATACTGGGGCTTTTAAATGCTAAGCCAACAGAATGGATGATGTCCAGTGCAGACACATTGAACATTATTCTGTTCTCACTCATGCTGGTGGAAGGTTCATGGTCAATGGGGTTGAGATGCAGGGCCTGCCCTTCTGGTATGAACAGCAGTGCTGGATTCTCCCAGTCCTGGTACTTACTCTCTAGATGACAGGTTATGTTGGGTTAATCCAAAGGCAGAGAACACTAGCCCTCATTTAAGTCAATGGGAATTTCACCATTAGCGTTGGTGGATTTAGGACTTCCTCCAAGACTTAAACATGACTAAAGTCATATTTTGACAGTGAATAAAAAGGAGTAAGACAAAACTCTAGCAATGGGAGGATGAAAAATTGGAGATACAGGGCTGCTTCTTGCTATAAACAGCTGGTTGCCATAGTAACCCTGGCATTAATTCAGCCAAAGACAATATGTGAAAGAGGGCTTAAGGATTTAAGGGTTTAAGGATATTCTGCTAGTACCTGAACAGCTGGGAAAGGGGCTAATGTTGACCAGAGCAGAGGTATCAAAAAGTTCAGTGAGCATGAACACATTAAGAACGGCTCTGAAGGAAAAGGAGTGTCATGGCATTTAAATGTGCCCATAACACACAGCCTTATGGAGCAGTCCCTCCTTTGATGGAGTGCTGCGTTGACTCTTACTGATGTTAGTCAAAAAATTGAAACCTTCAGCCTTTCAGCATCAGCTATATTAGAAAAGTCATTTCCCCTCCTTGCTTCATTTTTTGATAGCTTGATGTGATATACAGTAATTTCCTAAGAGAGGAAAGGGAATTTTTGTCTGTCTCCTGAAGTCAACTGTCTCTGCCCAAATATTTCTGTGACTTCCTGAGCAGTGTTTAGGATAAAAGCTCTGACTCGGGGATGGAAAAACATCTTTTACAGTGATGGAGGAATGGAAATCCCAGGTAGGCAGCCACAGGCCAAGGGGTAGCACAATTGTTCCATGTTGAATAAGGGGATTTTGATGTGCACATACCTGCTTGACCACATATATTGGTAGGGGCTCTCCTCGTGTGTTATTAATTCTAATCTCTTACTTCATGCATTTCCCACAGCCTTTGAAATGGAAGGAATTCAACCAAGTAACACTCTAGTACAGGGGTAGGCAACATTTTTGGCCAGTGCGCCAAAAAACCCACAATGTCTACCTTGGCGAAGTGCTGGCATGCCAGAAAAACAAAACCAGGGTGAGGGGGCTACATGGTAGGACACACTGCATATTAATATAGTTAATAATAATAAATGTTGCTTCTTTTTACAGTAAATACCAGGTTTTCTAAAAATTCTAAACCTGGTGACAATAAATAAAACTTCATATACTACTTCTGTTCTTTTTTTGTTAAGCATGTTGTGATAAGAGAAAGAAGAGAAAAAGATGAGAGCGCAAAAATGAGAGAGAGAAAGAGGAAAAGAGAGAGAAAAAGAAAAAAGAAGAGAGAGAAATAAAAAGAGGGGAGAGAAAAAGAGAGGAGAGAGAAAAAGGAGAGAAAGACAAAGAAAAAAGAAAGGAGAGAGAAAAAGGAAGAGAAAAAAGGAGAGAAGAGAGTGAAGGAGAGAAGAGAGAGAAAAAGAGAAAGAGAAGAAAGAGAAGAAAGAAAAGTGGGAAAGGAAGAAGAAAAGAGTAAAAAGAAGGGAAAGAAAAAAGAAGAGACAAAAAGGGGAGAGAAAAAGAAAGACGTGAGAAGAGAGAAAAGGAGGAGAGAAAAGAGAGAAAGAAAAAAAGGAGAGAAAAAAGAGAAAAAGAGGAGAGAGAGAAAGAAACAGAAGAGGAAAAAAAGGAAAAAAGAAAGAGGATGTGTCCCTCACCACCCATGTCTCCCACTGCTACCAGCTGCAGCTCGGGCCCGCTGCTCCAGGGCAGTGTCTGGTGGAGGGAGGCAGTGACACCCCAGCAGCAGCTCCCAGGGCCAAGATGCTCAGGCCTCCCCAACAGTTCTGGAGCAGGGTTAGCCCAGGCTCAGGGCTGGGACAGAGGGCCTGGCTGGGGCTCAGCCAGACAGATGTCCCATCCCACCTGGGCAGGGGCAGCAGAGGGGCGCAGAGTGCCAGGGATGGGCGTTCAGGGCAGGGTCCAGGTGCTGCAGGAAGAAGCAGGTGCAGGGGAAGGTGCTGTGGGCAGGCTGTCTTGGGAAGGCAGCAGCTGAAAGAGAACAGGCACCAGGCGGGAAACAGGGGCTGCCCTGGAGCTTTGTGGGTTCAGACTGCGGCAGGTGGGCAGAGGTACCCAGCCCAGACTGCACAGCTCTGCAAGGATGGGCTGCAGCCACCCTGCCCATGAGGGAAAGGGTGGGGCAGGACGCAGAGCTTGTGGGGGCTCCCAGCTTGGCCTCCCTGTGTGCTGGTCACAGTGCGAGCGGGACAGTGCTGTTCCTGGTGCAGAAGCCTGGCCATCGGAGCTCCCTGGACCCTGGGAACGGCTGCCATGAGCAATGCTCAGGGCCATGCTGGCTGGAAGTCTCCAGCTCAGCAGCCCTCCGCAGCACCTCCCTGGGCCCCAGTCCAGCCCACCCATAGCTCCTCTACAGGGGCTGGGCCGGGCAGGGGGGCACAGCCCGAGGACAGGAGGCAGGGTCAGCAGAATGCACAGTGTCCCTGCCTGTGTTCTCCTGACTCCACCCCCAGTGCCTGCTGCAGCACTGGGACCTGTGGCTGCTCTGGAGAGCCCAGAGTAGCAACTTAAAAAAACCCAAAACACAATTTCCTTGCACACCACCTGGCATGCTGAAGAAAATGTCTCCATGTGCCACTAATTGGCATGCATGCTGGGAGTTACCTATCCCAGCTCTAGTGGTTTTCATTAACAGCAAAGTTGCTGTGCCCTTCCAGTATTGGTTTCTCAGTTACAGATCAGGGCACCTCTTTCAGGACTGGCCTCAACCGCATGTAGACTTGTAGAGGCCCCACAATAAGGTGATTCTTCATACCTGTTTCCCAGCCTGTTGCTCTCACTCAGCCCGAGTCCCTCTTACAGCAGTTGCACATGTCAGTCCTGTCCTATACACAGGGAAGAGCTGTCAGCA
>NW_005841836.1:1673482-1679785 GCF_000455745.1 Alligator sinensis
TCAAAGTGGATTCCCTGCCAGTTTTCTGGCCAAACAGGCCTGCTGTAGGGCAGTATCATTGCCACCAGATATTGTGGAAGCTCACAGTTTAACCAGATTCAACAAAGGATTGGACAAAATGAAAGGTGCATCAGTAGCTATTGAGCACTCAAGTTTAGGGGTACAGCCTCTAAATCATAACTTTCTAGACTTTAAATGCTAGAGGCTGCAAGTGGGAGAGGAACAGGGGAAAAACCTTGATCATACCTTGTTCATTCTGTCTTTCAGCATCTGCTCTCTGTCGTTGTGTGACAATGGGTACTGAGCAAGATGGACCTTTGGTCCAACATGCAAATGGGGGTTGTTATGTTCCCAAACCATGAGCTGTACAACTGGTGGCCTGTGAGGTCATTATCAATGGTGTACAGTTGGTTCATAATTTATACCAGATTCCATGCTTATTTTAATTACAAGCATAATGATAAGAGTGCATGGCAGTCTGTGAGAAACTCTGAGGGCTGGCAATGGTCTGTTGTTCCAAGGAGTTAGTCCAAAAAGACTAGCTTCCTATCTCCACCCAATCAAACTTTTAGAATGGAAGTTATCCCTCCTACCACTGTGATTGGTCTATGGTGTACAGGCACCAGGCACTCTCAAAATATCTTGACTCTAAGTATCAACAACATGTGGATGATTTGTCTGTAGGGATGATGTAGAAGGGTCAAACTCCAAGCAATGTCCAGGTTTGCACAAGGAGTCTTCCACCACAAATTCTTGAACTTACTTGGCCATAATTAGCAAGTACTTCATTAGCAAGCTGCACCCCCAGCTGGCTTCATAGGCATGTGTGCTTGCTTAATTTTTCATTCTTAACTTGTGTCTGCAGCACCTGAGCTTTGGCTCTTGTTTGGGATGTTCAAATTCAGATTGACTTGACTGGAGCCAAGGGCATCAGTGCAAGCTTTCAGAACATCTTTTCACTAGCAGCCTGGAAATATCTTTGCTGCTGAAGGGAATGGAAAAGAGGCTTCGTGCTATAATGACTGAACAGAAATACTGGGCAAGCAATGAAACAGCCCCATAGATGCACAAACTTCTCATTCCTTTCTGTGTGTTCAATCTATGCCCAATGGATGTAATTTCATTTCCAGCCATAATTACTACAAATCACAGTGAGTTTTATGCAGGAATTGCTTCTAAAAAGGCCTGGCAGGTAGGAATAAAGAAGGAGGCACCTTTGATAATGCCAGCTTTGCTTATAGGAATGCAGTGTTCAGCTCCTCTTGAATCCCTTTAGGGATGTACAGAAGGTTCTCCCATTATCAAGAGCCAGTGGGTTGCTTTTCTGTTTTCCCCACTCTGGTGAGTTTACAAGCCAGAAACAGATTGCTGATACCTTGTGATCTCAGCAGCTCTTTTTCATCAGTGTGTACTCTGCTTTCCAAAGATTTGGGTGGTCCTACCCTTCACATTCAACATGAGAGCTCCACTGGAGGGACACAGAAGAGGACACCACCCAGTCTGCAAAGCAAGACAGTGCATCCCCTCCCAGGTTGTATATCTGGGATCTGGTTGTTGATCTCCCCTGCTCTGGGCTAGGCACCCAGGGCACGGAGGCAGCTTCTGTCCAGAAGGGGCTTGTTGCAGACCATGGGGGTCCTCAGAACCTGATCCAAGGGGCGATTTCCAAGGACTCATGCCCATCCTTGCTTGTAAAAGCCAACCAGAGGAAAACGGGGCCACTGCTGGTAGGAATTGTCAGTGCCTCCCTTTAGGGGGCAGGGGACTGAGCGCTCTTAAGTCTGCAAGTATCCGGCCCTTGCTCAAGAAGCCATCACTTAATGTTGACTCCCAGTTCAGTTATTGCCCTATCTCCAACCTTCTTTTTATGGGGAAGGTTACTGAATGGGTAGTTGCCTGACAGCTGCAGATACATCTAGATGCCACCAGTTTCCTGGACCCTCATCAGTCTTGTTTTTGTCCTGGATATAGTACTCATGGCTTTGGTCAGTGATCTTCACCTGAAGATTGACAGGGAAAATTGTGCCCTACTGAATTTACGCTTTTTGCAGCCTTTGATACAATTGACCATGAGGTGCTGCTAAAGAGCTTATGTGACTTGATGGGTACTTTCAGGGCAGTTATAAATTGGTTCTGCTCTTTCCTAGCAGGGAGATCCCCAAGGGTGGTAATGGGTGAATGCTTATCATTCCTTTGGGGTCTTTTCCATGGGGTCTCCCAAGGCTCCATCTTGTCTCCCCTCTTGTTCAATATGAGGCTGCTGGGCGAGACTGTAGAGATCTGGAGTGAGGTGTCATAAATATGCTGATGATACTCAGTTCTACTTCTTCTCTTCTGACCCTGGCCCTGCAATCTCAGTCCTTTCCCAGTGCCTGGTTACATTTGGTGGCTGCTTGCAGGTGAACCAACTGAAACTGAATGCAGACAAGACAGAGGTGATGGTAGTAGGCAGACCCTGTGACTTGGAGGGACTTGGACACTGGTTACCAATGAGGTTCCGCTTCTTCTTGTCACTCAGGTTCACAGCCTTGAGGTGTGCTGGATCTTCAAGTGGTGACCATGGTTAGGAGCACCTTTCACTAACTCCATCTGATGAAAAGGCTGCAACCCTTTCTTTCAGATTCTGATCTGGCCACTGTAGCAGGGAGACAGAGGGCTCCTGTTACTTTAAGTGAAAGCATCAGGCCAAGCTGGCTGTGTGAGGCTGCAGCAGCAGGAGCACCAGGCTGGCCCTCAGTTAAAAAAGGGGAAACTCCTATGCATGGCTGGGGAGCCACAACACAGAAAGGTAGCAGGGCTACCAGGCATGCAGGGACATGTGTTCCTCAGGGAAGCTGACTGCAGGAAGGAGACTCATGGATACCCAAGCAACCTGTGAAAGTGAACCTAGCACTGGGAAGTATAGCTTGGGTAGAGTATTTACTCAGAGTGGGGAAGGACTAGGTAGAAGCAGTCTGCTAATATTTCCCTTATACTGATGCATGTTTGTTTAGCACTGGAGGACTGCGTTGTGGTTAAAGGGGCATGAAGATGCCACAGAGGGTTCCTTGTAGAGCACTCAGCATTAGGTGTAGGCTGAGGACTGGAGAAGCAAGCAAACCAGCCTGGGGTCAGGGACCACAGGGCTCAAGGTGGAGATGGTGAGGGTGGCCCAGCCTGGGGTCAGAGACCCTGAGGACCAGCCCAGAGCAAGAGGCAGGGGCTGGGGCCCAAAAGCTAAGGTCCAGGACAGTCTACTTTGGGCTAGGGTCTCAGCAAGAGGAAAGGGACTGAAGTCAGAAAGGCAGAAGCCCCAACAAAGGTTTGAGGCTTCAGGGGCCAAGTGCAGAGTTGAGGCCAAGGGCCCCTGCTCTAAACACTGACTAACATCTGTGAGGCATGGTCCTGACTATGGGGTGGCTGGAGGGCAGAATTATTGCTCCTAAGGTGCAACTGGATTTCTCTTTAAAGGGAAGCCCATCCCATACAGTTTGGGGCAGAGAAGCCTGGAGGATTGCACACCAAGGAAAGACACCTGGGAAGAGGCCGCCCCCCCCCCCGGGCGGCACCCCCCCCGCCCCCCGCCGCTTCCCTACCTGCTTCTCAGAGGCCTCCCCAGTTAAAAGACCTAAAGATCAAGTTGTGGCAGGTGAGAGATAGGAGGTAAAGGAAGACTGGAGAGCATGGGCAGGCTGAGATGACTACCGGGGGTGTCAGACATCAGGTGGATTGCCTCTCACAGCCACCACCATCCATGCCTTTACAACCTCAAGGCAGGGCCAGATTAACGCATAGGCAAACTAGGCACATGCCTAGGGCCCTGAGCTGCAGGGGGCCCCAGTCCTTCCCTCTGCAGTGGCAGCACGAATGGCCCCACCCACCTTACTTCCCTTCATTTCCTTTTGCTTTGCTTCCCTTTGCTTTGTTCCGCTTCCCTTCGCTTTGCTTCCGCTTGCCTTTCTGCCATGGTGGCTGCTTCCTTAGCAATGGCTCTGAGCCCCGCTCTCTGTGGGCAGCAGCGCTAGGGTGGGGAGGGGTCCCAACCATCCCAGGGCTCATGAGTTTGTTTACCTAGGGCCCACTAAAGGGTTAATCCAGCCCTGCCTCAGTGCTATACTACTGCAAAGCTGTCCAGATGCTAGCACCTTCAAAACTGTCCAGAGACTGTAGCTGGTGCAGAATGTGGTAGCCCACTGTTTAATGGGTAACGATCTACTCACCAGAAGCATATAACTCCAGCCTTCCAGTGTCTGTATTAGCTCTCAATAGCTTTCTGGGTGCAATGCAGGATGCTAGTTTTGACCAATAAGGCTCTAGACAGTGTGGAAGCTACAAACCTAAGGGACCATCTTCTTCCCTCTGCCCTATCGCTCTCTCCTGACCTTAGGGATCCTCCTGGAAGTACCAACAATACAAATCTGCTTGGCAAAAACTGTGGGAGATTGCCTACAGCAGTAGCTCCTCAGCTCTGGAACTTTTTCCCTCTTGAGTCCACCAGAGTCTGAGCCTGGACATATTTCAGGTGCAGTGCAAGACTTTTCTGTTTGGGGCAGGCATTTAGCAACCAAAACTAATCTGAGATGTTGTTTGGTAGGTCTCTGCTTTATTTTTGTTATTTTGTTTCCTTGATTAAATAAAGAAGGCTAACAGCATGCTGGGCTGCATTAGTAGGAGTTGCCAGGAGACTGAGGGAAGTAATAATTCACCTCTGTTCTGCACTGGTGAGGCCACATCTGGAGTAATGTGTCCACTTATGGGCCTCCCACTATAGAAAGGATGTAGACAAGTTGGAGAGAGTCCAGCAGAGGGCAATGAAAATGGTTACGGGGCTGGGGTGCATGATTTATGAGGAAAGGAAACAGAATTTATTTAGTCTGGAGAAGCAAAAACTGCAGGGGGAGGACTTTGATAGCAGCCTTCAACTACCTGATGAGATGAAGCTAGACTGTTCTCAGTGGTGGCAGATGACAGAACAAGAAGCAATGGTCTCAAGTTGCAGCAAGGGAAGTTTAGGTTGAATATTAGGAAAAACTTTCTCACTAGGAGGGTGGTGAAGCACTGGAACAGGTTACCTAGAGAGGTGGAGGTATCTCTATCCTTGGAGGTTTTTAAAGTCCCAGCTCGACAAATCCCTGGCTGTAATGATCTACTTGAGTATGGTTCAGCTTTGAGCAGGGGGTTGAGCTAAATGACCTCTGAGATCCCTTCCAACCCTAATTTTCTATGATTCTATGATTTTGGGTCCCCTTTTAAGAAATTCACTTTCTCTTCCTGTAAGCCTACCTGAGCCTCTGTTGGGAAAAGAGGCCTTTAAATTACATGAATCAGGGGCATATACTGGGTTCTGCTACCTTTTAGGGAGCACACTTGACATGCATGGGAAACAGGACCATGGCTTAGACCCTTATACGGCCCAAATATGGAACTGGCTTCTCATCAGAGTGTTTGAGGAGGCCGGGAGGGAAAGCAAATTGGGGATTATTCTAGGTTCAATGTAGAACCCTACTGAGGGCTGCAGGTGGTACAGCAACACCATTTTTTCTTTTGGAAAGTGGGTAACAGTCGCTCCTTTTTCTTCTGACTGGCAGAATGCAGTGAAGTAAATCCTTCCTTCTTGTGGCTGCTGCTCAGGCAATGGAAGACCCTGAACAACAGGACAGATAAAAAATTCCACTGAATTCTGTTTCAAAGTCAACTGAATCTCATGGGATCAGAAGGATTCTCACAGGAGAAAAACTCCATAGAAGAGGCAAAGGGTCCACCACTTTAAATCATCTGAAACTGTATGCAAATCTCTCAAGTCCCCTGCTCCCCAACAAGGTTCCACTTTGAGTCTCGGGGAGAGAGTCACTTTGTCTCTTTGTGCCACACAGTTCCCCCTCTGTTAAGTAGGGAGACTTCCCTGCCCAACAGGAAAAACATAATGTGACTATGATACCGTGTGGTAAGGGCAGGACTACTTGGGCAGAAGTCAAGGGTATTCTTGGAAAGAATGGGGCCAGGCTTCTGAAACAGAGTCTCTTCCTAACCTAGTTTCTTTGATCATTCCATTCCTGCCCCACAGCAAAGCAGCGCCTGCTCCCCCGGCCAGTCTCCTGGGCGCTGCGGCTCTCCGGGCCCGGCTGCCCGCGCACGAGGCCCCAAGGGGGCCGCTTCTCATGTGCTGCTGGGGTGGGAGGGGGCTGGCCAGGTCTGCACCGGCCAGCAAAAGCGGCGGCGGAGCTGTTTGCCGCTCAGGATGGGACGGGCCTGCACTGGTCAGTCCTGAGCGGCACACGGCTCCACTGCCGCTTCTGCTGGCCAGTGGAGACCCGGCCCGGCTCC
>NW_005841836.1:1679856-1694796 GCF_000455745.1 Alligator sinensis
CTGCCGAGGCAGGTCCTGCAGCACCATGTCAACCTGAGCATGGCACCAGCAGGCTGGGCGGGCCCCAGGTTAACCCCGGCCTGGCCCCGTGGCTTCTCCAGCACCAGGTCAACTCAGTTGTAGCTAAGCGGCTCCTGCAGCACCATGTCAACCTGGGCATGCATGCCATGTCAGCCAGCACCATGTCAACCCCTGCAACTTCATTGGTGTCAAAGGTCACATGACATCACTTCCCGGTATGATACCACTTCCTCTGACGTCTTTGAATATGGCTCGCCGGCCCACTGGGTGATAAAATGTTCGTGATCTGGCCCCACATTCAAAAAGGTTGGACACCCCTGCTCTAGGAACAGTAAGACATGCAGTTCTGGAATGGGATCAGTGCCACACACTGGTGGGGCAGCTGGTGCATGTATGAGCTGTGGAGGACCAGGGCCCTTTATAGTAGTAGGGGTAGTGTATCTAGAAAGCCACCACCGCTGACTAGGGCAGCACGAAGCCAAGAAACTTCATTTTTCCTGAATATGTTTAAAGACTGAATGTATGTAAATCACTCCCAGGCTATAAAATAAATGCAGGCATCTCACCTTTTTTAAAATTATTTATATTTTGCAAAAATTTTCTTGTTCCAGATCAAATTAGCCAGATTGTTTCTGAATCCTTTGAATCGTTGAAAAACCAGATGTGGCCCTGATACCAGCAAGTATCCTCAGCTTCAGATACTTCCAAATCCATTGGCAGGCATCCTACATGCAGGCCCAAGCCCAGAGGTTTGGGGTTTGGATGCCCCCAGGTTTCACTTGCTCTCAGCTATATGGCCGCAGGACCAAGCTAGGGAGGATTCCCCTGTTTCCATGAAGTCAGCATGTAGCCAAGATCCTCCCACTGGAAGCTGGCCAGTGGGAAGCAACTATGAGGCTTTCATAGGGAGTCCTGTCTACATTTGGACCGGGGTACACCCTCCACTACATAGTGCCATTTTAAATTTATCTTGGCTCGGGTATCAGACTACACTTGATCTTAGCCCACAAGAGGCTAAGAGCTCAGACTTTAGTTGGCATGACCTTTTCCAGGGAGGAAGGGAAGCAGAAAGACCCACTATGGTGAGCAAGGGGGTACCTTTGATTCTTAAAAGCTTACTTTGCCTCCGACTAAAGAGGTTCCTCCCTAATCATAAGTACAATACAAACCCATTCACATAGAAATCAACCCATTTCCCTTTTCCTTATCAGCTATGCATTTGCCAGGATAAACCAAAAATAACTTGATTTGGGCCAGGTGGCTGTCTTTGCTAGGGAAACTGTCAGATGAGCCACAGGGGTGGAATGTCAAATGAATGCATATCCTACCAGCTGGAGAGCACACGGCAATTTTGGAATTGTGCAGTAGCTAAACCCCAAGTCTTGTCTTAGCATTAATGCTACCTTGAGATGGGGGCTTTAATGCCAGTAAGTATTGCCACTGCAGAAAGATGATTTAGGATCCTTTGGAGGGTAAAATCTTAGCTGAGGAACAGAATAAATGAGGAAGACCTTGGTGGCCTCGGTGCATTTCACAAAAACTCCCATCAATAAATTGAGGGAAGTGGAGAAGAACCCATGAAAGCTCAGCCTCCCTGTGATAATTAACATCCCACTGCTGGTCAGGATTATTCAGTTTTACATGATACCATTGCTTTCTAAGACTTCCTAACCTCAAGCCTGTACCTGAAAAACACAATATGAAACTCAGAGGAGTTTATTTTAAAAGGGACAGAGTCCAGGTTTATGGGGCTCTCAGTTGTTTATTTTAAGTCCACAGGTACAGGGTGTGTGGGAATTGTTTGGGATTATATTTCTATATATATGTGGGCTGCAGAATTGTACTGATACATTTGTTTAGACAAGGTTCTTGTATTAAGGGGCTGGGGATTTTTAGATCCAGTGAAGTCAGTAGCAGCTAGGGGTCCTGAGCCCCTTTGAAAATTATAGCTGTAGATAGTTATCAACTGCAAGTGAAGCTGTAAACAGTGTTTTATGTAGGAAAAATAAAAGTATTGGTCAGTGCTTTCTCTAGCCCTTCTAAACTTTTCCTAGAAACAAAGACTAACACAGGTGTCACTGGTTACACAACATTCAGCTCTGCCCCTTATGTTTATACCTTGCATCTCAGACTAGTGTTTCTGCTTAGAGAAAAGCTCCACTTCTGGTGGATTTTCATGCATTCATTTTAAAAGCAATACAGGTGTTGAGGTTCATGGTTACTGAACAGCTGTTGTTATTTTGTCAGTGTAGACTGAAACCCCAGTAGAAAATGAAGAGAAGAGAGAAGTGTCAGGATACAGTGTTTACTTCCCTCATGGTGTTTAGTGCAAGTACGTGCCTTTTGTGCGAGAGAGCTGATTTAATTTGCTTTGCAAGAAACTGAAGTCAGGAAAAAAACTGCTCCTCACAGTCAAGTTTAGACAGTGGATATTTATAGTGGACTTGGGCCTATTTTTATAATTCCCTATCAGCTAAACAGCAACAATGAATCTGCATGAAGTTTTGCCCCTTTCACTAGCTGTTGAACCACTATGACTTGTCTTGTAATTTCAACAGTTGGGTAGCCTCCCATCCAGTTATTAGCCACTAGCCAGTTATAGGACTGCTCAGCTTTCAAAACTGGGTACATGCAGGCCAGCCTGGTAATTGGAAAACAGAGATTAAGCCGTGGTCTAGAAATCTGTGGGGCAGCAGAAATTTAGCCAAAGATTCCAGAATTCCAGGCCAGTATCCTATGTACCCAATCATCCTTCATTCCCTTACTGTAACTCCACCTGAGAGCATAATAAAAATATATCAGGATATAGATTAAAATACACTGCTTCAGGAAGTTTGCTATAAAGAGTTTTAAAAAATAATTAAACATATTGTATATTGGAAGTATCATGTAAAATTTCAAGAAGGCCTTGATATAGGAAGTATCCCTATTAAACTCATGTGTATATGCTGGCTGGAAGTCTCATTGAAGTTAATTATATACTCAAGTGCTGTTGTGAAGAGGAGTGGACTTTACTATGTACCCAAGTACTTTCTCGACCTTGAGAGGATAAATATTTTATGGGTGTAGGTTGTAGCCGTGTTGGTCTAAGGACATAGGCAGACAAGGTTCTTTGGGTAAATCTGATATCTTTTATTAGACCAACTTAAATAGTTGGAAAACAATTATTAAACAATAATAGTCACTCACTACCTGTCTTGTATGCATACCAGACTGGCCTCTGGCTTCTTTACTTTTCATTCCATCCAGGAAGAGCACACACCAACTGCTGAAACTTCCTTAGCCTGACGAAGAGTTTTTGAATCCAAAAGCTTGCTTAATAATTGTTTTCCAACTATTTAAGTTAGTCTAATAAAAGATATCAGATTCACTCAAAGAACCTTGTCTGAATATTTTATGAACGTTTTACTAGTTTGTAAGATCAGTACATTTATATGCTAAGTTCATGGGGCTCAGTTATAGAACTAATCCTGTCCAGGGCTTCACAGCTTATCCTACTTGTGTTACTCTCATAGTATCAATAAGACTATGCATTAAAAAAGACAACAGGCCTTGGCTTTGCTTTTTTTAATATTCAAAAGGGAGAATATGCCTACAGCAATGCAGTGACACGGTGTTAAATACCAATAAGAGTAATGGAAATAAAAGAAAAATATTTTAGGATAGAATATAATTGGTTTATGAAAAGGACTGTATGACATGACTGTCTGAAACAGCAAAACCCCAGAGACCAGGAGGTCACTAACAGTCCTGTATTACTAAATTAACATGTGTATTAGCTTTCTAGTATGTAAAATGTCGAGCTTTGTGGGAAGCAGGGCTTTGATACAAACATGTTTGACATTTCATCAAAACCACCAAGATTTTTATTTTTGGCAAGCGGTGACTGGACGTTACTCAAAACCAAAGAATTTTCAGCTGAAAATGCCAAGCCTTGAAATATTTTCTCTCTTTCTTCTTCTTTTTTTTGGGGGGGTTTTCAATGGGAGAAAAAAAGAAAATCAAAGCAGATGCTTTTTGTGAAAATTGTTTGTTTAGCTGAACACCTAGCTAGCCTTCCAGCAAAAAAAGATTTTGATGAAAAAAATGGAACCAATTCTAGTAAATGCAACAAAAAATTCATCTGCTAGAAGAGACCTATTAAATATATACATTTTCAGTGGGTTCAAGCAAAATATGAAATAATCCTAAAATCTCTGAACTTAACCTTAGGGTGTTAAAGGAAAAGAGAAACATTAGGCTACAACAAAGTGACCCTTTGATCTATTTCTATCATATTACCAACTGGATTTTAAGATCAGAAGAACCATGAGGTTCTTTCTATATTAAGCTGCCTTGTGTCATGAAATCAAAAAGGGAGATGCACAGATATCCAGGGCAAACATATATGCAGGATATTAACGAGCTTGCAAAATGCTGAAAGTGACAGAAGTATAAGTGGGTCCAAATAGTTTTGGCCTATAAAAGATGTAAGTCTTGAGTCCCTCCTTTGGCTAAAAGTGATCCAAGTACTAGATGGGTGTATTCCTACAAGAAAATATTGCAGAGCAGTTTTTACTGTTTTTTTACAGTGCCCTCTGCTGGATATTACTTAGCATAAGATTTATAGTATTTCGAAGAAGACAGCTCTATTAAATAAACATAGATTTCAATTGTGGTTATAGTTCAGACCTTTTATAGAAGGACTATTTATGGAAATGCAAAAGTATAACTTCAGCTGAAAACTCTTAACAGCATTCATTGAAAAAATGGTTTATTAATAGATTTGTTGAAATACAAGGTTTCTAGGAAGTCAGGGTAGGATTTTCAAAGGAGCCTAGGGGAATTAGGTCCCAATCCCATGGAAAGACAATAGAACTTGAATGCCTGCCACTGATTTATATTTTAGACAAATCTTACCCCTTTTAAGACCCCATACACACCTTACTAGTCTTACTCCTGAATTCCTCCAAAACATTATTCTGACAAAGGTGTTACTACAGGCTTGCTGGGAACAGACAGAATAGCCCCACCATTTTCTAGCTAATTAAATAATTCCCAAGATGCCTCAATTTTCAATATTAAGGTTCCCCATGTTCTGAAAGTTCTGCTTCTAGGCCTGCCCATAAGCACCTTAGTCTTTTCTAAGATAAGTTAGAAACCCCATCAGGACCCACAGACTAGGCATTCCTCTGCTGTGTCACCCAAGAGGCTTGATTTGGTCTGAGCACAGCAATCTGACCTGGCTCTTCACAGAGTAGGAGGAAAAGGTACTCCCTCCCTGTCCCCTTTGTCCAATAGCTCAGTGGTTAACACATTCACTCAGGATCATGGAAAACCTGGCTTTCAGTTCCCTCCTCATCCTGATGGGATTCAAACCCACATCATTCGCCTCCTAAGAAAGCGCTCAAACCACATGGGTTAGATGCTTTTTGAAAGTGTCTCAATGATTCCTATACAAGATGCATGGAAATTTCTAAAATACATTAGACCAGAGAGAAGATGTGAGGGTGAGCATAATTTTCTAACCTAGTGGCTAGAGCACTCATCAGGGAGGAGACAGGTTTAGGTGTCAGTCCTGCTCCATTGACATTTTATTCTAAACAGTGAGTCACAGGGCAAAAATACATAAGCAGCCCAGAGAAGTGGCCCAACCCCTACACTAGCATGAAGGTCTTGGTATTGGTCTTAGTCCAATTAATATTAATTATGCCATGCAAAATTGAACAGTTTCAACAGAAGAGTGTTACCTGTCAGCTCTGTGTTCCTGGGGAACCCCAGTGCAATACCCAGCCTGTCTGACTCCTGAGGGACCCCCCCCCCCCAAACCAGGTGCAGCTGGTGAACTCAGACTGGTGGGGCGGTGGAGCAGCTCACAGGAGCAGGAGGATGGGGTTGAAGCTAGCCAGGAGGTGGGGGGTTGCCACCCAGAGCCAGGAGTGATCAGTTCCTATTATCCAGCATATGAGCCATCATTTACCCATAAACAAACCTAGCGCTCTCTCTTGAGCCATTACAAAACCCCCTACTCAAGCTCTAGTTTCTGTTTTGGTGCTTGTATCCAAACACTGCACCAGTTCCACTTCCCTGCCTGGAAGACCTTCACTGATTGTGCTAAGGGATCTGACTGTCTCCAAGCTCCAACAAACACCTGGGAACCTCGACTGGTTCAAGCTCTTCTGAGTGGTGAGACCCCAACTCTCTCTCTCTCCCCCCACCCCCCCACTTGCAGGCACAGCTTTTTAAACCTGACTTTTGCTGATCAAACTTGAGCTAGACTTCCCCAAATACCCAATTGAAACTGTGTAATATTGTAACTGCCTTGTTTGTTTGTCTCTCCTTGTATGGCTACTACTACTAGTGTCATTATAAGTTTCATATACCTGGCAATAAAATGACTTTTATGGTCAAGCTGGTTGCTATACTCTCTCTCTCTGAACCTCATTTACTCTTCCTTCTCCTCAACCTCCCCATTTGCTCTGCAGCAACGCTTCTTTTACCTAAGCCAAAGATCCCTGTGAAGCCCAAAGATCCTGTGGGGTCTGCTCATCAAGGGGGTTACTACCAGGACACTTGTGACAAGAGATTGGGATGTACTAAGTTTGAAGTACATAAGGGTATCAACTGAAAGTGCTGATTGGACCCAGCCTGCTCAGACATGCCCTGTTAACCTGCGTGCTTGTGTTTGACTGCATTTTATTGTTGCCCTGATGAACTGAGTTCAAGGCATATGAGGGTGTTAGCCTGTCAATGCTAAATAACCCAGCCTGACTCAGGTGTGTCCTGTTAATCTCTGTGTGTATGTGCATATGTATGTTTGAGGATTTGGTGATTAGAGGAACCCAGCCCCATTGAAACTGAGTCCTTCAAGATAGCTCCATTGGGGGTGAGGACTTGCAGAAGGGAGAGAGACAGCTCCGTGCTGAGAAACCTGGCCTGACTCAGATGTGCTCTATTAACCTGTGTGGATGTGTATGTGTTTGCCTGACTCTGTGGCTGGAGGAACCCAGCCCTATTGAAGCTAAGCCCTGCAAGGTATCTCCATTGGGAGTGAAAACTTGCAGGAGGGAGAGATAGAGCTCCGTATAGAAACACAAGTGACACAAGCAGCACATAGACAGAATTACATAGACCCCAGAAATGTAACTGTAATAAATGAATGCACCCCAAAGTGATGGGAAAGTCTGGTAACAAGATACAGATCTCATCCCCCAGACAGCCTATAATCTGGCTATGAGGGCACTCTTCTGGGAGATATTGGTTTGAATGCTCTTAACCAGGTCTTCTGTTTCCCAGGCAAGTCTTCCAGCCTCTAAACTACTGGATAAAGAGCAGAGCAGAATATCCCCATTGCCTCCAGTAGTTATGTTTTAAAGGGATGTAATGACCTCTCTGTTTTAGAAAGAAAGGCTTTTAGAGACCTAATCTAGGAGAGGTCTTAGGTCTGTAAAACCTAAGCCACAGGCAACACAAAGGCAGGGAACAAGGGGGTGGGTGCCCCCCCGCCCCGAGAGTTCTGGTGCCCCTCCCCCCCAACAGTGAGCACTCTGGCTGCTAGGGGAGCACAGAGAGTGCTAGTGCCCCCGCTAAATTGGCTCCGCCACTGGGGCACCTCCCCCTGTTTGCCAGTTGGCCACTGGGGGATCACCCCCACATTGTGCCCCACTGCTGCCCTTCCAGACTCGGAAGGCACCAGTCACCTATGATCTAAGTAAAGAGAGATCCTTTCCTGCAGCCCAGAGGAAAACATGTAAGCTCGCAGAGGGACTGGGTTTAAGACAGATCCCTGTTCAGTTCACCAATGTTTAGGAGTCCTATCCTGAAGCACATAATTCCCATCAGACTTTGTGAAGGAGGCTCGGTAGCTACCTCAGGACTGCAAATTCTTCTGTGGTGGCTGGGTGGTACAACACTCAGTGTTTTCACGCCTAGGTTTTATTGTTGATTTAACCCTGAGTGTCTAAGCCTCAAAGTATATTTCATTACCTTGCTGGGGTATTGTGAGGTACTTACATATGATAGTGATGAAGGCGATACAACTATAGAGATTTTGGGCTGTATTAAATTTAGTTTCACACCTACAGCAGAAGTGTTGACAATACTTTGCATTCTTCTCCTTATTTTACTCCCAGTTACTGCAAGACGCATCTGTTTTCTGTTAAGCTCTCAGTCCACTCAAATTCCATTTCACTGAGTAGTATAAAAATCTATAGCCTCTTGTGGATAAAAAGAAAAAAAATATATATATGTTTTTTCACTTGAAGGCACAAACCTGGTACTTGAAATTCAGGAACACATAAGAGATTCTCCAGGAATGGACATCACAAAGATGCAGAAGCCAAGTCTACTTTAATGTGCCATGGCCTATCTTGTTTTACATCACAGTATTCCCAACTAAACAAAACACCTTGCTTCTTTTATATAATTTTTCCCCAGTTAAAAGGAATTCTTCCTTACCAGGATGTCTTTAGCAGTAGTGAACCAGATTATAGCAGTGCCTGCCTAGCATAAATTGTCTCACATCAAATCGATCTCATAGCAGGCAATCTCTGCCAGTGTCCGTCCCATGTCAAAGAATTCATCTAGTGAAGTCTACCCACTATCAGAGCTGTTCCCATAGCCTGAAACCTGTAATCTTTTGTGTTGCTCCTTCTTGTCTGCAACAATTTAAGGTCAATGAAATATACCAGTGTTAACTTTCACTCCAGAGATGATACTACACAGGTCTCCTGAATCACATAGCTACAAAAGTTTTTCTTGAAAAAAAAAAAAATCCCAAAAGTCTTAATAGTCAGAAATAATCCAGAAGCCTTTGCCCTGCAGCTTTGGAATGACCAGTTTTGGCCTCCTTTTTCCTAGGGTGCAGTCTTGTGGCTAGATCTCAGCAGGTGCACATCTTTATAGCTCTATTGAGATCAGGATAGCAACAGCACTGTAACTCTCCTGCCAGTTGCTACTGGGAACAAACAACTGGCAGAATTCAACTACCCAGGGCTTCCTTCTAGAGAATTAACCAACACCAGCTTGAGCCTTGACCCAGAAACCTGGGAAACTAAATTATGTCACCTGGAGCCCTTGATGATTAAGACTTACCCATGTGCAAGCACTAAGTCCAATATCTGAAACAATGATAACTTCACTGCAGGGACAACAAGGGAAGCAGAAGCTTGAAAAAGGCAAATGCATTTCTTGTTTCCTTTCATCACCTGACAGGAATAATAGGGTTTTTTTTAAATCCCTACATTCAAAATTTAATGGAGTATTGAGCAACATACCAAAAGCTGGAACTAGACTGTTCTCAGTGGTGGCAGATGATAGAACAAGGAGCAATGGCCTCAAGTTGCAGCAAGGGAAGCTTAAGTTAGATATTAGGGAAAACTTCCTCATTAGGAGGGTAGTAAAACACTAGAAGAGGTTACCCAGAGCGGTTGTGGAATCTCCATCCTTGGAGATTTTTAAGATCTGGCTATACAAAGCTTTGGCTGGGATGATCTAGTTGGGGATGGTCCTGTTCTGAGCAGGAGGTTGGATTAGATGTATTCCTGAGGTCCCTTCCAACCATAATTGTGTATGATTGTATGATAACTGAACAGTGAGTGAGGCCTAGCTCATCCAGTCATTTTTTCTTGCTGCAGGAAACTCTTTCCTGTAAGCCTCTGTGTAACTGGAGACTCTAAGCTGCTCTGGGCAGCAAGTCTGTTACGTGCTAGGTTCTTTGAACTGTGCATGGAAAGGGATAGAAACCAGAGAACAGGGATCTAAAACAACCCACATACTCAGCAGGGAGCTGCTAGCCAATAGATAGCACTGAATAGAGGGGTAGATTTTTCATCTTGTTCCCCAGGTGCTTCCTTAAGGCCTGTGCAGAGCCTTCTCCATCTATATGAGGCCCACAACTTGGAAACCTCTGGTGAAGGTAGGGGCCGATGCCCCAATTTTTTTCCCCACAAAGAAACGCTTTGGATCTGGCTCCTGGACTACAGGGCTTACATCAGTTTTACAAAAGCCAAATATTTGGCCCAGTAATTTTGTTATACATGGCACTTTAGCTAATGAGAATGAGAGTAGGGGAAGGCTATGGTGAAGAACAGGTTCCAGCCCTGGTTTGGAGTAGAAGGGCCTTTGTACACAGCACATTTCTTGCCCTTTCTTGCATTGCAACAGCGTGATTGTTTGCACGAATGGATTTTCCGGATGCTTTAAAAGTGTTTCTGGTGTATTAAAGTAAAACTCCTTGGACGTAGTTTAGTTTGGCTTGCCACGAATAAAAGCATCGTGTCCATGGATTCATTGCGTGCAAACACAAAAGCACTCAAAGACATGTAATGAGTCTCTTTGCCCACCAGATGCACTGCAACTTTTTTGTAGTTCACCCCTTCAAATTGCTTCCACTTTTGAATTGCTTCCACTTTTTTTTTTCTTGTGCCATTTGCCAGCTCCATGCTCCCACAGCTGTATGTCAGGGCATGGGGTGGGGAGCCCCGGGCTGTGGGGGGCATTGCTGGACCTTCCTGCTCTCCTGCAGTGCCAGCCAGGGACCAGGATTAATTCTTTCAAAAACCAAGTGCATGGAAACACAGATGTGACACTTCAAAGCTTAATTAGTTCAAAAACCTAGTGTGTGCAAACACTGATATGATGCTCCAAAATAAACAAGTTTAAATTTTATAAAACCTATTTAATTTAATGAGGATTAAACCCTGTGGTGTGTACAGGCACCCTTAGGCTTCTACTGGCAGACAGCTTGTTTTTGGATGTGAGCTTGTGTGGAGGTAAGCTGAAAGAAAAAAGGCCATGTATTGACAATTATCTTCCTTCCCTGCCCCTCAGTAGTGGAGGAGGAAGTCTGTTGACTCAAGGTTGAGTTTGGGGAGGTTGGAAAAAGTGTACACTAATGTAGTGTTTTTGTGACTGAGGTAAATGTCCAAAGCACTTCTCTTTAGCATAAAGTTTCCTTAATGCTCATTATTTAATATGATGTGATTGGAATCATCACTGTCTCCCACCCCATCCTCATTAAAAAACTAGGCAACTGTGGCATCGATGCCTACACAGTCAGATGGATTGCTAATTGGCTGAAGGGTCGTATTCAGAGGGTTGTGGTGGACGGGTCATATTCGACCTGGGGGGAAGTGAGCAGCGGAGTCCCCCAGGGCTCGGTCCTTGGGCCCACACTGTTCAATTTCTTTATCAGCGATTTGGACGATGGGGTGAAAAGCAACCTGTTCAAATTTGCTGATGATACCAAAATTTGGGGTGAGGTGGGCATGCTAGTAGGGAGAGAAAGACTGCAGAAAGACCTGGATAGGTTGCAAGGGTGGGCTGACAAAAACAGGTTGCATTTCAATATGGACAAGTGCAGGGTGCTGCACTTGGGCAGTAGTAACCAGCAGCACACTTATAAGATGGGAAACTCCCTTCTTGAGAGCACGGAGGCAGAAAGGGAGTCATCATTGACTCCAAGATGAACATGGGCCAACAATGCAAGGTCACTGTTGGCAGGGCTAACCGGACCCTATCATGCATCCGCAGGTGCATCTCAAGTAGGGCCAAGGAGGTGATCCTCCCCCTCTATGCGACACTGGTCAGGCCACAGCTGGAGTACTATGTCCAGTTCTGGGCACCCCACTTCAAGAGGGATGTGGACAACATTGAGAGGGTCCAGAGGAGGGCCACCCGCATGATCCAGGGACAGCAGGGCAGACCCTACAATGAGAGGCTACGGGACCTGAACCTGTTCAGCCTTCACAAGAGAAGGCTGAGGGGGGACCTTGTGACCATCTATAAACTCACTAGGGGGGACCAGAAGGGTTTGGGGGAGACCTTGTTTCCCCTAGCGTCCCCCGGGATAACAAGAAATAACGGCCACAAGTTGTCGGAGAGTAGGTTTAGATTAGACATCTGTAGGAACTACTTCACAGTTAGGGCGGCTAGGATCTGGAACCAACTTCCAAGGGAAGTGGTGCTGGCTTCTACCCTGGGGGTCTTTAAGATGCGACTCGATGCCTACCTGGCTGGGGTCACTTGAGCCCAGTTTCCCTCCTGCCCAGGTAGGGGGTCGGACTTGAAGATCTACAAGGTCCCTTCCGACCCTACTTCTATGATTCTATGTGCATAAAGAAAAGTGGCTTCTCCCAGACAGTCTAGCTTTGGGGTGCTCTCTAAAGCTGTCCATCTCCTGACTTGAGCAGCAAACTCTTTCATGTGCTTTGCCAGGCTTGAGAAGAGAGACGCATGGCATTAACATTTGGAGATGGCAGCGGGCAGAACAAGTTAAAGGATAGAAATATTTATCGGAAGGAAGGCTGGCATCACATACTTAGAGGCCTGTGCTTGTCTGACAAATTACATTTTTAGGTTTGCATGGCTTACCCTGCTCTCTCCTGCCTTGTGCCTCACTAGACTGGGATCATTCTAAAACTTAACTTTCTTTCTTTAGATCCACCCATCATGCTACAAGATGGACATAAGACATTTTTGAGCATGGTTGTGAGCAGTAGGACCAATTGGGTTCCCATATAAGCCGGTGATAAAACCCCCATTCACTTCAGCAGAAAAAGTGTTAAACCAATGCAAAGTGCTTCTGAGCCCTTCTCCAATATCCTTGGGCTTTCATGATGTGAAATTAAAGGTGCTATAACACAACAGGATTAGGACCAACATTTTGGTTAGAATCCTTTACTTCACCCATTGCTAAATAAAGCCCTTATGTAACCCAGTATACTGTAAGCAAATACCTTCCTAAATTTAAGCATGTAAATAATCCTAATTAAGTCACTAAGACTACTCAGGTATGTATAATTAAGATTACAGCCATAATTTGTGAAGACACAAGGGTTTTCATTATTAGATGGAGCACTTAGTAACAATCAGTTTAAATCGCTACAATCAAAGTGACATAGAGAGTGTAAAAGAGCTTCTTGAATAAAATTGCAAACCCAGACTATCTTGCCTTCCCTCCATTACAAGCCAGAAATGAAAGTTTAATGCACAAAACAATAATTTAGCATGTGGCATCTGCAACTTAATTAGGCTCCATTCATGGCATTTAATAACAATTCAAATTCTGAGATAGCAAAATCATTGCTTATGCTTCTTTCAAACAGCAGCTACTCTTCACAAGGGGGTGGGGGGGGTGGGAATAATTAATAAATCAAACCAAAAGCCTAGCCATATATATGCGAAACTGTAACCCTGATTGTTCCAGTGTATTTTCATATCAACTCTTAATAGAGGTCAGAGTAGTAAAAGTAGTAAAAAGACCACACTCATCATTAAGTGCACCCTGTTCCCTGTTGTGAGAAGAGTAGAGCGAGGGGGAATTTTATAAGAGCTTTCAACTATCTAAAGGGTGGTTACAAAGAGGATGCAGCTGGATTGTTCTCAGTGCTGGCAGATGACAGAACAAGGAGCAATGATCTCAAGTTGCAGCAAGTGAAGTTTAGGTTAAGTATTAGGAAAAGCTTTTTCACTAGTAGGGTAGCAAAGCACTGGAACAGGTTACCCAGAGAGGTGGTGGAATCTCTGTGTTTGGAGGTTTTTAAGACCCAACTAGACAAAGCTTTGGCTGGGATGCTCTAGTTGGGCATGGTCCTGCTTTGAGCAGGGGGTTGGACTAGATGACCTCCTGAAGTCCCTTTCAGCCCTCATTTTCTATGATTCTATGATTCAGACCAAACAAATATAATGTCTTGTAGTTATAAAATTGGGATGTACAATAAGATTGAACCCTGTAACTATTGTGTGGCGTGCTAGATTTGCTTCTGTGCCAGATGTTTAGGATAGTACAGCAGTAGTTGCTACTGCTGGTCTCTTCTTATCTATTTTTGCTGATGCTACTTTTCCCCTTTTTGAGCAACAGGGTAATTAGCACTGGCTATACCATACATGCAGACCCACTGGTTGACTTATCATTCACTTTGGATGCATTCTGCATTTAATTTCTTGGAGAAGGAGAAATTCCCAGAAAATCCCATCTTTGGCCCATTATCAGTAAATTACTGGTATTTGCACTGTGGTAATACATAGGCCAAGACCCCCATGGGGATAGATAGTGTACAAACACAGAACAAGCAGACAGTCCCTACCCTACTGAGGTCACATGCTAATTAACTGTGGTCTGATCTGATCCCAGTTTAAACCTTCCTTTCATTTTAGGAATCCCTAAAGTAAGATTTCCTGTTGATTAGTGAGTATGGTCGAGGCTATGAGGAGCAGCTAGTGGTTTGTGTTGCCTTAGGTCTGAGCTATCTGACTTGAGATACCAGGGTTTATCTTTAAGAAAATGCTGAGCTGTTATAAATTGGGACCTAACAGGGTGCGTCTATGTGTGCAATTAATTTGATGCACTAAACTCTGGAGCCGTTTGAGCTCGAGTACTGTTCCCAGGTGCAGCGTCTACATATGTGCCTGGGACAGCAGTGATTTGAGCCAGGTTAGAGGAGCCCTCTGCTGGCAGGGGGTATGGGGGAGGGTGTCATCCCTGGGCTCTAGGTGGTAGCATCAAGTGGCAGAGAGGCTGGCCCCCCGCTGGTTGGGCTGACCGGGTGCAATTTGTGCCCAGTGGTCACCATCTACATATGCATTTGATCACACTTAATTACTCTGCAGTAAGATAGTATTATCCCTGATAGTACTCTCTTACAATGGAGTTAGTTTACTGCACCCTAATACTGGTGCACATGTAGACTGATGCTTTACTGTGGAGCTAGTTGGTCTACTCTGCAGTAAAGTGTACGTATAGATGACCTCACAGTTGCTTAAGATGAGCATCAAAAACATGAGTCAGTCATCCACTATACTGGATAATAAATCACAAAGCAGCATGGTCTAGGGCAGTGTTTCCCAAACTTTTCCATCCCATGGCACACCAGCTGGATTCAGTGTTGGGGGGGAAGCATGCGGCTGGATGCGGAGAATGGGGTGGGGAAGGGGGTGGCG
>NW_005841836.1:1694844-1715522 GCF_000455745.1 Alligator sinensis
CGCCGCCCCCGCGGGGAGCCACGCCCCCCAAAGATTCTGTGGCACACTTGGTAATGTCTGACGGCACAGCAGTGTGCCACGGCACACCGGTTGGGAAAGGCTGGCAGTGAGTGCCAACTCTTTGGACAGGTATGCCACAAATGAGCCCTGCACCCTCCCCAAGTGCAACTCCAATCCTTTTGTTCTGGTTGATTTGCTGCTTAATTTTCTGCTCCCTGCCTGATCTGCCACATGCTACACACAGAGGATGCCCGTGGCCACCCCTGGCCTGGGGGACAGCTCACATGACTGGGGTGTCGATTCACTTCCTGGGTTGGTGGTTGGCCTGCTGAAGTGACTTTGGGCAAACTCTTTGTGCTTCAGTTTCTCTGGCTGTAGGATAAGGATAGGGGTTTTTAAGTCCTTTTGCAAAGCATTTTGAGAGCTACCGGTAAGAGTCCTCTGTAAGTACTAAAGATGAATATGACTAGGATATAAAATATGGTTACTTCCATATTTTTGAATGGGAAGGGGGAGTGATTAGTAAAAATGATTAATCCACTTAAGCATTTGCAAAATGAGATCTATATCCAAGCATCAGCCCAGACACTTACCCAGCTTCGGAAATTATGTTTATAATGCAAAAGATGATAGACTCTTAACTACCTGTTTTAGCTGGTACCACTATAATACTCTATAATTTTAATTACTATCTGGTTTTCTATTCTACACTTGTTGGCAGCTGCTATGCAGCATCCTTGCTTTAATGTTTATTTGAATGTTTAATTACTCTATAATAGCACAATAATTAGCATGTAGCTACAGAGGAATTACACGGTTGCCTGTACTTTGTAAACTGTAGTGTTAACCCCATCTGCAAACAAATAATTATGCAGCAAACATACCTGCTTAACATAAACAATAATTACCAAACAATTAATACAAATATAAGAAGTGTTGGTGCTTCCTCTATAAACAGTATTTTGAATGTAATTTCTTGGTAGTTCTTACGTTATTTGCACCCTTTCCATCAAAATGTTGTATTGTATAATAGTCAGTACTGAGGAAGATATTGTTACTGTACTTTAGTCACAGAACTATATTTTTAAACTCATGCCATAAATGATGTGATATATTATGCAAGTTCTTATGTTTCTATAGAAACAAATTAGAATCAAGGGAATGGAAATATTTCTAAATAAGTCAAATCCGCTTTAGATGCATTTGTAGGTTTTCAAGTCTTATTTGAGAAAATTAGCAATCAGAAAGCCAGGAGGTGGCAGTGTCTACAAGGAAATAAAAAATCATCATTTCAAATTCTATTCCCTGAAAGGCACAGTCCCTTAAACTGTTGAATTAAAACTCAACCAGCATGGACAGTTGTATTATAGGGATTTAATTTAAAGATTTCAGTAGGGTGTTTGTCCCTTTCCCTCCAAACTCTTGATAATTTCAGCAACACAGTTGAAAGCAGTCACTCCATTCTGCTATGTAGTTTCATACTCTAGAGCAGGGGGGGCTTACCTATGGCACTGGTGCCACAAGTGGCACAGGTGGCCTCTGTGTGTAGCACATGACAGTTCGGGGAGAGGACAGGCAACACAGCAGCAGAACAGGCAAAGAAAAGGGCTGGGAGTAGTAATGGGGGAGTGTGCAGGACTAATTTATGACACTCCTGCTAAAAAGGTTGACCCCACACTGCTCTAGAGTAATCTTTATTAAATCAAATTTTTAATCCTGAAAGCTCATTGATGACCCATGGTATATTTTAAGAAATTTCCCACTTAAAAATAGATTTTCCCCCAGGTCATGTTTCCTATCTGATATCAAATTTAACAAACTGTATTTGTGTTTCCCTTAATGCAACCATCACTCTGTCCGGGCATCATTTACAAAATGAAGAAGAGCATCATTTAGTCTACAAAGGACTGTTTTCTCCACCTCTCCATTACCTTAAAGATAATGTACTTAATGGGGTGTTGTGTTTTAATGAGGAGCATTGCTGGACCATCCTTCCACCACAATTCAAAGAAGAAGAATTTACAAAAAGATGGGTCTATCTAAAATAAAAAGGCCCTGTTACATCCTGCCCTTTCGCACTAAAAAAAATCATGGCCAAAAACACCCTAATCTGACTGTTAGCTGCACTCTTGTTGACTGAAGAGAGGGCTTGTAAGACTGACATTTGAATGTTTTAAAAATTAGGATTAGATGGGAAGTGAATAAAGTGCACAAAAAATATGTATGTTGTCTTCATGAGCCATTCTTGAAAGGTAGGCTCCTCTCTCGTTTTTTAACAACTCTGGATATTTGTATAAAACCAAAGTTTGTTTGTTCCTATTGCTTACCTGAACTAAGAATTACTCTGTCTGGGTAATACGTTTGGTTGCTGTGGAGATGACTGTGACCTCACAAAAAAAACTGGCACCCTGAGTTAGGGAATAAACATGATTAGATCAACCTTAATGGCTAATTACTCTTTTTGTTGAGTGAATCTTAGGTTACTGTTTTCATGAAACATTACTGGTAATAAAAGAAGAGAGAAATAACGTGGATTATCAATATGAGATCCAAGACATAGGGCGACCATGATCAGGAACAGAATAATTTTTATCGATGAGGAAACTGGCCACAGTACTGTGAAGTGGACTGTACTGGTTTTGCCCAGGAAAGTCAGAACAGTGCAATCCCACTTTTAGATAACTTCTCTGTCTAATCCACGAAGTCAACAGAGCTATTTCCAAATAAAACATTTCCCAGTTTCCATGAAGCAATATGTGATAACACAAGACTCCTCTGAGTGAACTCCTCAAGCCATGCACTCAGTTTGTCTTAGGGATATTCAGGGCAATGTGTCCATTGCTAAAACATGCTCAATGCCAGTGCTATTTTTTTTTTGGTGGGATGGGTGTATTTGTGTTTCCCCTCTTAAAGAAGGGCCTGAATTAAAACCCTGAATCTGGACTGCTGGAGTACAGAGCCCAACATTTTACAGATCCAGTGGTTTCCAATTACTGGATGAAGAGTGGTTATAGCTCTCCTATACCAGCTTGTACAGGTGTTGGCAGTTTGTGTCTGCAAGTAAACACAACACCTGTTCTCTGTGTTGATGACTGGGCTTGTGCCATAATTTAACAGATACAGGATCTGACATTTTGTAGCCTTTGTGCCTGGGCTGCTCCAAAATCTGAGGTTTTAAGGAGCAACAGGAGCTGGTAAACACATTTTTTATTTAAGTAGTGGCATAAATAAAAGTGATTGGGATGAAACACTGCGTCTATATAGCTGGATTTAGGTGCCAGGATTGGGTGCTAATGATAGTGACGTGTATTGTCTCCCATATTATTTTTGCCCCTGAAACAGAACAGTAGGTTTATTCTTTAAAAAAAATCATTGCAGCTTGTGGAGTGAAAGCCAAAAAAAATGGCTGGATTCAGCAGAATCTGAGAACCAGATTCAGGATTTTGAGGTGCCGTCATGCTGAGATGTGGATTGGTATGAAAGCAGCATTTGTAGTTGTTCATTATTTGGGAGTTAGGATTTGAGGACTGGAGATTAAAAACTGTGTGGATCCAGGAGAATGCAGGGGGCTGATTTGTATCCTAGTACATAGTGGTACTGGGATACGTTGGCATCTGGGTCTATTAGAGGTATAATGAGTGGTTAGTCTTGTTCACTATTTTGCTAGTACACTTTGGGGGCTCATGTACAAAAGGCAGTGGGATTCAGGTAGATCTCTGTGTTAGCTATTTCCTACTGTTGCCACTGTGCAGTTGCTTCAGTCTCTCTCCCTTTACTGGCCTCTTGCCAGGGGCAAAGCACATGCTTTGCCTGTGACTTTTGCACAGAGAGATTTAAGCCCGGAAGCCCAACACAAAGTTCCAGCTCCAGGTGGGAGTGCAGAGAACAGAACAGCATTGGTGGGGGGCTCAAGAAAGTTCACCATGGTGAGTTTAAACTGCCTCGCCTGCTCTGAAGCCACCTTTATTGCCTCCAGTAGGAATTTTATTAGCTAGGATAATGAGGAAGCTAGCTCTCATTTGCATTTCATACTGCTCATGTAAATGCATTGTACACTCTTTTTTTTTTTTTTTCTTGTCCTGGTCAAAACAGTGTAACGGGGCCAGAGAGTACACGAGTGTTTGGCTCAATATTTCTCCCTTTTTGTGAGTGTCTCTGGACAAGACTGGGGCTCCCTAGCCACCTTTGCTGTGGCATGCCTCAGTCCTTAAAGGGCCCTGTGGGGACTTGGGACAGGGGTTTGCCTATACAGATCCTGTTGCAAAAGCTAGCACTAGTAATGCACCCATCCTTTTCTTTCTGTTCTGTTCTATTACACATTTCTTTCATGGTGGTAATGTGTAGGATTTATGGCCTTTAAAGTTGCTATGCTAGTGAGAGTTCTGAGGATTTTGTGGCTGGTCTGAGAGATTGGCCAGTACTGAGCCCTAAGCTGAGTAGCAAGTACTTTTCTCTCTTTGTAGCTGAGCTTGTTAGGCTGGGCACCTGCTTTCCGACAGCCTAGTTTTTAACCCAATGCTTAGGCTTTTAAATGATGAAGTACCCCCTGTATCATTTGATCAGTAGATGAGCAAGGTTCTGGAACAAGTTTCCTTTTATAGGAGTGGGTGAGGGATGAGAAATGTAACTGGTCTCAAGTCTGAGCTTGATAAATGTATACTGGACCTATATGACAGGGCTGCCTGCTGTGGCAGGGTCTGGAGCTGGTGACTTAGAAGGCCTCTTCCAGTTCCTATTTCTTTTGTGCCTACCTGGATGAAAGAATGAAATCAGCTTCCCAGTCTTTTAACAAATTAGCTCTCTGCATAGAGATAAGGCAAAATACTCCCTTTCCAGCACTGTTAGATATTATTTGGGCATCAGTGACAGGTACCACATCACGAAAATGTGACCTACTGGACAATGTTGAGATGCTATCCCATTTGCTAGGAAGTGGGAACTTAAGTGTTGTATTCTGATGTCAGAAAGCAGTGTTGGATGTCACAATGTCAGATCTAGATACTGTAACGAGCACAGTCCAAAGATGTTTATGTCTGGGTTTAGAGCCAAACCTTGGTTCTGATGAAGTCCTGAACAACATTTCCAAGATTTGTCCCTCAAAGCCCAATTCTCCTTTCAAGGAGTAGCATTTGGTAATACAGCTCTTAATGTTTATTAACTTGACTGGGTACAAACTGGTCTGACATGAGTGCCAATCTTTAGTCAATGCAGCTGCCATATATTCAGTGTCTCAGTAGCTCCCAAAGCTACAGCTGCTTAGAATGAAGCAGAATTTACTGTGCTATGGAGGGAATTACACAATGATTCAACATACATTGTCTCATTAATTTGCATAGGCAAAATACCATGTTATAGTATTCTGTTTCTCATCAAAGCTATATTAGTATCGTGTGCTTAGAGGTGTTAATATATGGCTCCTTCACTGCTCATGTGTCTGTTTTCAAAGGCAAGTAATCTCAGACCTGTCTTGTGCTGCACCAAGAAACTCTACTCTATAAAAGAACCCCAGTCCCATCAGGAAGCGCATGATTGTAAGGGGTTCATCCATAGGGATTGTGTTGTAAGATCAGTGAAGGCCTTCATTATCTTGCAATGACCATGTATGATCATAGAGAAATAGGGCTGGAGGGGGCCTTAAGAGGTCACCTAATCCCCTTACCCAAGGGGAGGACCTTCCAGGTCTAAACCATTCCAGACAAATATTGGGCACTCTGCTGTTTCTTTTCTGCCCAAATCATTGCGGCTCCCAAATTATCTAAATTATGGCAAGCATCAGCTCCAGTCAAAATGAGACAGCTGTGTGAGTAAATGAACAGAGCCATATTGTCAGATTTATTTTTTTTGGCCTCAGGGCATGCCCCTGGGCAGGGAGCACTAGCTCTCAAAGCAGCTTACCCATGTTAGTGTGGTGCTGTGGACAGGTGAATGAGCTCTTCTTTGCAGCAGAACTAACTGGCCTGTGTGCAGCAGTGCCCCAGACTGGGCTATGCAGCTGCTGGCTTGGGCTGTTGTCTATTTGTAGTGCTAGTGTTCTTGTACCCTGCGTGGCTGCCCTCTTCTCACCACTCACTGTATGGCTCTATGAGATTCACAAGGTAAGGCCAGGTCTTCAAACAGTTACCCATGTGCATTTTATCACTCTTGGACTTAAAGTAAAGCATGTGCATGAGTCTTTGCAGAGTTGGGTCCCAACAGATTTTATACAAGTTCTGTCATATTTCTCAACCAGGAACTAGTGACCCACACAAATAATTGGGAAAATAATTATTTATATAGTAAATAGGAGTGTTCCTATGCTCCATTCTCATGCCATTGCTGCCGAAATATACATCATGGCTTACCACCCCAATTCTTTAAATTCCTGGTCTACTTGCCTCCTGACATGGGGTTGGAGAAAGTCAGATGTCTTTCTGCATTGTGACCACCAGGTGTCTCCTGTTAGGGGAGACAAAGCCTCTGAACTAAATAACTGCTCTGCTTGGCTGAGTTTCTGGGAAGGGTTCCAAACAATATCTTTTTTTTCCCACCAGTTGTGTTACAGATCTAAACTTTAGTCCCTTGAGGTGAGGGGAAGGGAGAACCATTTACAAAATAAGGAACAAATTCTATTTCAATTGGGTATGCTATTTTGGGGGTTGCTGGTTTATGATACGAGGCCCCAGTTCTTCAGTTGAATGTATCAAGAGACCCCTGTGCCTGTGAAAAGTCTCACGGAGGTCAGTAGGTTTCTGGGCTGAATAAGCAGCCTTTTACACAGAACTGCAGGAACATGACTTAAATCACTCAGTGCTGTGCTGACAGATTGCACTAAAGGCAAAACAATCCGTCTCTGGAATTGCATATTGTGAAAGATGAGGCTTGCTAATGTGCAGGGTGCTTTTATCAATTCAGCAGGCTAAGATTTTCAGAAAGAGCCAATGACACCTAGGTTCCCTAAATGGGCCAAGTCAGGACATGTTCAGCACCAGTCACCTGAAAACCTTTTTCAGATAGCTCTTTTTGGGCACCAGAAAATTGCAGCTAAAATCCCATGTCACTATTAAAAATGTTGATTTTGATGCCTCTGTTGCTAAATGGATCCCATCATGTTTCTTCCTCTCCTGCAAGAAAGCTGTTACTCTCTCCCTTCAGACCAGTGCAAGCTGCTGCTGGTAGAATATCCCTCCCATCTCCGCTGTCCCTTCAGTGTATGAGACTGGCTTTGCAGACTGCATGCATTATAGTACACATAGGATCTGTTAGAGCTTTCATTACCAAAACCTTCACTCTTGATTTTTGTAGAACAGATGCTTTCTAGAAAACAGGCCTTGGATCAGAAGTAAATATGTTTAGCATTCTCTGAAAAATGTATATTTATTTCAAAAGCTTATCCCATGCCATGTGGCCAAATTCACCACCACCCTGGGCAGCCAGAGAGTCATGCTTGCTACACCCAGGGGTGAGATTCTTTGCCAGGCTTAATCATATTTGGACAGAAGGACCTGTCCCAGTCCCATACTCTTTGGCTCCCATCTGCATAATTTAGATAGCTATGGGGCCTAAATGATGGCATGCCCTAGGACTGCAGCCCTGCCCCAAATACAGCCCTGCTTCTCCCAACCCTGGTTCTGGCAATGCTGCCTTTGCCTAGATTTGGGAAAGGGTCCTTGGACAGCAGCATTATTTTTGGCTTCTGCTATGTCTGCTCCACTGGAATCTTCCCATGATTGGATGTGGAGTTTATAGGGTACCTTGATGTTGCTCCAGACCTTTTACCTGGCATCAAAAAACTAGAGCTGGAGTGAGTATCTTGCTATAATTGCTTCACTATTAATGTATACACAGGGACTTTCTGGAGTGTGGAGTTTCTCTCTGTTTTAGTGACTGTTTTAAAAAGTTATTAAAAAGCACATAGGGCTGAAGGGGCTTGGGTTCCAGATTCCAGTTCTTTGCTGTTGCAGGTGCTGTATGACATGATCCCAGTCTTTCAAACCTGAAGGGTAAAAGGATTGTGGATCTGCAAGAGAAACTAATACTCCCATGTATATCATACAAAGGTCATTAGGAGTCTTCCTTGCTTGCATCTGTTGATTTTTTTTTTTTTTTTTTTTTCTTTTTCCAAACATTTCCCCATGAATTCTAATACTTGCTAAGGGGTTGAGTTTGAGTCACCTTATGGTAGCAGTGAAGGAAACGGGTAGCATGGTCTTTTGTGCTACAGGCAAGTTTTGGCCACGAACCATAGAGGGCAATATTCAGGAATGCAGGAGGTGCATGTAAAACTCCATGCCTATCAGTAAAGCACTCAAATGTATTCTTAAAAGGCACTCCCTGAATCTGGGACCAGAGAGAGCAATGTACCACTGCCTAATGTGCCATCAGTTTTAGTAGAGCAGCAACATTTTGCAGTGGCAGGCAGGAATGGTCCAGCTTGGGTCTTGGTTGGACCAATACTAGGACCCAGCCACTGCCACCACTTCTCCGTACTGCCAAGTTATGTGGTGGGTTGGACTTTGGAATGGATCTTCCACTCAACCAGCAAGTCACCACAGATACCTGAGAATACATTCACCAAATTAGAGAAGTAGGTATGCCAAGAATTTCCTGAAAGACTTGGTTCCTGCCAATAATGAGTTTTAGTGAAACAAGAACAAGAGGGGGAAAAAAGGGAATACTGCCTCCCAAAGGCCTCCATGACAAACACAGGCATTGCAGGCATGCCATTTTTCGACACACACACACACACAAAATCCTTCCATTTTTCTCAAACCAGTTAATTCTATGTTTTACAGTTGTCTACATTATGTATATATGGATGAATTTTTCTATTGTTGTTTTTCAGTCAACTTCCTGAATAGCTGAATTGTTTTTTATCATTTAAGATTTTGGCAAAAGAATCACATTAAAATTGTTGGGGGGGGAAATCCTACCTTTTTCCTTCAGCTGTATTAATAATGTTGATAAACAAAGCCCCCTCTTCATCGGCAGTGATACCCAATAGCAACAGGTACACAAGAGGCAAAGGCTTTCTGTGTTAGCTAAGACATCTGAGTACTTGATTTCAAACAACTGGGTATATTTTTGCTGTGGACATATAATAGTCCAGTGCAGCAGAGAGACAAATAGCAAAGATGATGCTTGCTTATATTCCGTGCCTCACTCCATAGGCCCATTCAGCTGTAAGGGAGGAAACCAGGCTTCAACAGCCCAGATGATTTTGAAATGAATTGCTGGGCTGGGTGTGGAAGTCAGTAGCTCTTTGCAGAAGAATAGAGCCTTTAGTGTCTGAGCTGCAGTACTATTTTCTTTTTGTTTTTTCTCTCTTTAGCTCTTTGTTATGTCAACATCTGTAGTCTTGAGTAAATAGCATAAAGGGAGAATGCATATTGTATTTCTATTAAAGAGGCAAAATTGGGTAGGGGCCAGATTACTGTATAAACTGTGCAGTCTCTGTGTGAAGCGAGGAGGTTTGGAGGAAGGGCACTCCTTTCTTTGTGACATCCTCAGCCCCACCATGAATAACATTGCCTAGTATTTATATGGTACCTTATGGACCAGATCCTCAGCATGTACAAATCAGCCCCACTGCCTATAATAGGACTATGGTGATTTATACCCCCTGTCGAGCTGATCTATATATTCGAAACAGCATGCAGACATTAACTAATTCATACAGGCAGGACTGATGTTTTTTTCCTGTTAACTCCCGACAAATACTTCTTATCTGTTGTGTAATTAGGAAGTTTTAAATGTGCAATTATAGTGTTATGATAAAAATCCTACAAAAAGAAGCATATTCTTGTGGATATTATCTTTTATTGGACCAACTGCCTGTTTGGGATAGATGAAGACAAGCTTTTGGGTATCATAGTACCCTTCCTAAAGTCTCTTGGAATAGGGACAGACATCCAAAAAGCCAGAGTCTGAATTGATTCAATCTTTGCAGGTTAGTTTAAAACCTGGCTAAGCTAAATCTCTTTGTAACTGTTCAGACATCCTAAACATGAAGCCACATATCTGCAGTGGCTCAGGCTAGAAGCCAGGGGGTGCTAGAGCAGCCTTCCCTTCCCTTCCACAGGGCTGAGCTGAGGGGTGGCATGGCCAGGCCCCAGCAGGATGCTTTGATTTGGGAAGTGTTCCCTGCCCTTCTGAACAGTACAGCAGGGGGAGGGAGGTGGGAATTGATAACAGTGTTTATCACTCCTTCTTCAGTGTTTATCACCCCATTAAAAAAACAGCAGAGGGACATTAAATGTTTTTAAACGGTACCAAAGTGCCTAGCAGAAAATAACTAAACCTGAGGACCTCAACTTAGTGCTCTGCCATCAATGGAGAACAATGTAGATAAACCTGATATCAAGCTACATGAGATTGTACTGCCCAAGGTCTGATTAATCACTATGTGGTCTTCCCATTACCTTTGGTGGGGCTTTGGATCATGCCCTTAGTGAAGAAATTAGAACAATTAGTGGTTCTAAAAAAAGGAATTTTTCACAAGTAGAAACTTCATTTTTAGATTTCCAAAAGAGCCAGCTGGGTTCACCTTGCAGAAAGTAAAAAGGTAGGAAAGAATCTTGAAGTGGCATGTATTGCTACAGGCAGGGACACTGTATTGGGTGAAGATACATGACATTTAGACCATACTAAGAGCACTTAAAACATAAGCATCCACATGTTAAAGCTCATTAATTTGTGTTAAGTGCCTTCTGAGTGTCTCAAAGTTATGCCTCTTTAGGCAAGGGTTAACTCTGAGGCATGCTACCTACCTCATATTAAGGTAACTTCCCAAGAGAGCAATTTGAAGTCCTTCAGCATCCCATGATACATCATTCCCAGCCCCTCTTCCCCCAGCAGAGATGGAGTCCAGGCGTCCTGGTTTCTAGCCACCTGTGTCCTCACCAGCCCTTCAGTGTAAGTCAAGAGTTGTGCAAGCAAAAAACAGTAGTAACCCTTACTATGTGAATACTCCTAGCACACCCTAACTTTAGCACTCCTTAATAATCCACAGATTTAGTATGGTCTAAGTGTAAAGTGTAACTTCACTTCAGCTGGGAATCTAGCAGCTGGAAACTCAGCTTATTTATGGTGGCTTCAGGAAACAGGCAGCTTATGAGGGTGAAGAAATGGGCTACTTGTTCTGGAACAACAAGAATAACTGGTACAGTACTAGTCATGTACAGAACTCAGAATCTGTAGCAAGCAAAAAAGGGCAACTCGCAGGACAGGTGTTAGTATGTTGGCTATTTTCACATGCCTGCTCTGAAGCTAAAGATCAAAATTTTTTTTCTTTTAAAACTACTTCCAACACAATTTTAATCTGTTTTTACAGTGTATGTTTTCATTGCATCATGTTGAAATTTAGCCATTTTAGTTGTATCTGTGTTAAAATTATGTGAGTCTTTAATATATGAGTGCCTCTTGGAGAACAGATCATATTTACTGGAATTGTACTGGAACCCAGAGGCCTGAATGGCAGCCTGGGCCCACTGTTCCAAGCCCTGTATGAACACATAGATAGCCTGTCGCAAAGAGTGTAAAAACTCTATGGACCCAGGGTGAAGCAGAGAAACAGACTTACCTAGGAATGTTTACAGGGTTAGTAGCAAAGATGGGGAGAAAAATCAAGTTCTCTGATCTGTGGTTGAGTCCTGTAGTTATCAGACTACAGTAGGACCTTGGAGCTAGGCTAGAGTATTATAGGAAGATTTCTCTAGTCACACGTTATTTAGAAGTATGGTCCAAATGTCTTCTTTTGTAGGCATCTGACAGAAATGACATGAAGTTTATAATTTATCAGTGTTGCATGGAGAGTTCAGATAGGAGCCACTTGTTGTTTTTAAACCCTAAATAAATTAACACATCAGCTCAAGATCACAAAAAAGTAAACTGGCCTATTTCACACAAGACAGGTGCATACAGTCCTCCTCAAAAGGATATGAAGCAAAGTAAGAATCTATTGAAAAAAAGTTCTATCTAAATATCCCTGGACTGAAGGAGTTTAACTGTATCTCTGTCTTCCAAAAGAAGCAAGATAGCAGCGGGTGATCCAAATCTGTGAATTAGTTTGCCAACCTGGTTGAGCAGCCTGGGTTGTATACAGGCTAGAAAACCCTTAGAAAGCAGATGGAAAATTGTGGTGTTAGTTTTATTTAGTTATTTGCATTCAACAGGTCCTGGAGTTAGCAATGCATTTATGTGTGAATTAGTATCCATTTGAAATCATTTAGACTTAAGAACCCTGTTTAAAAGTGAAGGCCTCATTTAAGTGCTCTGCTGACTTAAGCACATGTTTATACTTAAGCAATTTAGCAATACAGCATGTAATAGGAATACATCCTGAGAGGTACAATTTTCCTTACAGATGACTATCAAGAAAGCTGGGGATGCTCAACACCAAACATGTTTGCAGTCAGACCTCTTCATTGATTTTATTCCATAAAGACGTGTTTCACAATGTGAACTTATAGTGTGAGACTTCCATCTTTTCTGGTCTCTCCCTCTGAATAAAGGTTCTCATATTTTCCTTTATTGCCTTGTGAGCCATTTCTGTACCTCTGTATTTTTTGGTTCCATATTTGCCACCTGAGACTCAGTATTTGGCCTGCTGACTTTCACACTTGGTTTTGTGCATGAATGTACTGGAATAAACTATGTTATGGACTATAGAGAAAGTAAATTTTAGTCAGAAAACTCTTCAACTTACGGGCTCTTCATCCTTAGACATCTCTGTTTTTCACCCCATAAAGTTGACAAACGCACAATTCCAGTTTCATGGTTTCTGTCTTACTATATTCCAAACACTTTTTAAGTCAAGAACAAGGTGCAAGATGGGGCCAAGGGGCCCAGAGATCAGAAATACAGAGGAGGCTGGGAACTGGGTCCAAGTTAGTGGGCCAAGACTGGAAGCATGCAGCCAGAGTAAAAGGGGCTAAAGCCAAGAGGGCTGAGGCCTCTACAAAAGGTTGGGACTGAGGACAGAGTAACACCTGTGAAGCATGGGCATTGCTGTAGGGATGGAAGGAGCCCACAAGTTTAGCTCTTAAGGCATGTTGGGCTGGAGAGGGCAAATACTGACAGAGAGAGAGAGAGTACCTACGGCCACCAGACTCCGAGAGCAGCTTCCCCTCATTACTTTTAACAAAGCACAGCAGGCAAGGAAGCAGGGTGGGACCCTGGGAGGCAAGGGTAGGACCCAGGCAGGGTCCAGGCAGTCACTAGGGGGCATCGTGGCAGCCCTCAGGCTTTGTCCTTGTTACAATACATGACACCATGGTGATGTTTGATAGCAAACTGTTTTCATTGAGGTGCTGGTGTTCTGAATACTACTTCACAGTGGAATTGCATATTTGTAGCATTTTAGAAAAATTCTGCTTAATACTCTTCAAGGTCAACACTGTCCATTAGCCTGACTTTTTGTATGACAGCTAAAAGCTATGACCCCATTTTTCCTCTGTTAATGCCAACAACTTGTATGTAAATAAAGCATTTCTTCCAGAAAGTCTACCCAGAGTCAGATCCAAAAAAAGTTGGTTGGACTTTGGGAACCCAAGTCCAAGATTGTGATCCAAGAAACTCCTCTCAGTGACAGTAGTTGTCATCAGGCTTAATAAACACAGGCACACATGAATGACAAGAATTAAACAACCAACTTTAATTGAGGAGCAGTAAGCTAACCTCTGCAGACCCTTTGCCCCTTTTTAACTAAATGTCTACTCCCTAACTGAGGAACAATCTCTCAATTACCAACTCTTCTAAATTAGGGAGCATGTCTAAATTGTAACTTCTATCACTACAGTGATCGTCTGGCCCTGGAGACGCCTACATTTATTAAGCACCTGCAGTTTCAGATTCTATGTACCCTTAGGCCTGTCCTCATCTGAGCTGCTTGGCACCTTGGCTCCCTTTGGATCCAGAAACTAGGCAGAGCAGTGTCTGTATATCCTGAGGGCTTGTCTACACCTGCAGCAGCAGCAAGTCCCAGCACTGAGAAACTGTATTATATACCACCCACCTATGTCCACAGAAATGCTCCCAATCCAGGAGTACAACAGTGAGGAGACTAGGACTGTCTCAGGCAGTAGTGTAGCTAAGAGGGAGTGAGTGGGGCACCAGTTCCAGGTGTTGAATTAGGGGGAAGTAAAAATAGCAGCTACGATGCTGCCAGCCCAACTGTTGCTACCACCCTTGTCCACAGCCCAGCCACTGACACCGTTGCATGCACAGCCACCGTTGCCCAGGGCACTGTAGTGCCCAGGGATGCCTCTGGTCCCAGGAGGCTTCTCTAAGGCCCATTGGAAACTGGGATCTCTAGAACAGGCACAGCAGAATGAGTGGGAACAACCTTACACATACAGGTTGGGGAGAACATGCTCGAGCTCCTCAGTGCTGTAACTCACCAGCACTGCAGTATACTTAGGCTCTAAGGGACTCTGAGATGATACTGAATTGTTTTCTTCAATGTTCATAACAAAGTTCACAATCAAACACCTCTGGTGGGGGTGTAGCAGTCTGACTGCAATCTGCACAGCTGTGTTCTCAGTGCTAACAGAATTAATAGCCAAGTGAGCAGGAGGTTCACAAGAGCTCAAGACATCAACATTGTCTGCAGAGTGCACAGGGCAGGGTATTGCTTCAGTAGCATCTCATCTATGGCTTCATAGATCTCCTGACAGTTGTGAATGGGGGGTTAGTTTTTGTTTTTTGTTTCTTTTAAAGAATGGTTGCTTAGCATGTGAAGTCATCTGTTGTCTTATTGAAAGAAAAACAAAGTGTGCTACATCAGGTGTAAACAGAATAGCACTGAAGTGCAGTCACAATGCCAACTGATGCCCAGCAGTGGATCCACAAAGAAAGGCAAATCTATGAACTGCAGATATGACGGTGATGGTGTTTATGCCAGCTTGCTTTCAGCCACAGGATTAGGTCTTGATGTCTGAGGTGCAAATGCCTTTGGTCAGGCACACAGCTATGAGTTTCAGCACATCCCAGGAGGTCCTCAGCCCCTTATAGGATCTGGCCCTCAAAAACCGTGCTGGTAAGGAACACTGTCAGACAAAAGAAACAATAGACATCCTGTTCTGTTTCTTTATGGGACCTCCCACATAGTAGCGCCTCTGAGAGAAAAGGAAAATGACTGAGGGCAAGGGAGAGAAACACGGTAGCAATAAATGCCACCTAGCTGAATTCCAAACACTTTGTTTTTACTGCTGTCATTGGGTTCAATCCTTCAAAGTGCTGAGTACTCTCTCTTTCTCTCAGCCGCCAAAATGATGTGTACTTTGTCATCCATAGGAGTATGCTTTTGCTCCAAGTTTAAACATGTACTCTGGTGGACTGGGGGCAAACTACTGAGAAACCTTCAGGATCGAGTGCAAAGATCATAAAGAGGTGTGAATCACCATGCCAAGATGGATTGGGCCACTGAACACCTAAAGAGGCCATATCATGAAGTGACGTGTCTGCGTTGTAACTTTTATGCGAGGGGCAAGGGATTCTTAGGGTGATATCTTTTATCGGATCAACTACGTCTTTGGGGTAAAGTTAAATGAGCTTTTGAATGCAGGGCATTCTTCATCAAGGTCTCGCAACACAGTTGGCCCGATAAAAGATATCACCCGAAGAAATCTTTGCCTCTCACATAATTGCTAGACCATAATGGTACAAAATCAATCTTACATTACTGTAACTTTCAGGAATTGCATGCCTGCATCAGACTTGAGCACCATTTAACCCAGTGCCCTGTCTCTTATAGAGGCAGCCCTAGATGCTTCAGAGGAAGATGTGAGGAACCCTCCCCTCCACAGTAGGGGGTTATGGTGTAATCTGTCTCTTAGGGAAGTCTCCTGCACCACAGTAGAGTGAGGAGCATGAGATGTTATATTCTGTTTAGCCCACCTCTTTTTTAATTTGCTATTATCACTCTGGATATAGTTATAAATGCTCACTCTCTCTTTAAATCTTGGTTTTAAAGACATCTAGTCACAATGAGTTCTGATGTCTTGTGCAAAGCTGAGGATGAAACTGCTTAATACCATGGCTGGTTCTAACTATGTGATATGGAGGCACAAACTGTAGTTGATGTGGTTAATGTTCAGTGACTGTAGACACGAAAGGGTTGTTTCCACCCTGGTAGCATGACGTTCTGGTTCTAAAGGACCTGGGCACACCTGACCCTCCCACGCCTGCTGATGCACTTTCAGCCTGGAAGAGCATGTATTAGATTGCTCCATCATGCTCATTCATCTCTGTCTGCTCTTGAGCCCCTGGTCTCTAATAGGCCTGAGAAGAACCCCTGGGAATGAGCCAAAACCAGCCTCACTGGTAAACTTCATGATCTGGAGCATGTTGGCAGCTATGGGAGCCAGGGAGTGGGAGCCATGTGCTTGGTCCCCTCAGTCCTGGGGCTCACCACTGCCATGGTGTAGACTAGCTGTAAGAGTGACATCCCTCAGGTACGTGAAAAATGCTACACTTCTGGCTAAGCATATATCACATCTTGAAGACAGTTTTGAGTGGGCACATCTACACAAGACACTGACTACGCAGTAACTAATAAGACTGCTTAGTAGTGCGTCACAGAATGGACAGTGCTAATACACTACTGCACAGTCTTATTAGGCTACTGCACAGTAGCATGACTTAAAAGACGTTTGCTGGCTGTACTGTGCAGTAACTCCATTTACCGTGCATTTATTTAGTACTTGCTAGTACAAGTACTAAATAAATGTGCAGTAATGACTGCACAGTAGCATCTCATGTAGATGTGCCTAATATGTCTTTTTTTGGGTAGAACTGGGCTTACAAAGTAAAGTTAATGACCTGGATATTCAGGTTGTAATCTGTTGCTTTACAACACATATATCAACACTCTGAAGAAAAGTTTTTTAGCTTTGGCCATTCTAGAACTGTCTCCTCTTTCCCCCTTCCCATTCTGTAAGGCAAAATATGCCTGTAAGATGAAAAGATGGCTTTCTGGTAGTTTTTCATTTTGTATTTGCTTATAATTCATCATCGTTTGTGGCAGGCCTTTTATCCACTGTACCCTTACATCTTTTATGTTTCTCCTTTTTAATGTTGAATTCCAATATTTAAATGCGTCTTGTCATTGAATTAAAAAATGACCATGATTTGAGAAGAAGACTTATCATATGCTGTGTGCTTTGCTGTTTTTTTAATGTTTGGAGTCTAAAGATTGTTTTAAAATAATATTTAAAGAAACATATACTGTAGTCCAACAAGAAAAATGCAATTATCACTTTTCTTCCACCTTTTTGCTAACCAAATTTCTTTTTGCTTTCTGCTGTAACAGCAGGAGACAAAATGGGCAAAAAGAAGATATATTTTTAATTTATGGGAGTTTTTAGAAAAGATGCTTTAGGTTCAGATTAAACCCTACTGCAGGTTCAAGGGGAAAAAATTAGAAAATCAATTTTCCCAGACTGAAGAAAAGGAGAGAAAAACACTGCAGTTTATATAGTGTTCTTTGTTATTTCAATCAATAGCTCTGTTCCCATGAATAGCTGTATAATCACTTTTTTTGTATAGTGTTGGTATACATACAGACTTATCTCCTTCAGACTTTGTTGTTGAACCTGCAGTAGCACGTTTTTGATCATTAACAGTTTCTTGCTCTTATCCTGGTTAATTTTTTCTACATCTGTGAGTCTTACTCTGAGCCTGGAACACAGTGATTATTTCCTGCTGTGGAACCGGCATGCAGTATAAAAATATGTTTTTCAAGTAAATTAACATTTTCACAGGAAATCACAAGGAGTGTCAAGCATACCAGGAGCTAAATGTAACGTATTTTTTTGGTGGGAAAACTTGCGAATGGACTGAACCTTATAGAACTGTACCGGTGAGAAGGAACATGCATAGCTTAGTAAATAACAGTGCTTCAAAAGAAAACACTTCAGTAGAATTTGCATATAGAAGTGTTGATTGCCTATTATTAAAAATCTGTAGTGCATCATATTTGTGTAAAATGTTGATGTCTGGAATGGTCATAGGCCCCTACAGCGGCTGTGAAAGCAACAGTTCTCAGTAGTTTCACGATGGAAGCAGAACTGAAAGTGCTTTTGATTTCTCTAGTGCAAAAGGTCCTTGGGCCTAGATCCACAAAAGGACCAAGGAAATCTCTACATTGCTTCTTCAGAGTTCCTGCAAGTGCCACTGAGAAACCACCCTCTTCCCTGCTGCCAACCTCCCTAGTTCTGCTTTGTGCACCAAAACTGGGAATGAGGCAGTGAAGCTGCCCTCCCAGCAGCCCCTGCTGTCACTGACATGCTTGGGAGCATCGGTGGGGAAACACCCCGAGGCAATTTCACTGCCTCATTTCAGGGTATGGAGTGGGAGCAGGTGGGTGGGATATGCTTCTCAGCTCAAGTCCCACAAATGCTATGGAAGCGTCACACACATGCTTCTGGACACTTTTGTCCTGTTGAAACCATTGCCCCACCTTGGACGTCTCAGCTTTTGTGAACACTGCATGAGGAGGGGCAGATGTTGGAATAAGGAATTCAGTGAAACCAGTCCAGTAGGTGAGGAGCTGCTAAACTGACCACTAGTAAATGCTGGGAGAGGGGTATGGCCTAAGTCCTACCCCTCTCACCATCTCTCAGCAGTTGGAGATATCCAGGCAGGAGCCATTTTCTATAGTTAGGGCTGACAAGGTTTAGGCTCCTTTCTCACAAAATACAGCCAGCAGAAGGAGATGATGGTTTCTAAGGGAGCTATAACCCGCATTTCACAGAAGAATGCTGAAAATGCCAAGCTCCTGGATATTTTGGGGCAAGGCTCCCTCAAATTCTCCAAGCTGTTCCACTAACATATGCATTGAGGTAGACTACAATCCAGGTCTCCCCTCTCCCAGGTGAGTGCCCTAACCGCTAGGTTAGAGTTATTCCCTCTTCCACACACTCCCGGTGAATATTTAATTAGCCATGATTCCAAGCAGAGTGGGACAGCTGTAGGCTCCTCCAAGGTTAGTAGCTGAGTACAGGTTTGAATTGAATGATTTTTCTAATTGTCTGGATCTGCAAAGCACCCAGGTATTTATCATTTGCAGGGAGGTGCATCTGACTTCCAGCCAAGCCAAGTGGGATTTTGAATTTTACTGTTATACAAAAGTAAAGTAGTTGATCCTGCATCCTTTATTTATATTATCATGGTCCATAGAGGCCTCTATTGAGATCCCTGCCATGCCAACAGCCATGATGTGTGTAATTTCTTCAGTGAAACTAAAGCTATCTGTAGGCCAAGGACAGAAGGAGTCACCCCTTTGAGGTCTAAGGATGAAACAATACTCTTTAAATTGAGCTCCACCATCAGTGTGTGGTAGAAGAAGCACTTTCAAAAGCTTCTGAACTGAATTCTAATGTTGAAGACAATACTACAGAAGCCATTCCACAACATACCATTAAGGACTACTTTGCAGATGCATCCACTTATCAGGAGGCTTTGAAAGCCATTAAGCTGATGAAAAACAACAAAGCATGTGGTCCTGATGGAATACCAGCTGAAATTTATAAGCAAGGTGGAAAAAAGCTCCCTTGCCAACTACACACCATTATTCTGAAAATTTGGAAACATGGACAGATTCCAAGTGACTTAGATGCCAGGATTGTTAGTATTTTCAAGACTGAAGATAGATCAGACTGCAGCAATTACTATGGTATTGAATTCCATAGCTGGAAAAAACTTCACCCACATTGTCCCCAGTAGACTCACTCTCCTTGCCAAGATGATTCTACCCAAGTTCCAGTATGGATTCAGACCACACAGTGGTACAATAGACATGATCTTTGTTGTTGGACAGTGACAGGAGAAGTGCTGCAAACAACACTTAAGATCTTTCCATAGCATTTGCTGACCTACCTAAGGCTTCTGATTCAATCAACAGAGAGGCATATGAAAGACCCTGACATTATCTGGCTGCCTGCCAAAACTTGTTACCAGCCTCAGACTTCTTCATATGGACATGACAGCAGCTGTCTTAAGCAATGGCTCAGAAACAAACCCTTTCATTACTAGAACTGGCATTAAGGAAGGAGGTATGATAGTCCCATCAATCTTTTCCAACTATAACAAACCATCTTTCCCAAAAAGTAAACAGATGATGATATTCAACAACAGGTATAATCTGCCAGGGCTACCTTTGGAGGTCTCTGATGTTGTATCTTCAATGATGATGACATCAAGACCCAAACCAAACTTCTTGTCTACCAGGCTGTTGTCATCCCTGTGCTATTGTATGGGTGTGAAACTTGGACAACATATTGGAAAAACATGAAAACCTTGGACTGTTACCATCGGTGATGTCTTTGGAAAATCCTCTATATTATTTGGAAGGACAGAAAAACAAATGCCAGCATTCTGGCTCAAGCAAATACCAGCAGCCTCAAAGCCATGATTATATGCACCTCCATTGGACAGGTCACGTCATAAGGATGCCTGAAAACCGGCTCCCGAAATAGGTCCCATACTCCCATCTAACCAATAGTCACTGCTCTAGAGATGGGCAAAAGAAGAGATTCAAGGATACCGTGAAAGCCAACCTGAAGAAGTGCAATCATAACATCAATATCTGGGAGACTTGAGCACTGAATCGTTCCCACTGGCACCACAACGTATGATAAGGCATTGGTCATTTTGAGCAAACTTGCTTCACTATGGAGGTAGATAGATAAGAGAGACAAAGG
>NW_005841836.1:1715570-1773124 GCF_000455745.1 Alligator sinensis
GGAAAGAGCTGTGTCTCAGCATCACCAGGATCCACTTCTTGACTCCCAGAACTATTTGGCATGTCTGCAGTCAAAAAAGCAGATCTCAGATTGGCCTTTTCAGTCATCTCTATGTTCAGCAATGGTTCCCTATTTCCTGGAAAACTGTCATCCTAGTGTTGAGGGACTGCTGTCACTGCTGCCACCACTGAGTTCATAGAAGCCCCTATAGAGATTACTACCATACTAGGTATTGTACAAACAAATAGGTTATGTCTATACTAGACAGTTAGCTCAGGCTTTTACGTGGATTTTAGCCTTAACCCCACATCCGTCCATGCAGAATGTCCTCTGACCTTGTTTTTGGAGTACTTTTAAGCATGGACTAGTTCATTTGCCTGGGAATCCAAGTTCAAGCACAGGTTCTGATTTAACTTGGGCTGGAATGGACCCACATAATTTTTCAGGCTAAATCACTCAAGTGTTCATAGTCCTCCAATACCTCCCCTTCATTTTACCAAGGAACAACCCCTGCCCTCAAAGAGGTTGTGATCCTTAAACAGACAAACGAGACTATTTTACATATGGGGAGCTGAGCCAGAAGAATATTAAGACTCATCCAAAGTCACACAGCGCATGTCTACACCACATCAGACAGTTCTGGTTTGAAAACACGCCTTGTGTACTGCATGCCAAAAATATGTCATATAGTCCCTTTCCGGCACGCCTAATCCCACTCTTAGCCCCTGGTGCGCGCATGAGAAAAGTGGCTCTGTGACTTTTTTTGCCTGTGGTGCCCATGCAGCAGGAAAAGGCATGTGCAGGACTCCCTAGCACTGTTTGATGCAGAACAGACATGCTCTCAGGGAGTCTGAGGCAGAGCTGGGAAGTAAACTGAGGCCATCTGATTCCCACTGGCACAGGACAGGCCTTTCTCTCAGTAGAGATAGTTTATAAGTAGTAATACCATATTTTCTCAGCCAGTATGCACCTTTCCCCAAAAAGTCAGCCCCCCAAAATTGGGGTGAGTGTTTTAAGTGGGGAAATCACTTCTTTTGCTGCAGAAGGAGCCCTCCTGGAGACACTGTGCATGCCAAGATGTGCCTGCTTAACAAACTGAAAGCGCAGAGTCTTGTGTTAACCCTCCCACAGCCAGAGCTGTTGGCTGAGCACTACAGCTTGTGCTGAAGCAGCAAGTGAGCTGCTGGTAGTACCTTGATGAGGCTTGTGACGTAGAAACACTTTATTTACAGGACTTTATTTGAAGAACTACTTATAGTAAAGAGTTAACTGTCTTGAAACTGGCCTCATAAAGGTCTGGGGCCTAATTTTGTGTCACACAAGGCAAGTCCTCTTGGTAACATTGAGTGTCTAGGAAGTCTGGCATTGCAGAAGACCGTTTGCCATACCAGGAAGTTCCTGATGCTACATTTATTGGACCATCTACGCGTCTAGGAGGTCTTACTCTGTCACAGAGCCGGCCATGACTGGAAAAATCCTTTTCTTTACATTCTGCCTTCCAAAAACAAAGTCCGTGCTTTATTTGGGGGCGTGTTATATGCGAGAAAGTACAGCGTGTCCTTGAATGTGACTTCTTGAAAAATGAAATGCACATGCCATACATCTGTAATGGAACTGGACTCTTAATACTGATAGGTTAAAAGGGATTGGAGACCTCCGGTGGGAAGAAGCTTTTTATTTTCTTTTACAGTTCTGCAATTTTAATTGCATTATTGCAAATGACCTTGCCAGGCCATGGCTACTTTGGAGACCCACCAGGACAGCAGCACAAAGGGAAGCTGAAAACAAAAGTTCTTCTGTTTTTTGTCTCAGTGATTCAGACTTATTATCACTTTGTATTTTGAACATCACCTTTCCCACTTGCAAACAGTTATATTATTAAAAAGATATCTCCAGCAGATAGTAACCTTGGCAGTAGTTGTCAAGGCTAATAGTTTGACATTTCAGATCACCCACAACTAATCAACTGAACATGGCAACACATTTGAAAAACCCATTATAGATGTATGGCTCAGGCATAATATGTCAAAGCTAGCACTAACAGCTGTTATGTAAACTGGCTGATTTTCCTCTGCTGAATAGTCACATGGTAAAAGAAAAAGTGCTTTTGAAGGACTCAAGAGCATGTAACCATGAAGGCCTGCACACAGAAAACTGTACTTTTGAATGCCATATATTTATAGAAAGTTCTCTTCAGTGATGGCAAGTACTCAGTCTTCTCTTTCAGCTACTTTAAGAGATTTTTTTCTTCCTTCTCCTCCTAAACTGCTGTGGTTCCAAAAAAGATGTTCTACACGATCTGCCATGTGACAGGTGTCTGCGCTGTCATTTGAACATAATCTTTGGCACTAATGATTTCCATAGCTGTTGTCTATACCTTCCTGGAAGATCAGGAAAGCTCAAAGAACCCAGGAGTTATATTCAAATCCGTTTGAAGTCCCCAAATACCCAAATCCCAGAGGCCAAAAAAGAGTGAGTAGGAGAGTTGTTTTGCTTTGTAAATCTTCTAAAATGCTACTTGCTTAGGATGATATCCTTAAAGCATTTGAGCTTTCTAACTGCTGAGGAAATAACATTTCTCTTTAGATGCTGGCTAGGTTTCTAGAGGAAAAGAACTTGGTGCTCTTTGAAAACACCAGCTGAGCAATCTTTTTGTAGGGGAGGTAAGATCCTCTCAGAATATTACCAGTCACATAAAGTGATTCTAGGTAAAGACAGGCAGCTTTATTTAACAATAATTTTTAATTTGGACAGGACTGCACACAAAAGGATGGGTCAGAGCAGTTTATTGTTTCTTAAGGAAAAGTGAGAAATGAATACAGAAGGACAATACACCGAATGGCTGTGGTAGAAATCTTTCCTTGGTGTTAGGAGGTCACAGCTTCATATTTAAGTGACAGAGTCGATTGGAAGGGATAAGCCACAGTATGGAAAGATCGGGCCTTTGCATGAACTAATTAAACTTCTATTGATACTGAAAGGAATAATGCATGTACCTTCAGTTGGGTGGGAAGCAGAATTTGCCTCCCATAGCAGGGAGATGATCAGGCTGAGGTTTGTTCTGGCTTTGTTCGAGTAGAAGATATTTGTCTGTCTGGGATGGGGCTGAGGAGCCATGGGTTTTATGCCTGACTCTGCCACCGACCTACTAAGTAACTTTGGCCAGGCCACTTCCCTCTCTGTATGCATCTCTAGGCAGCTTTCCTATCTGTGAAATGGGAACTATGATAATTACTTTCTTCTGTAAAGCAGTTTTGAGTTGTATGTATGAAATGTATTGTGCAAGAGTCGGGGATTGTTTCTTTTGTCATTCAGTCTCATAACACCCACAGTGTTAGTATCTCTGCCTGAACATGGAATTATGCTACAAAAAATGGCAGCCATGTTCTAGTCATTGCCTGAATGTTGCTTAAAAAAATTGTAAAATAAGTATGTGGTATTGCTGTGTGTACAATACTGAAAAGCAAAGTAAAAATGCAAGTTGTCAACTTGTCATCTGCTTATTCATAAATACTGAAGTACAAGTAGAACATCATAAAAAATCAAGTTAATTTGAATTGTATGCAATGTAGCAGCTCACAATGTACCAGAATACAGGACAAATAGATTCCAGACTCATAGAAGGACTGTACCTTTTCTACTTATTATGCATGGGGTCGGGAAGACTGGTTTCAGCTTTTGACTGAAGAGGGGAAAATACATGGGAAAGTTTCCCTGTATCACCTGGCCATTATTTACAGTGAGGGTGCTAGATTGAAAGAGCCAGCATGTGTTGTCTTGGCTAAAGAGAGAGAAGGCATCCCAATGACAGCTTTCTTCTCAAAAGAGGATTTCTAACAAAAGAATGAGTCATCCCAGAATGAAAGTGGTTGGGCAACACCTGAAGACAGGAATGAACTATCATGTCAAATTCTGCCTCTCTTCCTGCCTTAATAATATTCAAACTGCTCCATCTGATGAACTCTGGACATTTCTTCCTTTCCCACTGAATGTCGGGGTCTCTCCTGCTTTGCAAGGCTCTGGGGCTGAGGCGATGACATATCCTTGCTTGACCCTAGTTCAGAAGACAAATGGATCTGTCTCGTATAGTTACAGTCATCTGGATATAAAGAAGCCTCAAGACTTTGATGTATTTTTCAGAGTGTCCAGATCTGGCCGGTACTTACCACAAAGCTTTGTAATTGGCAGTCAAAAGCCTTAGGTCAATGATGGCCATATATAGGTCCCGATGTTGTTCCTGACACTTTTGTTGGACACAGTAGGCAACACAGATCAAGTCAATTGCTCCACAGGATGGTCTGAAACCACACTAAGACTCTGGCAGGATTTCCTCAGCAAGGGATAGTTTAGGAGGATGTGAGTGACTATTTTCCTTGCTGTAGAAGAAGGAAAATATCTCAATAGCTCCTGCACACAGGCATATCTCCTTTCTTGAAGATGTCACAATGTTGGCATTCTCAGGTCCCCGGGGATCTACTCATTGTTCTAAATTCAAAGAAATAAATTTGTGGAGTCTCAGTACCAGTTCCTTACTGCCAGTCTTGAAGATTTCAGCAGGTATGCCATCTGGTCCAGTAGCTTTGTTGTTCTTGGTTTCCTTCATGGCATGCCAGACTTCTTCTAAGATAGGAGGGTTGGTGAGGGATCCCCTTTTGGGGTGTTGGGGAATGGACTTGATGGTGGCATCTGTCACGATTTATGATTCAGGAACTTGTCAAAGTGCTCTTTCCATGTAGCATGGATAGATTGGTCATCTTTGAGGAGTGTTGAACCATCTTGCAAATACAGACAAATAGGACTATGGGAAGTTGGACCATAGATGACTTTTGTTGCCTGAAAGAAACTATGCCTGTTTGTCAGTGTATACCTGAATCTCCTTGGGTTTTTCTTGCCACCACTGCTTTTTGATTTCCCAGATCCTCCTTTGAACTTTGGCTTTGAGGTGTTGATTTGAGTTGATATGACAAGCAGAATGAACCCTTCTCTTTCCGTAGAGGAGGGCTTGCATCTTGGTATCGCTCTCATCAAACCAGTCTTGGTGTTGATAGGTGGCATAGCCAATGAATTCAGCACAGGCCCTATGGGCAGTGGTTTTAAATCCCTTCCAGATTTCCTTGACATTACCTTCAGTTGTGGGCAGGAAAGAGAGTTTTTCATGAAGACAGTATTGGAGCTTCTTGCAGACTTTTGGGTCTTGAAGAGATTTGATGTTGAAAAACCTTCCCATTGCTTTTGGCTGTTTTCAGTGTTTTGGAGCAAGCTGGATGTTCATAATGGATCTGTCTAGCAGTCATTGGTTCCTTGCATGGCTCATGTGATATGGACATCCATTGAGTCATGGGTTCTAAGAATAACATAGTCAAGGAGGTGCCAGTGCTTACAGTCAGGGTGTCTCCAGTTAGTCCTGTATTTGTCACTCTGTCTTATGAATGGTTCTACAAACACAGAGCAAGATTCTCAGCCTTAAAGAGCTTACAATCTAATTATGGGACAAGAGACAAGAGGTGGTGACAAATGAGGGGCACCAGGGAACTTGGAGACATATTGATGAGTGTGATGGGCAGGATTCCCAGTTCACAGCTACAGTAGCCACAAACAGACTTTTTATAGTGTTGTGGGAAAGGGAGTTTCAAGGCAGGGTCTGAAGGAGATGGCTTCACAGGTAGACAAGTTTATAGGGCCCTGAAAACAAAGTCACATATTCAAACTCTGATATGATGGCAAACAGGAAAGTAGTGAATGGATGCAAGATAGTAATGTGGTCATAGCAATGATCTATGTAAAATGATCTTTTGTAACTCTATAGCCCCAGAAATCCAAGGAAATGGCATCTGTAACTCCTTAATGGTTTTCTTCTAGCAGCTCCTCTCCCACAGACTTTTACTTTCCTAGCACAATATTTTAAACAGTCATCCAATAACTTTCTCTTTATTTCCTGGTCTTACATGGGCAGTCTTCTTTTTGGGGGGTTGCTGAGAGAGGATTTGAATGGCTGCTTTGGTGTAACAGAGGACACAAGGAATTGTATATCCTTGTTCTAATTTTAATGTGGCAAAAGTGTAAAGAAATAGTCTCACATTTCCACTTTGTGTCTCTGTGTTTGTTAGCAACTTCTATGCTTATGAAAGCAAGTTTAAAATGCACAGAGCTGGCACGGCAATAGAGATGGAGGTTTGGGCTGTGCTAATCTCTTTGATTAATTCTTCAAATGGTTTAACTGTACAGTCTTAGCAATGCCATGAAGAAGTCACCTGTGTTGCATTGGGTTCCTACTGTGCACACTCAAAAAGAAATCTCTTCTCCACTGAGGCATTTCAGCATGTAAAAAGGCCATGTTTCCATCTTGTTACATTATCTTAGAGTATTTGATTGATGAGAAACCTTTTTCTTTTTGTGTATCTACTAAGAAGTTTAACAGCTGCCAAAAACAAATGTCCAAACTGGCTGACACCTCTCCAGTTGGAAGTTATCAACACTGAAAAGGATGTCTAGTGAAACAAAAGATCTTTAAAGCTAAGATACAAAATGTTTGCCTGGAAGGCCCAACTGTAAACTCAGGAGTCTTCACATATGTGAACTATTGCCACAAGCAACAGGGCTGCTATTTCTTGTCTTATTTTTTATCACCTTTTTTCTGAAAGGTGTAAGAAATTCACTGCCTGTATATTTTCCCTGAGATAATCAAAAATATAGTACTATAGTTTTTCTGTTAAGTTTGTTATTGAATCATAGAAAATTAGGGTTGGGAGGGAACTCAGGAGGTCATCTAGTCCAACTCCCTGCTCAAAGCAGGACCATCCCCAATTATATCATCCCAGGCAAGGTTTTAGCTACATGGGTTGTAAAAACCTCCAAGGATGGCGATTCCACAACCTCTCTGGGTAAACTGTTTCAGAGCTTAACTACCTTCCTTGTGAGAGAGTTTTGTCCTAATAGCTAACCTAACTTCCCTTGCTGCACCTTGAGACCATTGCTCCTTGTTCTGTCATCTGCCACCACTGAGAGCAGTGTATGTGAGCTTCATCCTTTTTAGAGCCACCCTTCAGTTAGTTGAAGGCTGCTATTAAATCCCTCTCAGTCTTCTCCTCTTCAGACTAGATAAGCCCAGTTCCTCCTCAAAAATAATGTGCCCCACCCCACTAACCATTTTCATTGCCCTCTGCTGGACTCTCTCCAATTTGTCTACATCCTTTCTGTAGATGGGGGCTCAAAACTGGACACAGTACTCCAGATGTGGCCTCACCACTGCCAAATAGAGAATAATCACTTCCCTTGATCTGCTGGCAATGCTCCTACTAATGCAGCCCAATGTGCTGTTAGCCTTCTTCACAACAGAAGCATGCTGTTGGCTCCTATTCAGCTTGTGGTTCACTGTAACCCCCAGGACCTTTTCTGAAGAGCTGCTGCTTAGCCAGTCTGCCCCCACCCTGTACTGGTACATGGGATTGTTCTATCCTAAGTGCAGGACTTTGCACTTATCCTTACTGAACCTCATGACATTTCTTTTGGTCCAATCCTCCAATTTGTTGAGGTCTCTCTGAATTCTATCCCTATCCTCCAGCATATCTACTACTCCCCCCAACCTGGTGTCATCTGAAAACTTGCTGAGGGTGCACTCCATCCCATCTTCCTGGTCGTTGGTGAAGATACTGAACAAAACCATCCCCAAGACTGACCCCTGGGGCACTCCACTTGATCCCAACTGCCAACTAGACATTGAGCCATTGATTACTACCCTCTGAACCTAGTGACCCAGCCAGTTGTCTACCCGCCTTACAATCCATTCATCCAATCCATACTTCTTTAGCTTGCTTGCAAGGATGCTGTGGGAGAACATATCAAAAGTCTTGCTAAAGTCAAGGTATATCACATCTACTGCTCTCCCCACATCCACAGAGCCAGTCATCTCATCCTAGAAGTCAGTCAGGTTGGTCAGGCATGACTTGCTGTTGGTGAATTCATGCTGACTGTTCCTGATCACCTTCTTCTCCTCCAAGTGCTTAGAAATGGATACCTTGAGGACCTATTCCATGATTTTTCCAGTGACCTGAGGTGAGGCTGATTGGTCTATAGTTGCCTGGATTCTCCTCCTTCCCTTTCGTAAAGATGGGCACTATATTTACCCTTTCCTAGGCATTTAGGACCTCTTCCAAGCACCATGATGGGATGGGGAGTCAGGACTAGATCATATTACACAGTTTTCATATCTTGTATATAAGATATTTATTTAGGCTAATCTTACACAATCTATCTGTCCCTGAAAACTAGAGCAAAAAATGATACTCTGCATTTGCATATCACTTTTACATCTGCAGTCCCTAACAAATTTATATTATTAGTTATTCCTTTTACTCTAATACCCAGAAGTCCCAGTCATATACCAGGACACCATTGGACTGAATGCTTTACAGACATAGAACAAAAGTAATGGTAGATATATGTTAGCAGTCTTTATGTTTTGTTCTGATTTGTGGAACAACTGGTACGAGAACTAGTGTATTCTAGTGAACTAGATACACTTGCATCTAAGAGACTATAGTTTATGTCCTTAGTCCTGTCAAAAGCTTCCTTTTTGTTTTTTACCACCTATGGTTCAGGTTTCAAGAACTATCCTCCTTCAGTAATCCCATGCAGAAAATGGAATTACTGATTGTGAAACTTCTGTAGGTCAGTGGTATGACTTCTCATTAAATCAGTCTGGAGGAGTGTAGAGATGTGTTAAGGCTCTTGAGTAGAAAAGAGCACAGAAATTGTGTATGAGATCCTAAAACAAAGAAATGTTGGAAGCAAGTGTAGATTGTACTGATTGCTTTGACTTCTGAAAAACAGTCTAGATCAGGGGTGGCCTGTCTGGCACAGATGCCACAAGTAGCATGAGTAGCTTCTGTGTGTGTCATGCAGCAGATCTGGGAGAGGACATGGAGCAAAGTGGCAGATAGGACAGGGAGCAGAAAGTAGAACAGCAGATCGGGAAGGAGAAGGGGATTGGAGTGGCACTTGGGGATGGTGTGGGGCCAATATGTGGCATGCCTGCCAAAAGTTGGCCCCCACTGGCCTACGTTGTTTAAGATCTAATGATAAAACATGTTTCGTTGTTGAAAGTATTCATAGAAGAAATGAAAGCCATGATCTGTGGCCTATGGAGCAACTGATTTAAAAGTATATGTTAGAACGGTGGTTCTCAACCTCTTTAGACTCCAGGCACCCTTCATTAGACTCAAGATACCTCTTGGAAAATCCCAGTTCTTAGCTGTGTTAGACCAACAAACACTGGTAAAAGGAAAGGCAAAGCTTATAATAATATGAGCATGCTAGTACTTAAGGATATGGGTCTATCTGGAAGCACTAATGCATGATATTTAAAAATAAGATTGTATATTTATTTAATATAATGCCAGATCAAAAATACAAAGAAAATTGCATGAAAATGTTAGCATATTTTAGAAAAAAATCACATAAATGTTGAATTACTGGAAAATTTCAGCTATAATTAAATTGCTAAAAAAGCAAATATTTGTGGAAAACGAATGCAACAGACAGATTTAATGGAAAATTTTCAACCTGTTCTAGTGTCAATGTTGATTGTTAATAACCTTAGCTTTTTCCTTTTAACCATTTTTAATTTACATCAACTCCCAGTGCTTCCCCTTCTCCTTTTATGTTACATTTAGGAGAATTTACTGTGCTTAGATACTATGGTAATGGGTAGAAGTATAAAAGTGTGAAATAAAAGATGTTTGACTGATGAGGATTTGGTTGGCAGTTGTGATGGAAGTAAAGAATCTTGAGGTAGTGTTTGTGTAAGAAGAAATTTGGGTTTAAGGTTTTAACCCAGTGCCCAATGAGGTCAGTGGAGTGATTCCCATCGACTTTGAGTTGAATAAAGTCCTTGATGGATTGGAAATGGAAAGTTGTTTCAAGCGTATGGGCAGTATGGAAGAAGCCCTGAAGACAGGAGTGGGAGGGAAACATAAAGAGGGCATTCAAGCTTGAATGGTTGGTGTAGTGAAGAGCATGAAGGGGGATGTGATAATGGACTATCTTGGAGAGGCAGGCTGGGGAGCATTGTGTGGAGGCGGTGATGGTACATGGACTATAGTTGCCTGCCTTCTTTCATCAGCTGCCAGGATTTCTGGCTATTTAAGGCCTTTTCAGCCATATTTTAATATTCAGATCATGTCTGTCCTCATTCATGCATGCCCTCTACAAATAACTTGTTTGCTTTGGTTTAAAACTCCCAAGAAGCTAACATGTCAACATGTTGTTGTGTTGGTTCTCAGTTCTTGTTATTTTCAGGCATATTGTACTAATGTAAATTCATTTTTCTTTTCTACCATTTGATGACCCTGTCGTTCTTTTGGGAAAAAATAAGAAAAAAAAACAACCATGGACTAAACATCTTTGTATTTTGTGGGGCTTTTTTTTCTCATTGGCTTAATTGCAATAACATTTATATCGCATAATACAGTGCACTAAGGTTGTAATTTTCCTATCATCTAAATTGCAGGCTGAAAATTGTGTTAAGAAAGGACTATAGAGAATGAATTGCTGCTTTCAAAATGACTACTGTTAACTGACAATGTGACTGGCAAATGATTACCAAAGACAGGATGATGTTTTTGTGTATAACGTTAGTCAACTCTAGCATGGTGTTTTTAAGTGTAGCCTAGCATACACTGTGTGAATAATACATTTTAACCTAAGAATCACTGTCTCTTTTTGAATATATATCTATATTGCTTCTATGTATATATTTTTAAAATAGGACACATCCAGCATGCCCTGTTAAAAATCTTTCCATTATTAAAAGCAACTCAGGTAATTAAAACTGAAAGTTCTTCAAAACCAAAATTTCCTATCCTGACTTGTTTTTTATATTTTGCATTCTACTTAGCTGGAACAGTGAAATGGAACCGGTTAGTTTTCCAGTCTTACTTTCTGGGTCTCATGTTGTTATTACTATTTAAGATCTGACAGTGTGCTTGGAAAAAGAAAAAGATCTTTCCCCAGTGATCAGTATCAGATGGATGGACAGATACCCGTATATGAAAAGGATATTTATATAGCCAACTAAGGAGGGAGTAAAAGCTTTGGCTCCAATGAATGGGAGACTTCTCATGATCAGGCAGAAATGTGGAAAAAGACCTGGAGAGAAGAGGGCAGAAAAAGAAGAGGGAGGCAAATCTGGTGTCATTGGAACAAAATAGGGTCATGGTGGGAATACAACAAAACATGAGATCCAAAGCAATGCAGGCTGAGGAGCAGAGCAAAGAGAGTGTAACCCTGGCCTTACTGAGGACTTGTCTACACTGCTTCTGTGCTGAGTCAGGGCATGCTGCCAAAGACCATTAGCCACCTACTCCCAGTAGCATAGCTGGTGGAGATGACTGGGACAGTCACTCCGGCTGCTGATTTAGGAGGGGCACGGAAAAATATTAGCAGCCATCACAGCCACCAAATTGGGCCAGCAGTACAGCAGCAGCCACAAGTTGCCACTGCCCCCATGAGCCCCATTGCCCTGGGCGCCTGGCTGCTTTGTTATGCCGCTGCCCCCTTCTCTCTCTCCACATATGCCAAATGCAGTAAATGTTGCTGCTTTAGCCTGGCACTGAGCACATACCCTGGCACCACTCCATAGCTCTCTGCATTGGGCAGGTTTAATGGTCAGACCCATGCACTTGTGCGGGGAGCAGCTGAAGACAGCAGAGTACTGCTTGTGTTCTGAGGTCTGCTGGTATGAAATGAATTGCAGGACAGAGGCCTCATTAGAAGTGAGCTCAAGGTGAAACCCCATATCTGTATTTCCAACAGCCTCCCAGTTTTGCCCTGGGGTGTGGTTTTCCCCTTGACAGATATGAGGGTCATTCACAACAACCACAGCCAGACTGGGAGTTTGGTTTAGCTTCTAGCCCACTCACAAAGTCTGCTGGTGTTTTGGTTCAGGCTCATATCTAGTGGTGATGGGGAGGGATTTCATTTGTGGATGAATGCAAGTACTGTATTTTAAAATGGAGAACAAAACAGCCACTGTTTCATTACTGTACACCCTGTTTTGCTTCCTAGTCTTTCTGTCTCAGTCAATGCCAGGGCACTTTTAGATATGTTAAAGTGCAGCAAGGTGCTTGGCACATCGAACCTCCTTGAAATCTGATAGAATGGATTTTTTAAATGCGGTCCAAGCTCCTTCAGAGCTGCTGCCTTGTGACCTGTCAGGAAGTGATTTGAATAGTAGCACAGATGTATGGGTTAATAATAAACAGGAGGTAGGTTGTTGATTAACACCCTGTAGCCAGGTTAAAAATATTAAATGCTATGATTGCTCATATGTATTTTTTAAAAATACCTAAGTGGCCAGGTACTGAATGTATGTGAATAGACTGTAAAATGAACAATTAAAAAAAAAAGCAACAAAACCCTTGGGTAATAAGTGCTTAACCAAAAGATACCAAAACCAAATCGAACACTAATATCGTTTCCCCTTTCTTATTAAACTTCCAACCTATTTAAAATACCGGTAAAATTGTTCCTGAGCAAAGAATTTTAATGGGATGTTTCTTACATGAGCAAATCCTTATGTAATAAAGCCCTAATTGGTTTTAAAGAAAATGCTGTCTTATTCCATAGCTTATTCCATCCTTGCATTTGCATTCAAAGTTATCAGAGAAAGACTAATGCAGTGTCTCAGAGTATCGGCTGGTGGTGGTGGTGGTGGTGTGTGTGTGTGTGGGGTGGGGGGTGTTACCTTATTTTGGCTGTTCTGTGAATAACATTTTTACCAAGTGTAAGGCTCTTTTACATTACTAGAACATTGTCAGAGATGCGACGTGAGATGCGACATGAGTATGAGAGTGAGGTTTCCATATCTGTTACGTTGTTTCTGTTACACAAAGTGTTTGATTATTTCAAATCTCTCTCTCTCATTCTTTGTTTAATTTTGCTTGTATGACATTCTGCCGGTAGGATTTCCTATACATCACAGTAGCAGAGGCCTTGAAGTTCTGAAGCACCAGGTGAAGAAAGCAATTTCATGGTCCATGCCATCATTAATGCTTTGTTGTAATCTTTGGAGAGCAAGACCTTTTTGTTTAAGTTTGGGATAATGAAGGGTTTAAGTTTTCAGTTCTGTCAAATTAGTCATCAGAGTGAAAACAGAGGCCTATTTTGCTTTTGGTTTTGTGTAGATTGCCTGTACAGATAAATAAGTGAGCATTACAGGTGACTCTTTCTTTGAGCTGAGGTAGAGAGGTTCTATTTATTGCCATCAAATGCATTAAGCTGGAAGTCAAAGCCCTTAGCTTTTTGCTTGCTGCTAGTCTGGACCAGAAGACAATCAAACCATAAGGGTCATTTTCTGCATGAGCTAACCTTTTCCTCTCTTATGGTTTGAAGCCTTTGTTGACAATGAGATGCTCAGTGGGAACATTAAATTAACACTTCATATTCGTGGCTGTAAATTTACTGGCAAGCTGAGGAAAAGTCAGGGAAAACAAACACTCCATCATTTCTGCTTCATTTAGCTTGTGAATGGGGACACTCTCACCTGCAGAGAAAAGAGGTCAGGGCAAACAGGGATAATTTTAATCTGACTCTCAGCCTAGTCTTTAGTTGTCGTGGATTGTATTGCATTCTGTGCTGAAAGTAAAGGTGAGAGTGAGGTGAGAGCAAGAAAATAGATAAGTACTATATGAAATGCTTAAAAGACCTTGTCACTGGAATGAAGGAATGGGTGGATTGTTGTATCAGTTACTAAGGAAACTAACAGGCTAAATACTGTTAATTTTTGTGAACTATAAAATCAGCTCACTTTCAGATAATAGCTGTATTAGGGTTTGATGTTTTGTGTACAAGGTAGCACTGAACACAGTAGATAGTTTTAATGTAAAATGCTTTTCTTTCTCTCTAGGAAAATGATGTTTGATTTGTGAGGCTACACATTGCCAGGCCCCATGTTTAAATCTGTTTTGTTTTGATCTCAGGTGAAAAGAATTTTTAGGGATCGTTTTCAGGGTCTGCTGGGCAATTAATGCATCCACCAGTTTCACTGCTTAATAATGTGACACACACATTTATTTGTTTATGGGTATATGTGGCATACATATTCACACGCGCTGTGGATCAAAGTGTCAAATTATTGACAAAAATCAAGTGTAGCTGAGAGTTGATGTATTCAAAGAAGCTTTTCCTCATTTCATCAATATAAGTGGATTGTATAGATTTTAAACAATAAGAGAAGGGAAAATTATGAAGAGGTGTTTACAGCTAAGATGAGAGACAATTGAAACTCCTTTCTGTGCATTATCCATTTTGATCTGGTGAATCAGAGCCTTGTGCATTGCTGCATGCCACTTTCCCCCCAGAAATAGTGTATGTAAAAACTAATTTGATATATAAAAGTTACTTTTGAACTGGTCTTCTTTATTTTTGGCAGAATGCTAGCCCAGTCTTAAGGTATAAAACACCCTACCTTGTTGGTTTAGAATGGTGAGGCGAAGGAAACACAATAGATTTAAACAGTACCGCTGGCAAATCGAGCTTTTTCATGGGCAGTATACATTTTGCAAGTAGTAGCTTGTTCTGATTTGGTGTGGGGTTAATTTCTTCCAGCTTTGAAATTTCTCATATTCTAGGTATGACCAACCCCCATACTAGAAATAAGGAGGAAATCAGTAATTATTATAACATTATTTGTGTTGCACAACTTTAACGTTCTCTATAAGGCTCTTTATTTCCTTTTTTCTTTTTAAAAAAAAATGTGTTTTTTTTCCTTTGAAAACATGGAAAGACTGAAAGTGACAAGAGACAAATACATTGCTCAGACTGTTTACCCTTTAATAACTGCGCCAGAAAAGTCTGATTTGTCACGCTGCTCTGAGTAAAATCATCAAGCTTGGACCCAGGCTAGATTACGTGATTACTGTGAATGGACAGCAACCATGAAAAGTTGCTCAAATTGTGCCAGAAGGGATAATTATTTTTTGGCCAGGGTTTCTCATCACAGGTGCCACCCGACAAGAGTAAAATCATGTAATCCTTTCCTATATAAGCCATGTCATGTAGTTTTTAACTGGGGATGTTTCAGTGGACTAGTGGATTAAGAGGAATTCCAGTTTGTATTTAGGCTGTGTGGGAGAATTGAGGACTAAGTGGGAGTGCTGAACTGGTGTCATGTTAAAATTAGCCTACCAGGTGGTCCCAGAAAGTAGACACAGTGTGTCAAGTAAACTGAAAAGCTGGGGCTCTTTGCAATTCTCTGGCTGTTGGAGTGCCTGGCAAAGGGTACAGGCTATCGGGGTGGCACTGATGTAGCTATTGAGGCCTCAGGGAACTCTGTGTCAGACTTGGTTTACTACAATCAGAGCAGTGATTAGAGTTCTTTTGATCACAAGTTTAGTTTTCAGCCTATCAAGGGAGTAGGAGGTGGGATACATATTAATGTCTTGCACTGGGCCCACATAATTTCCCAGAGGGTCATGAGGTCAGGTTTGTATTTAGTTAGCAGTAATGATCTCGTTAGGGATCTGAATGGACCACCGTCCAAGCTCTTTCAGGGATATGAGCAGGCCTTCCCCTCACCCTTCTTTCCCTTCCTTGTGTGGGCTTACACAGGACATGAACTGTGATTAATGGACTTCCAGTGCTTAATAATTTGCAAAACAGTATTAAACAAGGAAAGTTGAGGACAATTGGAATTGGATACAGGAGGGGCAGGAGGTGGTTGTAAACAGAACCAGTACAATCCAAGTGCATGGAATTAACTAAGATGGATGCATACAATGTCACAGCTGGCAACTGGCAGGGAGCCAAGCCTCCATGGCTATGTCCAGGTGGTCAGGCTGAGCTGGCCTTTTAACTTTGTAAGTACTAAAAAAGGGAAAAGAAAAAAAAAAGAAACTCCTTTTGCAGTGGGAAAGAAAGTAAGAGGAGACCATGGAGCAACAGAAAGAAAGAGATTAAGAAGCTGAGAAAGTGACAAGCTGATAATAGAAAACACTTTCAATAGTAGTAATCCTTGACATACAAGGACAAATATGAATACTTTTGTTCTTGAATTTAGATTAACTTTCAGTTCAGGAGTAAAACTTTAAGCAACTTCATATGTTTGCGTCTCCCAGAATACCAGACAAAATGGAAGTTTGTAGTTCATTGCCACTGACCTTGTAAAAGTGCTTCTTCAAAGTGCGTTTAAAGAAAACTGTGTGGGTCTTGGTAGCAGGCAGATAAAAAGCCGAGAATGAAATACAAAGTAGAGAACAAATAAAAATACCTGTGCTGCTTTTCTCAGATTTATACTGGCATATCCTTGCTGTGAATATTTGCTATAGGTAATGTTCCTGGCCTCTTTAACCCAGTAAAAGTGTTTGTATTTGAATACATTTCTCAGTGCATTTCTAAGAAGACAGGTTTCCAAAAGAGGGCATTCAAAATCAGGCAGTTAGTAGGAACACATTGTTCCCAAGATCAGAGGCAACAGGAAACAAAAAGGGGGTGAAGCAGTGATATTTTAATGGTGTTTGGGACACATTATCATGAGGCCCAGAAAAACAGGAATGGTATGAACACTGTATGAAATGTAATAAACAGCATATCTTATAAACAGAATTTATTTTCAGTCAAGCATAACGTCTTTCTAATCCACCTGCAAATGATTGCAATACCATAAAGCAGTGTTATTGGGTTATTTTGTTTTGTTTTTCTACAAAGGAGCAGATAAGAATAAATGCTCATTTACCTCTTTCCTGGTTTCTTGTAGCCAATGTGAGCAAATGTCTCAAAAACTGGTAGACAGAATAAAAAGAGAAATGGGTGAAACTCTGAGATTCCCCAAGGCGGTTTGTCTCTTTAGTTAAGTAAAGTAAAAACCACCCTAGTGTAATAAAAGCTAGCCAGCCCTCCTGTGTCATTTCCCCACCGCCACAGAAAAAGTGGCTGTGAAATAAACAGCAAGAGAAATGAGCTACATTAGCAAGAGTAATGAATACACAAAGTGTTAGGAGACTAAGGGGACCTGACATCCTTACTGAGGAGGGCAAAGGCATCAAGAAAGTCCTCCCCCCTCCTCTCCCTCCCTTGAATTCTTGCTTGTGGCCAAGGAGATGAGCTGAGGGTCCCGCAGAAGGCTGGAGCTGAGGTAGGGGGGAGAGGCATCCAGCCTCGAGGGGCTGCCACTGGCAAACCCCGGCCGGGGGGCCCTGCCACTGGCAAACGTGGCAGGCCAACTCATGTAACATTATCAGACCAAGATACAGTAGCATTTCATTGATGCAGCACTTTTTGCCCCACGTTTTGTCCAGTAAGGATGACTGACAGCTTTACTTTATGATTTCCTAGCTTCTGAGGGTTTTTCTTTGATAGATATCCTTACAAGTCCCTTTCAGGAAATGGGAGGCTGTGAAAGAAAATGCAACTGGGGAGGTTATTTCCCCGCCCCCTCTCTCTAGGCATCAGGCCTATGAATTTACCCTAGACTAGTGTTTCTCAGTCTGTGGGTCGCAACCCAAAAGTGGGCCGTAAGACTCTACCAAAGGGTCACGAACAAACTTTAAAAATGGATTCTCTTTTAAAGGAGAAAAATGTGGGAAACTGTGGCTTTTCAACTGCAGGCTGGCAGAGCTCCAGCTTGCAAGAGGTGGCTTGGGGCATGCCCCACACACCCACTCCCTGCCCAACACATTGTGGGGCCAGGGCCTGAGGGCAGGGGGCAGCGGGTCGGGAGTGAGGGGCACTGAGTTGGGACTGGTCGCTGATGTTTCCAAAAGGGTCCTGTTCCAGGAAAGGTTGAGAAGCACTGCCCTAGACCACACTGGGTTCTGAGAGGTGTTTACCACTCCTACACTTGGGGCTTATAGATCACTTAGCACAGTGGCCCCCAGGTCTAGGGGTGGGTCCTCTAGAGCCTACTGGAGTGTGTATGGGGTTTTGGTGGGAGGAATGATTGGGTTGGTCATGTCACCCTGTCCTATTCACTTGCATTCCCGTACCTGCTGGGTTTTTTTCCCATTCTGTGCTGGGGCGTCTCAAGGGCAAACACTTAGATGCTGTAACTAAGCCACCCATGTAACATACTTTTGCTTTTGAACCTCCCATTACTGTCTCAAAAAAATAACTAAAAGTTGAAATTCCCTGGGCCTAGTCTTGGCTCCAAGGTGAAAGTTATTCTGCAAAGTTTGAAGAGAGTTGGCCTTGGTTTTTTTGAACACTGAACATCAACAATTTGCATTTTCTCTTCTGAAGCATTTCCGATTAACGTTGGGATTCTCAGAAAACTCAAATAGAGCTCTTTTCTGAAGTTTTAAACTTTCCAGGTAAGTGGTCCTCAAACAGAAGAGGTCACTATACCTGTGAGGAAATCTGTTTTGTTTTGTGACTGGATTGTATGATTAGAATAGAGCTCTCAGAACATTTCTTTTCTTTCTTTTTTTGTAAATACCCACTTGTATGAAAACTGAATTCAGTTTGTGTCTGGGTTTGCTTTTCACTAGTAAGAACTTATTGGCAGGAATGTATATCGAAACAACAAATTGTAATTATTTGGAATGGGAGGGAATTTTTAAGTCAGAAATAAGATTCGCACAGAAAACTTGATTTTTAAAAAAAAGCTGCCATCTTCCATGCAGGAACAGAAGTTTATACCTTTTGGCCCATGCATCCAGTGCTGAGGCAAGACACAGCAAAGCACCAATGCGCTTGTGTAACTTAAATTATAGGTGATCTTAGCTGTGTCAGTGGAGCTGATTTGCAACAGCCGAGGGACTCAATCACTGTACATCCGTGAAAATATTACCATTTATTTTACAGATCTCTTAAAAGATAAGGTTGAAACATCAAGCCCAGTGGTTGAAAAGAGAAAATAAAGAGGATCAGAGATATAACCACCATGTACATATGATAATTTGCCTCATCTCATCTTGTATGAATTATAAGATACTGAATAGGAAATAAATCATAATGTCAGGGCCACGTGCCATTTTCCTTTTCCATATGATTTTCAGTATGCCAGTCAGATAGATTTCTTCCCTCTCACAGGACCCTTCCCTTTAATTGAATTATGCTGCTGACTAGCAAACAGAATTCACTCTTGGGTGAGATGCAGGGAAATTACCATTTGATGAAACAATACGTTACACTTTCCTCACCTGAACAAACATCCTTCAGGAAAACTATTATGTAGATTTCCTTGATTACAGACTATTGTCCCCTTCAATCTCAAACTTCATTTGCCCTAATCAGTCATGGAACATATAACTGCATGAATATTGTATACTGAATGCACAGATACACTTGAGCTATCCTTGACAATTGTTTGCCAGATATGTTGTTTAGAACTTCAAAAGCGCTTCCTAATGCTATTTAATTATGACTCTGCCTGCTGAAGACAGTCAGGTTAGAAGACAATATTATGACAGTGAATAATTTGGTAATTATTCAGGACTTCTTGGAATCTCTGGATATCTAAACTGAGTTCCCCTTCTCAAGGGCAAAGGCATTTAAGAATGATTAAGACAAAATACCCTCCACCTTAATTTTTCTTATGATTGTTGAAGTTTCACCTTATCATTTCTCATTTACACTGATAATTTTACGTTGAAAGTTTTGGATCATTGCTACAATAAAAATAGGTTCATATCTATGATACATCAAGATTCAAGACTGCCAATTCTTGTGATCTTTATTACAAATCTCTCAATATAGTTTTTTTAATCCCCACCTCCTGGAGCCGTGTGATTATATTAAAATTTTAGCTTTCATTTAAAACATATCTAATCCTTAAGACTGTAGAGGAAAATCTTTCCAGGAATGAAGCCAAATGTTCAAAAATGAGAAAAGCAAGTGAAAATGACTAATATAGAGAATAATTTAAATATCACAAGTTTTAAACCAATCTCATGGCTTTTTAGGGAGGGAAGGTAGAGGGGGAGACCTGATATGATTTTTAATGCTTGAGACTGGCAGGACTGAGATGTATCTCTGTAGGGAGCACTTTATTGTCCGTTGATTTGTGAAGAAGATATGCAAGGCGCAGGGAATGAATGTTGGGTTATGAGACCAAGCAATATATAGGCGTTGTTAGGGAAATAATCAGTCTAGTGAATAACAAAATCAGGAGCTCCAGCTCAGAGTGCAAGAGCTCTGAGTATTGTATCGTAATGAATCCGGAGTGATAGTTTTACAAATATTGACATTTAACCTGCCGCAGCAGCAGGTTCGATCATATAAATGACATATGCCAGCAGAAGTTGTGGAGTGGGGAAAAAAAAGCACCATAATTGTGTCATGGCCTTGGACATGAACATGATCAGGGTAGAATCCTGCTACCACACAAGTCATAGCTGCCAGTAATTTCAGCAGGGCCAATATTTCGTAATAGTAACCCTAATTATATCCCTGAAATTGTGTGTCTTTCTTCAAACACTTTAACTTCCTAAAGTATCTGTGTGTGTTTCTAATGATGGCTTAAAAACACAAATTCCCAAATGTGACAAATGGAGTACGGAAATCCTAACTGATATGAGATGGAGGGACAGCGGCTAATCTGATTATAGTAATGACATTTCTAATTAATTTACTTGGAGCAGTGATTGCTGAACTGCACAGTTATTAGCAAGCTTGTCCTGTTTACAGGAGGGGTAATAAGTATTCGAAAATGTGCCTGCACTATGTGGGCAGGGTGTTGTGTCAGAGAGGAGAGTTTTGTTCCTCCCTTTATTTATAATCTGATCCATCTGCTTTGTCAAAAGCCTGCTCCTACATTCTGTTGTTTTTGTAACCCTCCAAGTGCCCTGCACTTTCATCCCTCCCTCCCCACCCCTTTAATATGAAATAATTTCCTATAGACTTGTGGCATAAATACCTTTAGGTGAGTGCAAGTTGGCTGTGAGCTTTATTGTTTACCTTTACTAAAGTATTGTATGTACTGGCTGTTTCATATGCCTGATTAATTGGTTCACCAACCTTATAATTATTGCATTTGTAATTTGTAAGAAGGATTAGTTAAAGGCATTCAGTCACCAGCTTTATCAGCTAAGTGCAAAAATATTATCAGGAGCTTTGAACCTATAAGCTTAAGTTCTTTCTGAGGCTGGGCTATTCATCAAGTGTAAATTCTACAGAGTTATGTATCCAGACCTCTAGAGATGCTTCCCAAAATTTCCTCTTCTACTTTGCATGAACTTTTTCAGGCTTCCACTGCACGTCCCCACATTTAAGAGTGGCAAGTGCGCACCGTTCCATTTCAAGCATAAAATCAGTTCTAACTCCAGCAATATCAGGAATGAAAGGAAGAAAGCATAACAATAATCATTTACCAAGTCAGCTGCTAGTTTCATTTATTAGTGTTTCAGATCTCTCACTGAGCTAATTATGGTGAATCTCATTAACTTGATGGAGTGGATTGGGGAGTGAGGGTTTCCTGAGGCTGGCTGCTGATGCAGATTCTGAGTGTATCTGCACTGGAGGTTAGTGTCAAGAAATTCATATTGCCCTGTTGTGAAACAGTTAACGCCAGTTGGCTGGTTCATTTTTAGTCTAGTCTGACATACAGCAATGATAACTTAAAATTACACCACTGCTGCAGGGTGAATTCCATGAGCTCCTGTAACAATGTTTCTCCCTTCCTGAAGAACAAATATAATTTAAAGACTCTGGGGGCCATATTCTTCCCACTGGTGTCATTGTTATACCAGGGCTTCGACTCCATAACTGTACTTTTAACTCATGCATATTTGTTAAAAGCTCACACTTATGGCTGATTTTGCTCTGTTTCCCATGGAATGGACTAGATTCCTTCTTGAAGCCTAAATGCGCAACTTACCACTTACCCTATATGGCTCAACCTTTTACATATGTGGCCTTGTACTGTATTGCTTTTAAGAAAATCAATGATAATTATGGTAATGAACTGTTGTGAAATTAATGCTTGTCTCCAAATGCTAGTCTTCATCAGTTAAGCAAAGTTAAGCTATTTTACTTTAAATGTTCACTTGCTTTTGTTAAAGGGAGTGCAGTTGATAAAACATTCTTTCTATTTCTCTTTCTCTTGAAAAGAGCACATATATTAGGTTCCCTGTGTCTCTTGGATAAACTGAGAAATCTCTTTGCAGAGAGTTTCTAAGCAAACCAATATCACCAAACACAAGCATTAAAAAATCATGTCAGGCTTCCAAAATCATGAGATTTGGTTTAACAATCATGAGATTTTTTTTGGTTTTTTGAACCATTAATTTTCATGTTTTCTCATCTTTTTCTGGAATTGTGAAGGCCAAGATTTTATAAATTATGGTGACGAGGGGGATGATATTGATAATGAGATTCTTGTGCCATTGCATGAGTCAAGAAGCTGAGAATTTAGGAAAAACAGCAAATTTTGTGAGTCTGGCAGTAAAAGCACAAAAGCTTTAGAATAGAACAGAACATTTTTATTATTATTTTTATTGCTTGTTTGCTATCTGTTTCATACCTAAATGTGCTAAGAAAGCTGCAGGACTTAAATTAATTGAAGGATGAAGCTACTGGTCTGAAAGTCTGAGGAGGCCTTAAGCAGACGTCTAGTGGTTGTTTGTGTGTTGTGCACTAGAGCCCTAACAAACTGGTAGTGATCCTAGGTGAAAGACCTCCTGAACAATATTTTTGCAATAGTGAAAACTGAGACAAGCCTATTTGCTATATTCCATCATCTCTTTGATGGTGTTAATTGTATAGGAAAGGGAACTGTGAAAATGGAATGGCTGCCGTGTCTAGTTGTTACCCAACAGTACCGATTCTAAAGCGTCTCCTGAATGCACCGAACGTTTACCACCTGCTCCAAAGTGAGGCCTCTGGCCAAATTAAAATCCTAGTTTTTGATAAGGGGACCTCACCCCACTAAACTTAGACTGCTAATTTATGGGGATCCTAGTAGTTCATTTTTCTCTGTCCCTGCCTGGCAACATTTCTAAGCCAACAGTGTTTTGTTCCTCTTGTAAATACCAGTAACCTTCCTTGTGGCAAAAATGGAGCAGGCAGAAAAAGCTGGAGGTCACTTTTTGAGTTGTATCAGCACTGAGTATTTGAATAGCATGAATCAGGTCCCCAAGAATATGAGAGAAAATCATGAAATTAAAAAAAAACCTCACATAACCCTCCCCTTCTTTCCTTCCCTCAAAAGAGTCTCCCCCACCCCCATACACACACCCCTAAAATTTTTAAAATTTTTTGTCTTTTAGCTTTATATATTTTAAAGTCCATTTGGGTCATGTTTTCAAGTTTTTCTCTGCAGTCACAAGGGCTAGAAGCTTTCTTTCTAATGAGAGCTGAAATTCTCAGTTAATCACATGACTCCAGAGGTTGGAGATTTAAGTGACAAAAAATACCGACTACTGCAAACTTGTGCTAACATTACAAGAGTTGGCAGCACTTGTCGTCCTGCAGAACTGATACTTTTGCACCCTTCCTTGTTGATGTTGCCAGGGGGTTGGGATAGGGAGGAAGGTCATTAAAAATAATCTATAAGGCACAGTAGGTTCAGTTTTGGGACTCTAGTGTAGTTGGGGAAACTATCAGACCTCTAAGCTCACATGTGTTTGATTCAAACAAATTTTATGGCTGTGTCCTTTTAAATCTTGTGTGGCTCATATGAGATATCGCAAAGCCATAGGAAAGCTTTGATTGTGGCAACTTTTAGCACCTGCCTATAATTCCATTTGATTTGCTACAATAAAAATAATGTTTTGACTTCCAGTCTAGAAGCTGCCTTTCGCTAAAGATCTGGCATAGGGGAATGAGTTGGGGGAAAGGGAGGGGAGGGTTGCAACATGAATAGCAGCTCTAACCAACCTTCCAAGTGAGAAAATTACATGTTTAGGTTGGATGGGATTATAGCAACAGCCTCTTTGCAGCCTGTATTTTCTGAGAAGTCAAGCAAACTTTTTCATTTATGGTCCTTGGGCTGACTAAAGCTTAAGGGCTTGTAACTGCTTACAGCTCTAGTGCCTTTCTATGCTGATGGTGAAATAAGGCCAAAACAGAAAGGTTTTTTTTTTTTTTTTGGCTCCATGATGGGTACATAATTTACAATGGAGAGTTTTAAATTTGATATTTAGACCTGAGTTATGAATACCAAATAATCCCTGGCTAGGAACATATGTCCTGCAATTAATCTTTTAAACCTTCCCCTTCTCTACTTTATCTGACATGAATAAGAGCTCAACAGAACTAAAAATATGACCACTTATTTCAGTTTCCGGAAATAAGGCCCACGTCCTCAAAGGGAATTGGGTCCTTAGCTGCCATCAGGGGAAAGAAATAAATAAATATTAGGCTCCTAAATACCTTTTAAGGATTTGGGCTGAAGGGGCTAGCAGGGAAACTAGCTCTATTTTTAACTGGTCTGTAATAAAATGCATTATTAATGTTATTGTCCAGTTCTTTGTCAGTGGTATATGGTGGGCTTTGGGCTGTACAGAACGTGGTGATGCCAGTGGCTCAGTTTGTTCAACAAGCCTACTTGGGAGCTGGCATAATGCCCATTCATCTTTTTGGGTGCTAAGTGTCAGGTGGTTTACGAATTAGGAACTGGTAGATTTCAACTGCATATGATTTTCCTTTTCAGCAAGTCTTCACATTTTCATTCTTGACCATAAGGAATTGACTGACTGGTAAATTAGAATCTAAGGCTGCGTGTAGATGAAATGAGGGGCGTGTGTGCACGACACTTTAAAGCAGGCTAAATGCTTTTGCACCACTTTAGTGGTGTCAGTGTTTACATGCCTCGGCGGTATATTGCGCATTATTTCCAACCACTGTAGGAAATTCAATGGCATAATGCACCTTAAAAGACTTGGGGCACAGCAAACTAAAACTCCACTGAGGAGTTTTAGTTTGCTGCCCATACAGCTGCAGAGCGAAGCACCAGGCTCCGTGCAGCTCTGCAGGAAGCCCTGCAGGCAGCCTGACAGCAGCCTGGGAAGGCAGGCTCTGCCCAAGAAAAGTGGTGAGCCTGATTTCCCCTCTCCCCCCCAGAGCCTGCCTGCCTGCCTAAGCTGCGCAGTCCGGTGCTTCCCTCCGCAGTTGCAGTGTCCACCAGGACCACCTGAGCTGGGTGCCTGAAGGTGGGTGCTGCCTGGGGGGGGCCGCCGCTGCTGCGGAGGGAAGCACCATCCCCCACCGCAGCCCAGGGACTGCTCCGCCCATCAGCAGCTTGCCCTCCCATCCCCACCACTGGAGAGGTAGGTAAGTGGGTGAGTGCACAACACAGGGGTTTAATAGGCCCTAAATTGAAGCAGTGTTTTTTCAAAACCCACCACTTCAATTTAGGGCCCCCATTTCATCTACACGTGCCCTAAATTGTTCCCTGCTGTCTTGACTGCTCCTGACTGTGTTCCTTGCCCATCTCTTGCCTCTTGCCTCTATAGACTGTGGCAAACCCCACTGCTAAAGTGGTTTTCCTTTACTTCTCCTCCATGAATCCCTCTATTGGCTCCCTTGTACCTTACTGCATCAGCCTCCACCTCCTTATCTCCCCTGCTCCATGTCCATCAAAATGTTATTCCCAGGCACATTTCTTATTACCCTGCATAGAACAAGCAGACCCTTACTGCCATCTAGTTCTCTCACCCAATCCCACCATCATTTTCCCTTCTCCACAGTTGTCTTTGCCCTTTGCAGTCTGGTCCTTTTCCTTCTAGCATCAAGCATCCACCCTTTCATGCTCTCTGTCTTCTTCCCAATTAATTTCTCAAGCAATCCCTACTGCTTTCCTCTATACTGCTGAGCTCCATTCTATTGCCTTATTCAGGCCAAGTATAGACATTCAAAAAGCCCAAAGAGGAATCTGGCTAACCTATGAGGGTTTCCATAAGCAGCCTAGGTTAGACTGGTAGTGAACAGAACTCATGTTCATCCTTTGGTGCGGGGACGGGGCAGAAGGGTTATGCAGGCTGCCTGCATTGGCTGAGGCCAGCAGGTTGGGGGCACTCCTGCATGCTGCCCAGTAGACCCCATGGGCCAGAGACTGCCAAGTGCAGCCAAGCACCCAGGCCTCCCCTGATCGGCATGGGTGAGCACATCCCCAATCCCCTGCTCCCCCCAACCACCCTAGTACTCTAGGACCCTGTAGCTGCAGGCCAAAAAAAAGCCTTGCAGCACCCCAGGTGCCCATGGCCCAGGTACCTGCAGGCAGCGGCCAGGCCATGGAGGTCGCAGGGTTGCATCCATGCAGGCCCAGTCCCAATGTTCTGCCCCATGCTACCTCAACCCATGAGAGATGAGCTGTCCCCACTGGCTCCTGCTTGTAGAGGGTCTATACAGGGGTCCGGATGGCAGAATGCCTGGCTACTGAGATGTGGTTTTCAGGAGCCAGGGTCAGGCTCTGTGGGGCTGTGCCAAGCATTGAGACAAAGGGTACCCTGGCTGGGCATGTGGGAACCAGGGTGAGGCTCTGTGGTGCTGTGCCCAAGTGTGGGGAATTTTCCGGGCTCAATATTAGGTGTGTGTGTGTACATCATGTGGTGCTTCATGATGGGGTGCAGGCCCAGAGATGTGGGTGTCCAGGTTCCAGGGCTCATGCAGGGGACACAGATTCCCCCCCCCCGCCCCTTTCTGCCTGCCTGTGGCTGACAGATGACTTGAAGTAGGACGCAAGGCTAGGGACAGGGTCTGTGCTGACTTGGCTCTGGGAGAGCTCTGAGGTGGGCCCACTGGGCACTTGGCCAAGGCAGCCAAGTGCAGGCCACATACTAGTGTACCTCCTTGAGGGGAGGGTAGCAGGGGGCTGCAGAGGAAGCTGGGATGCTGGTGGACAGTGACTTAACTTGAATCAATAGGAGATCTAGTACATAAATTTGATTCATTGGTCTAACCTAAATCAATTATACTTGAGTGTACATTGAACCAGATCTATCTTAGACCAGATTCCACCATTTTTAAACCAAGTCTGTGTGTGCCAAACTTCTATACAGTTACGGGTTTAGATCAATTTCTGATCACTTATACCAGTTCGTGTTTGTACCTGGCCTGCGACTGCAGACTCTTTGGGGCACCTCTTATCTTTCTATGGGGTAAGTTGTTGGGGATCCCTCTCTCTCTGTCTTTCTCTCTCCTAGCTGTTTATGAAATTGGGTGACAGGGGTATGAGCCAGGTGAGTGGGATTTTCAAAAGTGCTCAGTGCTGGCCTGACTCTGCTCCACTGAAGTCAGAGGTAAAACCCCCATTAAAGGCAATGGGTACAAAATAAGTTCTTCTGAATCTCCACCATACATGTTTCAAGTGGCCCATGACTAGCTTTCCCCCACAGTTCTTTCTGGGTTATGCAGTTCTGCATGATCCTTTGAGCAGACTGAGGAGTTGATGTTAATCGGAGCCTGTGTGACTCTCTAGGTCATAAGTCAGTTCAGCCTCCCTCCATGCCTGTTTGTTCCTGAACTCCACCAAAACTACTAGCAAGGATGGTAGCAGCTACTGATTAGGAACCAGGTTTTTCTATACAAGGTACTTCTAGGGCCTTCATTACCATGGGATCTCAAAGCAGTTCTTAGTCTTTAATACTTAACTTTCCTGTGAGGAAGAAAAACATTGCTGTTCCCATTGTACAGGTAAGGAGCTGAGGTAGGCAGAGATTAGACAATTTGTCAAGGTTACAGAGGACATTTGCAGAAAAGTTAGGGATGGATCCCATTCCCCCAGGTCTCCCATGTCTAGGCAAGGGGTTACCTATCTATGGCCTGTGGGCCATATCTGGCCCACTGAGCCATTATGTCCAGCCTGCAAATCCAGGACTTCTGTAACATTTCAGCAGTGGGGAGAAGCAGTGCCAGCGGCCAGGTCAGAAAGGCTGGTTCATCTCTGGCTGAAGTGGTTGATTTCAGCCCAGCACTCCTGAAGAGTTGTAGACCCCTGTCTTACACTTACACCCTAAACACAGGGCTATCTTTCTTCTCTTGGGCATTCATCAGTTCACTATTTGGATATAAAAGGACATAAATGCTTCTCCCAATTCAGATGACATCACGGACCTCTCAGACTTTGCTCTCATGGTTTATTACAACGTAAGCAAAATCCTTCATCATCCTTAATTCACGGGTACCTATTATTTATTCTCTCCATATGCGTTGTGTGTGTTTGTGGGCTGCATGTACAGTTAGATAAACTCTTATTTATCAGCTTCATAAAATATCCCTTATGAGAGGGGCTGCATGAGGATGACCCAGATGCACAAGAGGAAATGTTTCATATCTCAAGGAGTGCCTTATGGGCACCCTAGACAGCCCTTTCCCCCACCCCCTTGTGCATCATGCATAGAACATAATGGTTTTAAAAATTAGAGCATCTGCTTAACTAAGAATTATGGACCTACTGTGCATAACAAGTGGAATTTAGAATACAACAGCCTGAGCTGCTTCTTGTCGATATTAAGGAACTTGGACATTGTCTGCTATTGTGGTGAACCCTATATTTGGAATTAGTCAGTTAAAACCTTGAGACCTTCTTTGATATATCCGTTGCTGGGTTTTCATGTCTCCAGTTAAATAAATGGAAAGACTCTGTCCACTACTTCTGTACAAGGCTGAGATCTCCATGAACAAGGGTACACAGCCAATACACAGCTTACTAAACCTGTTTTTTTGTAGAAATTGTGAATAGAGTAAGTAAGTGGTTTTAAATGTGTTCCATCTCAGTGGAGAAAGGTAGTAAGTGAAGCCCTGAAATGCATAATGAGATGAGTAGCACTCTACTGCCCAGCACTGCTCTGCAATTGTACTGCAGGGATGAGCATGGTGGAAGAGCCTGGAGAGAACAAATAGTGCATCTTTCTGTCCATTAATTTGCCAAGATGGCACTGGTGATATGATTCATACATTTATAATGTGCCCTATACTTGCATAATAATTTATAAGTATTAATAAAGGCAGGGTACTTGCCCCAAAGAGCTTCTATCAGAATTAGACAAGCAAAAAATATGAACATGGTAGAGAAAAGAAGGGTGTAGGTAAAAATGGGATACAAGTTAAATCTGGTACAAATAATACAAAGATGGTATCTGAAGACAAGGGGCTATGACAGAGGCCCTGGACACACAACACATTTAAGCTGGTTTAAATAAAGAGCAGTATATCATATACAAACCTATCCTAGTGTAGCCCGCTGAAATCCAGTGTAGAATTACCCCAAGAAAAATGAAGGGTAAAACTCCCCTGGTATAAATTACACCAGTGGAAGTGTCATGTGCCCACAGCATATCCCAGGTTAGCCACTTGCTCAGGACATACAGGCCATTACAAACCTATGGTATGCAGCTTATCTGGGAGAGCTGGTTGTCTACCCCCTCTGGATTCTGGTGGAATTTGCATTGGTTTACAAAAAGGATTTAAAGTATACCATTGTAAATGTCTTGAATATCCAGGCCTGAGGATAGGATTTAGCCTGTAGAATCTTTATTACTCGTGATGACTTACGAGCCAGAAAAGGAAGATCTAGACTGACTCCTTGATCCCTCACTGAGTTTGCGGGGCTAGCAGCTAACAAACCCCACATTATTGATTATTAGTTGAACTTATTGAATATGGGAATAAAATAAGAGGCAGCACATAGGGAATCCCATGAGGTCATTCCTACAAGTCAGTTTTCAGGGCAGGTCTGTGCTCCAGAGTAGAATTTGTTCATACTTATGCCTGTCTTCTGAGGTAACCTGCTGTGTTAGACCCCAGTTTATACTTTCTCAGCAGCACTTTCTTTGGCTTTGCACCTCCTGGGACAAAATTTTAAGTTAAAAAAATACAAAGATTGTTTGCCATATTAAAAAAGCAGAGAGGGGTATATGGGAGAAAGAGAAAATGTTACTGAATCAATTCAACTCTGGTGCTGCACAGGAGAACCAGAGGGGCAGGGTATAGCTAAGGCAACTGAACAGCTTTCTTTCAGATACAGCGATCTCATTATGTTCTACTCCTTAAGAAACCCCACCTATGCTTTTGATCTTCCTCTCTCTTGTCATCTGGTGTGTGTGAAAGGTGACAATAACATGATACTATGGCAAGAAGGTCTGGAGCCAAAATGCCCCTTCAAACATGGGGCAACATGGAGCTGTATTCTGCAGTAAGCACCAGGGCAGTAGTTGCCAGACCTTTTAGATCAGTGAACCACTGTTGATTCCCCCAGATTTCCTCCTGGATCACCGTGCACCCATATAATAAATCTTTTAATAGAAATGGAGGGAGGAGTGATGTAATCCATAGACCAGTTGCTATGGACCACCAGTCATCTATAGACCGCACTTTGGGACTCACTACACTAGTCACCATTCCCTCTTAAGCCCTGTTATATGGGGATGAGTTTGGAATTACTTATTTGGATTCTAAAAACTAAAGAGTGGGTCAGGAGAAATTTCCAGGTGATATCTGGGGTGGAAAGCTATGCTGTCCCCTAACATGGTATGGTGTTCTGAGACAAAAGCCGCTTGTCTAAGTAATTTCAATGCCTGATGATATCAGCAAGCTCCTATCTACAGAGGATGCAACACGCAAAGAGAGGATTGGTTAAACAGAACTGACCATGACATCCACCCTCTACTGCAGTGTTTGGTGTAATGCAGAAAGATTCTTCCAACTGCTTGTTTGCATAATGCTGAGAAATTTCCCAAATGAAAAAGCATGGGTTAAGCCAAAAGCATCAGATGCAGGATGGTTCTTCACCAGCCAGAAAGGAAATGGTCGTCTCAAGAATTCAGATGCTTTGACGCAGGCATCATATGAGAAATTGAATATAATAGCTTTATTATCAGAGTAAGGTAAGTTGTCCCAGGATGGTTTGGACATGGTTAATGGTGGTGATACTGCCTGCATAGAGCGTACCCTGTGGAACAGTCTTTTTGGGCACAGGCTTATGCCCTGAGGTTTGCCGAGCTGTTACAACCAACAAGGATTAGAGGGGGAAATACTTTTCCTCTTGTATCTCCTCTAGGAGAAGCTGAAGGGGCACTGAAATAGCCTCACTTGAGGGCACACCTCATTACTACATTAAGTCAACAACCACTTGAGTGTCCAAGGATTTTGATAGAAGCTGGATGTTGAAAGGATGAAGAAAGAGTGGCAAACTTATCTGATTTCCACTTACCTCCAGAGTCTGCTGAACACAGCTCTCCTCACTGCGTGAAGTGTGATCCCAGATGGAATAGTACTGCCCTCCGCCACCATAATGACTGGTCATGGTCAGGAGCTTGTAGACAGAGGGCCTTATGAAACACCAGTTTGGCATGTCAGGGCTATATCATGCTGGCCTGAGAATCTGGGAAGGAAATTAACCAAGTCCTTCTGAGACACTCAGCCCTGACATGTAGCAAAAGGGGCATCATCTGCATTAAATTCTGCTACACTTAAATCCTTGCAAAGAGATCTTGCACAACGGCCTGTTTGGCATGATAATACTGCTGGAAACTGTAAGCAGCTATTGGGACTCTAGGGAGAAGTGCTACAAAGTTCTTTCCCATGAATTCAGGTGAGGGCCCTTCCAGGTATAGCTGGAACAGGGAGGAGGAAGCAACAGAAGTTACAGACTGCAGCTTGAAAAAAAATCTCTTTTATTCACCGTTCTTTGTTTTTGTTAGGAATAAACAAACAAGGAACAGTCATGGTTCTCCATGGCTACTTACAAGCCATTCTTTTTTTTTAGTAAGAACGGTAATAGTGATTAGCTGTTATTTAATAATGCTCAGTTTCCCAGTTGACTACTGGGACTGGGATCAGTTCCCACCCTGTTGCCAATTTCTTGTGTGAACTTTGATCTCAATGGGAGTTTGAGGATTTGGGCCTTTGTATCTTTGTGCCACAGTTCCCTCTGTGCAAAATGGGGCTGATAATGCTTTTTTTCTATTATCCTTTGTCAGTCTTGGCTATTTAAATGGTGAGTGAATTAGAGCAAGAATAGTCTCTCATCCTGTGATCCGGTATGATGAAGTCCCAAACACAGTCTTTGTTTTTGCTGCAAAAAATAGTTATTTTTTTACCCTGTGATGGCTATCTTAATGTAATGTTCTAATGGAGAAAAGACACACAGGGGTTCTCAACTCAGTATAGTGAGTTGAGATCAATAGGCTATCCTCTGTTTGTGCCTTATCTTAACGAGCTACACTGAAGTAAAAACCATAGTGTCTTGTCCCAGCTAGGATTTTACATCAAGATTACTATCTCAGTGTTGAAACCATACCTTTTTACAGGCAAAATATAGCCTCCGCTGAAGTCTACCATGTATTGGAGCAGGGTAGTATTGTTTTAAACGGTTTTGAGATCTCTGGTTGCACTTACTGTTTTTTAGAACCTGTTAAAGTCAGTTAGGGCCTTGTTACACTTTACAGTGTGAACCACACAAATATTGGTTGGCTTAGTGCTAGTTTGTAGTCACACCTTCAACTTGAGGAGCACGTCTATGGGGAGTGGCCACAGCTTAATGGAACAGGAGTTGGGTTATGTGGCTCAAGAGCTAATCCTGCCCTGGAGTGGCATAACTTTGAGCTGCATAAAAAGTGTTTTAAGCTACTTAAAGGTGTTAAAGTATGGTCAATCCAGGGCTTAAGAGCTCCAGGAGCTGCCCAAAATTAATGTTGAACAAGGCTCTTAGAAAAGCAATGTATATATATATGCATCTAAACCTTGTATGTTTGTGCATAGTTTAATAAATATGATGATTGGTGTTGGTTTTTCATGTTCTTTAACTTTAACATAGGAAGTCACAGTGAAGAAGAGCAGCATGGGAATTTAAGAGCATGAGGAGAGAGAATGAGAGACTGGGGAGAAGAATAACTCTGGGAGGTGGCAAGGATTCATTAAGTATAGGTAATAAAAGATGCAGTACAAGGTTCTGGTGACAAACCAATGAAGCTTCCCCCCACCCCCCTCCTTCATTGTTTATATTGTCACCGGATCCTCACAATAGAGTGATAGTTTAGCCTTGTACTTCATGGTTCATTATCTATTATTCTATTTATTAATGCATTCTTGGGTCTTACTGATGTGACAAACCATCCATGCTTTTCTCTTATGGTTTAATAGGATTTTTTCTAAAACCCCTCAATGTTTACATAACCTTGCAATTCACAGTTATCTGTCATTTATTCCCTACTTTACAGGCACTCGATAGAGCTATTACCGTTAAGGTTCTTTCAGCCGGCACATTATAACAGTAGTATATTGCAGATTAATATTCTCCAGTTCTTATAATGAGTGTTTCAGTGAAATCAAATTCAGTGAGCCTTTGGAGGGGCACGTGCAACCTAAGTGAATGGGAGCCGTGATGTATACTGTGTGAATCCTGAGTCAGAAGGTAGTCTGGTGATGAGAATTTATGCTGGAATGGGGAGTCAAGCTGGATGCTGCAAGAGGGAAGAATTCTTTCTCTTCTCCTCGGCTAGAAAAATTAGATGGTCAGGTCCTTTGCTGATGTAAATTGGCACATCTCAATTGCCTTCAATGGAGGGAATGGGCTACATTGTTTGATCCTAGTGGAGGAGCCAGCTCAAGGTGTCTGAGATCACTATGTTGTCAGAGTATAAGAGAAGTGTTGTATGTGATCAATCATGCAGTCACCGGCACCTGGAGGTGATGTTGGACTCATCACTCCCTCATGTGCCACTGGCTACAGAAACAGATGTCCCATTAGCTCAGTAATGACTAACCTTTTTGGCAAGCATGCCACAAGTTAAGCTGCACCCCAGAAACAGGGAAGAAGTAACTTGGCTCTTAGCAATGCCACCTAACATCTCCTCTCACAGCAACATCCTACCCCCACTCTACTCCACGCATCCAGGGGCTGAAGCTCTTTCCCCTCATTGCAATGCCTCTCTTTTCTGAGCAGCTGGTGCTCACATGCCACACACAGCAGCTGCCTGTGCTACTTGTGGCTCATGTACTGTGGATTGGCCACCCCTGCTTTGGCCACACTAGCCTGTTCCCTGCGCTCTTGCCTGAAAAAAATTGCAGAGAAGGTTGCCAACACAGTATAGAGTCCCATGTAACGTCTTTCTGCCCAGTTGCACCATTAGAAATTTTCTGTTGAAGGAGAACCAATGCAAGCAAATGCAATAGAGATGGAAGGCACTCAAGTGGCATCACTAGGAACTGGGGGGCTGTTTTCCAGCTATGGAATGTGTCTACTAAAGACCCTAGCAATAAAAGCAACTCCAGTAAGGGGCCTAGATCTTGAGCTGGGCAAATCAAATGGTGAAGAAAAGAGATTAGTTTATTTTCCCTATTCAACTGTCTGTCTTCCCAGTCAACTTGATTGCCAGAAGCACTGATGATATTGCACTGCAAAAATTTGCCCATAAAAGCCTACACTGTGATAAAATCTTAGTCTGCGAAGGCCTCTACACCCAGCTATCAGGTAGCAAGAACATGCTGTCTTTATGGAAGTAGGTTCATCTTCTAGTGGAAGTCTCCATCTTCTCTTAAGAAACAACTAAGTCACACAGCCCCCAAAGAAGTAACATTTTGAATAGTCTTGCCCTTCTGCCATGTGAGAACAGATGTTAGGAACTCACAGGTCAACTTCCCACTGGAGGAAAAATTCATGAACTGGAGTTTCTGTATTTTCTTAGTGTGACTTTTTTGACACACATATACACACACATGCATACATGCACACACAATGTCCCTGAACAGAGGTGATTTCAAATAGCATGCAGGCAATCCTTTCTTGCAGAAAATCTCAGCTGAAACATTAATTCTGGGTTACCCCGTAGCTTCTCTGTTCCCAGAATTGTCTCTGCATAAAGATTTAAACAAACAACAACTCTCCTGTTGTTTGCCACACTGCCACCAGAGAACTGGAGTTGCAACCAAATAAAAATCTTTGTGGAACCAGGAGTGAAACTGTGCAAGTGTATGGCCAGTGGCTGTGCTGTCTAATTCTCCCTCAATAGCAGCCATGGAGGCTACTTCATCCTATTGGGAAGCAATATGGGGTTATGTCCTCAGAAATGCCCTTTGTTATTGTTCTCCATTTATACCATGGTAATGCTTGCTGGCCCAACTGAAATGAATGTTCAGTGTACACTGCTAACAATCTGAATAGATTAGAGGGGAATGCCCAGATATTTGGGCGCTTGCCTTCAATAGAAATTAAGCACCTAAAGAAATATGTTAGAGGAGCTGAGCTAAAGTGTTTTGTCTTGAATCGTGTCACAGGCAGGGAAGCAATAGAGAGAGAAACAGAAGCCTGGTTCCCTGCCTTGTCAGTAAGCAATAGAGTCAGAAACAGAAGCCTGGTTCCCTGCCTTGTCACTCATTTTTGCTTTATACAAGGACAGAGCTCTCAACTCAGTCAGGATTTAGCTTTGATAAATTTGTTTAAAGAACTTTTATAGAATAAATTACCAAAATTGCCATAGAACTACTCGCTTGCATATAAAGGAGTCAGAAGATTGTCATGCTGTGACGTCACATGTTTATTAGCAACGCTCATGAATTAAACTGAAGACCTCATTTATGATTTCATTCATAATCCCTTCAAAATGAGTTAGTACTAGTATGTGATAAGTGGATTATGTGTTAGGCCCAAGTAAAGCCAGCCACAATTAGTGCTTTAATAAACTGGTTGTATGCATTACTAAGAACTCAGTCATGAGGGAATTAACGTATTTACAAACCCTAATTAGCAGTTTGTTACTGTGATACCAAATTTAAACAAATCTGTAGCATCACTGACCATCTGGGTTAGAAATCTCAGTTTTGAATTTAATTAGGAAATAGTTGTGACAGATAATTGGTCCTTATTAGTTAGCTAATGATCAGCTTTCCTTTAATTGAAATGAAGATCCCTATCCTGCAGTTTTGTGCAATATATTAGATGCAGTGGGGAACAATCAAAAGACGTTCTATCGTTTGGGGCTTAGGAAACCACAACAATTGATTAAATGCAAAAATATAGTCTAATGAATAAAATGCAAATGACATAGCTTTAAAAGTATATGACATTTCTGGCAATTAGGGAGTGATTTGTTCGCTTTTGTTTCCATTTCTTAACAATAAAAATTACTTCAATCCTGTGTAAAACAAACTAGGCAAGCTCTAGTCTGCAAATGCAATTTTGCTTCCAGCTTCTACCTCTGGCTAACCTCAAAAGTCAGGCTCCACTGTGAGCTGTGTACTAAACCCATGATTGATGTAGGTCAGAGTAGTGGAAGCCTAGCTGACTGTCACTCTGCTCTTGTAGCTCCTTCCATCTTTGGTCTTATTGGATATGTTAGGGCTGGTCAAAGACTTTCCTAAATTGTGCTGATTACAGTGAAGCTCATCATTGAGAAGGAGCAAGACTTTTGTCTGCCATTTCATTCATACTCCACTCTCCCAGGGCACACTCCCTAAGTTTCAGGCATATGGTCACTGCTAGATATAAATAATATGGAAGCCCTTGAACAAAGGATGAATGGCAATTCTGTGTAACTAATATGACCACTGTCCCTTATTGATTTTAGATACTTGTTACCCCACATTTTTTATTGTAGGAATATAAATGCATTTGGAATATAAATGCAATAATTATTTGGAAATTCACAAACTGCTTGCCTTATTCCCAGCATTTCTTTAGGACATCCCTGGAGGATCTTTTTTTTTTTTAAATTCAGGTTTCATAGTTTTGCATTTATCAGTATAGTTTACAGATGCAGCTGTCTGGTTTAGGTACTTAAGTGCCCCCCATCATCCCAGTCACCTCAGTGCTGTGTGAGGTAAAGAAATGCTGAAGTGTTGTTATTTCCTTTTTACAAATGGAAACCTAAGGAACAAAAGCCATGTCTACCCAGTAAATTTCACACATTCGGCAGCAACAACTTGAAGCATGCTGTGCTGCTCCAGGCAGACATCACCTAAATTGGAAGTAGTGCAAATAGCAAGCAGGCTAGTTAGCATGGGAAAGCTAATTAGCTGGTCTCTGCAGTGCTAATTAGCTTACCCAAAGTGCTGGTTGGGTGTGAGCTCTGGTTTAGGAGGCAGCCTGCCTGGAGCACCATGTAGACATGGTCCAAAAAACCCAGTCCAAAGTTATGCAGAAGAAAGTCTCTGACAGAGCAGCCCAGCTCTGGCCTAGGCTAGCATTGTAACTCTTGGACCATTGCCTGTTGGACAACATAAGGTGCAAAGTTTCTAACCTTGTGCTTTGCGGTACTGACCTTTATGCAGAGCACAACCTGTCAACATTCCTCATATTTATTTTTAAAGACTTTAAAAAAACCCACCCTAATTTTAAAAACATTTCTGATCATATCCCTCCTGAACAGATGCATATAAAAGCAGATTGACTGTAAATTAACGTTTTTCCCCAAAGATGGAACATAAACCATAATGGTATAAAAAGAACCTGATCTTCCCACTTTGAAAAGACTCTTATTGACTTCAGTGGGTGTTGGGCACATCCATACATAGCAAGTTCTTCGAAGCAAGGACTCCTTTTTTGTGCCTCCTTCAGCAGTGAGCCAATTGCCGGCTCATCCTAATGGGGAAGAAGATAAGTATCATTTCCTGCAAACCTTCTTACAGTACAAGTGAGCGTCTCAAGCTTACAATTGAAGTTTAGGTAGTTCTTTAAAAACACAAGCTGCAATTCTTAATTAATTTTCACTTTGTCCCTTTATAGCTCTCTGCAGGACTCTAGATATTAGAATTCCTGGTAAGCCTCTCAGATGAAAGCAAAACATATACACTGAAAATAATAAACAACCAAATTGCTGCTGTTTTAACATTACTTGATATTGAGAAACTCTTTATATATTATAACAGACAATGAAGTTTCTGTAGGGGCTGTAAATCACTTAATGTTGAAAGGAAATCCCAGACGGCATTATCAGTCACTGTGTAAAATTGTTAGAGATCTCCACCAGCTAATAAATTTGATTTGGGTTTTGTTTTGCTGGCATTTGCTCAAACCCTCTGAGAACTATAGTTACTGTATTCTTATACAGTATTTGAATTCAAAATTGCAATGCCTGTTTTGCTATCCTCTGGGAGTGAAAATAAAACTCTCGGATAGAATATAAATGTTGGTTGTTTTTCTTAGTAAGCTGGTACATTATTATTTCAGGAGATATAGTGTTTGACAAAACCATTTATTTTGTTTCAAATATTTTATTGAGTAATAAAACTAGTTTACATTGCTGCCACATATGGGGATTTGTGCCTGTTAATATGTAAGGGAGTCAAGGAAAGAAAGCAGTGTCCCTGCTCCACTGTTTTTCACTTTATAATCCTGGCCTCCCCACCCTTTGTCTTTAATACCATGCAAAATGCAACAGATAAAAAGGCCAGATACAGCCCAGAACAAGAATTGATGGAAGATCTGCACTGTTCCTGGATTAGTGGCAGGTATCGCTGTGACAAGAAACTGGAGCTGATTGGGAATTTTATTTCCCTGCTTGTGAAGAATATCAGTGAAAAGAGAAAAAGATTTTATTTCTGTAAACATGTTTTTCTTCCACACATTTTGGACTTTGTTGAAAGAAGGAATGCTTGAAAATTTCGGGGGTTTCAGTGTCTGAATAGTGACAAATATTTAGGTTTTAGCAGAAATGTTTCTATAAAGTTTAGCCAAAATTGTACATTTTTTCATGGAAATTTGTTTTGAGGGAAAAACTTTGTTTTAAAACAAAATGATAATATTTCCAATTAAAACATTATATCAGACTTTTTTCTTCTTAGTTCTTCCTTTCTCTGGGCAGGTAATACTTTTCCTCTGTCATTCAGCAGTAAAATATGGCACTTCTTTCTGCTGCTCTACAAGTGCAGGGCAGGGAGTCAGTGTTCTGTCCCCTGAACTCACCTGGTGTAGAGGAAGCAGGACTCCTTCTTGCTCTGAACCAAAGTCTAGGGGCTTAAGTTTTGCTCCTTTGTGTGGGTATCTAGCAAATTGCAAGCATAAGCCAAAGGTAAAGTGAACTAAATAATCCCAAGTAAATGAAAGCCCAAGGGTGGGCTTTACAAGGGAGTTGAGCCATACAGTATATACCTATTTCAATGGCAGTGGGATGGCTAAATCCTCTAGGTCATCTCTGAACAGTACAGTACCTCTAAGAATACATAATTTCACTATGAGACTTCCTCCCTAGGGAGAACACACATCCATGGGCTGGATCCTGTGCACCACAGGCCTCATCCAGTGCAGGATCAGTATGAGGGGTCAGTCTGTGGGTGAAATCCTGTGTGCCAGCGCAGGCCTCATTCTGGATCCAGCTGCAGAGCAACCCTGCATGCTACTGCACATAGGTAGGGTGACCATATGGGACAATGTGAAATCCGGAACACTGTAGTGTCAAGGCAGCAGTGGCAGCATTAATTGTTGCAGCTCTAGACTCTGACAGTGAATAACACTGTTACCACTCTCCTACTGCCAAATTTTCAGACCTGGGGCAGCTCTGTGAGCTGGATGATATGGGCCCCATCATGGCCTGGATCTGGCCCACGGGGCATTGCTTGAGCACCAGGAGTGTGTGAAATGGGCCTATTCAATTCAAATTCAGCCTGAATTGGGGACAGTGATACGATTCATTGATTCGGATCACTGTCCCTGATTCGATTTGGCTGAATCCAAATCTGAAGATTCAAAGCTGATTCAGAGAATCAGCAATTCGGACACAGGCAGAGTTTTAAATGTTTTTTTTACATACCTTGAGGTCACTGGCATAGCTTGTGAATGCTGCAATGCTGGGGCACATGGAGCGTCCCACAGGAGTGTGGGGGGGGAGGAAGGGGGGTCCCCCACATGCTCGGTGGCCAACCCAGAAGTGGACCAGAAGTACTTCCAGTCCACTTCTGGGTCCACCAACGAGCACTTGGGGGGGCCCCTCCATGCCCACCTGGCTCAGCGATTGGCCGCAGGGGAACCCCAGGTGCCCCCCCAGACCAAGGAGGCACCAGTTGCCAAGCAAGAGAGGGTATGGGGGGGAGGGAGAGAGCCCTGTGTGCTCCCCGGTGGACCAGGAATTGGACCGGAAGTGCTTCCGGTCCACTTCTGGGTCTGCTGCCGAGTGCTCTTGGGACCCCCCTGCGCTTCTGTGGGATGCTCTATGTGCCCCAGCATTGCAGCATTCATGAGCCGCCTGGTACCTTGAGGTATGTAGAAAAAACATTTAAAGCTGTGTCTATGTCTGAATTGCTGACTCTTTCTGAATCAATTCGGAGGGCTCTGATTCAATTTGGAGAGATTAAAGGGTCTTCTGATTCGATTTGGATTTGGAGATTTGGCCACTGAATTGGGCCAAATCTCCACCAAATCGAATCGGAGACCGAAGCTTCACGCAGCCCTTTGAGCGCCATTCTAGTTCATTTCCCCTGTGGGTCTGATTATTATTTCCCACTGAAATATCTTCCTCTAGCCTCCCAGGCTTTTTCCTTAAGTCCTTTCATTCTAAGCAACAGTCAGAGATGGAGAGGTAAGTTTGCCATGAGCAACAGATACAGAGGCCACATAGTGTTTCTGACTGTATTTTGATGCTGTACCCATGTGCTCAAGGCAATCCTGACCTAATCCATTGCAACTGAGAGCAGTGTCATGAGACTGCCCAAGCTTCAGAACCAGTACCAGGCAGTAGCAGCTCTAGAATTACTGAGCACCAAAGTCGGTGTGTGTATGAAAGGAAGGTTGGTTTTTCACTTAAGAAACTGGGCTGGCACTCAAGGCTTTATGTCAAGTTTTGGCTTTTTCCAGGGACTCCCTCTATTGCACTGGTAAGTCACTTACTGTCTCCATGCCTCGGTTTCTTAGCTGTAAAATGGGAGTGATAGTAATTCCTTCTTCCACCCTTTGACTGTCTTGTTTATTGCCGCTTCAAGCTCTTGAGGGGCTGTGTCTGAAAAGTGTATAACACAAATGTGCCTGGAAAGTGTATAACACATTGGGGCCTGCAGGTGATATATATAACATGTCTTTCATAATGCAGGATTAGCTTTCTCTCATTTTTGCTCTAAAAACATGCAGTAACAATGGATTTAGTAACATATTAAGAAGATCTGTTCTCTAGCCCCCCTGAAATTAGATCATAAGGGGCAGATTTATTAAACAAGTCAAGTACTAGCTATTACCACTGTAAACTTCTCTTTTACACAGGCTGGACCTAGTGAACTTTCAGTTTATGCCCTGCGTTTGGGACCAGGAGAGGAAATCGTCACCTCTTTGTTAAAATTTGTGGAGGATAAGCAGCTAAAAGCTCCATTTGTCATGACTTGTGTGGGCAGCATCACCAAAGCAACGCTGAGACTGGCAAATGCCACTGCTTTGAATACTAATCAGGTACCTGACATGTCTAGTGATGTTGCAGCCATGCATATAGATAAAATGGTGCATATACAGAGTGTTCTGGGGATGTGTTCTCACTTCCTAATTATCTCATGGTAAAGTAGAAGGGATAAATGCACAGCAGGATGGAACTGGCAGAGATCTCTTCACTGGTTTATACCAGCTGAGGATGTAGCCTGAAGTGAAGAAATGAGAGCAGATCACCTGATCTGTTCAAAATTTAGCCACAGGAACACATACGCTATAATTTCACTATACCTGTTTTATTGTCTTTAATTAAAGTGGGCACATCTACATGAGACATTTACTGTGCAGTAGACTAATTAGCTGCTCCATAAACATCTCAGTGTCTACATGTGTGTCCCTGTTAAACTGGAGTAAACTAATTTATTCCACAGTCCTGCTGCAGAGTAAAAAATTCTACAGCAGCACACGTGTAGATGCCACCCTGGCTGGCTGGGGTACGAGGGTGCTTCAGGGCAGGGGCTGCCTGCCAGTTAGTCCCGTACTGAAGCACTTTCATGCCCCAGCCAGCCCCTCTGCAGCATTTTATGCTGGGGGGACCAGACCCAGGCTGGCAGTCTGACCCCCCAGGCCCCTGCCAGCTGGGGCTGCTCCGACCCGGCTCAATGCGCTGTGATCCCAGGCACGTGCAAATGGCAATAAACTCCAGAATTAATTGTTCCAGAGTTTATTGCTTTGCATTAATCGTACATGTATATGCACCCACTGGTAGTTAAATTAAATGGTGCTAACACTGCATTTGGGGATATTGTGACCCTAGGTATGCGTGTCCCTTAACAGGCTTGCATAAACAATAAGATGGATTCCTATTAATGGGTAGAGAAGTTGACTGTCTTGGTGTCTGAAACTTGCCTTTCTTAAGTTCCTGGTCTACCTCTATTCAGAAGTATCTGTCAGCCACAAGGGCTGCAGAGTGTAGACTCTTTCTCTGCCAGTTCAGTTCTGGCTGCCCAAAGGTGAAGGAAACGCAACCAGTGGGAGATTCCTAAGACTGGGCCTAGAGGATTACAGACGTATAATGTATGCTGTTTCACTTAGGGGTGATCTGCAGTCAATTGAAGTCAATGGGAATCTGAAATTGTTGTTCTTTTTATTGTTATTACAGCAGTGTGTAGAGCCCCCAGTTGAGATCTGGGCCATATTGGGCTAGGTGTTATACAGACACTTCACAGAACTATGTTCTGCCCTGAAGAGCTTCCAGTCTAGTAGGAAAATACCTGGAGGGGAAACAGAGGCATGGAAAAAAAGAAGTAATTTGCCCAGGGCCTCTCAGTGGCTTATTTTAGAGATGAGAAGACAACCCAAAGGATCCATTCTTTATTTTTTTTTTAGATATGTTGCTTTTACTAGGTTTTTATATCCTGGGTTTTTGGTTTGGGATTTTTTTGGAGGGAAGAGTGATCTGCTTGGGGAAGGTTCTTTTTTACCAAAAAAACAATTTAAAACCATTCTGTTGAGTCAGATTATTATTATTTTTAATTGATCATAATTTCCCATCTCCTAAATCCACATACACAAGTTGTGGATTCACAACAGCTGTGAATTATTTCTAAGCCATGTAGCCATGTCTGCATAATATCTCCTGCTTCTTGTTAGTGATATGAAAACACTGCGAAGCCTATGTTCTCAACAGAAACAAGCAATTTGGAGTCCTTGGAAGGGGACTGACTTGGTAGCTGTTAATGGGGGCTTGCTTTTCAGAAGGTGCAATCCTTTGATAAGTAACCCCCTTTCAGGGGTCTCAGGCTGAGCACCCAGAAACCAGATCCCTCCAAGTCATTGTTTGGTTTTGAAAATGTAACCATTGTGTATGCATTCATGTGTGTATGTATGCAGGGATGTGTGTGCATTCATGTGCGTGTGTTTAGGGGATGTGTATGCATGCTTGCTTGTGTATGAATGTACATGCTGTCATGGGCACATAATGTCACTGGGTAGCAACAAACTATCCCAAGATGATGAGTTTTCCCTGGGAGTTCACATTTACCGCACAGCATCTTCTACATTTGGCTGAAATATTCCTTGACTGCCAGACAAATTAAGAGGAGTCCTGTGAGTCATGAAGGATGAAAAACTTAGTCTTTGAGCTGGCTGTCAGAGTGCTCCCTTGTCACCATCTGAGTCACAGTTGCAATAGAAGCTGTTTACAAAAACATTAAAAACTGACAGGTTGGTATTTTACTGGTAGTTCCCTGCATCGCCACTCTGGCTCTGGCCTGGTCAAGACTGTCTAGCAGTGCTACAGAGGCTGCGAGGGCAGGAAGGGAGTCCTCTAGTCTTTACCTGTTATTCTTTTGATGATTGCAGGGTGACATTGGTCCTCAAAGGGAATCCAACTCATCCCACCACAGCAGATGACTGCTGCAATGATGCTTCTTGACAGATGATGGTTTAATGCTTGGAAAAATTGGGGTTCTTTGGGAGGATTAAAGAGAAGTTACAAAAGGGAACATTGCAAATGACTTTGGCACTAATTTCCATCCAACAAAGTCCCCAGAAATTGAAATCAATGGTGGAGAGGGCTACACCACTGAGGAAATATAACCTTATTGCAATAGACAGATGAGAGCTGGACACATTTGCTCATGCCTTCACAGTTCCTGTGTGACCTTGATTAAGCCACCACATCTTGATGCCTCTCTTTCTCTGTGTGTGAACTGCAATCTTTCCCTGCCACAAAGAGGTGTTATGAGACTTCCAGGAGCTCGGTGACATTTGCGAGGCACTCTTGAATTCTGTGACTAGGCAGCATTTTGTGATTGTGAATTCTGAAGTAGAGAGTAGGCTGGAATTATGCCAGGTATAATTTTCAGTCTTTTGAGGAAGAGTCCTAGTTAAGATAGCAGGTCAGAGCAAAGCATAGTCCTGTCCTGTCCCAAGTCGCCCGTAGTCTGAGGGTTGAATTTGAATACTCAGTAAATATTTCCTGTTGTGATAAGTACAGCTAATTGGACTGCTCACTAGCATTAGTACCCTGCACATTCATTCAGACCTTTAGCTTTCCCAGTTGTGACCTGCCCAATTGTTATTGTAGCTTAAACAGTATGAGCCATGTTCTCAAAGCAAAGCCAGCAGCTGTGCCTACTAAAATGCTTACACACTTGTTGCATCCACAAACCCTTCCAGTCATGCCTCACCCACGCCCCCCCACCCCACCCCACAAAGCAATATAGTTAGTAGGTTGCTCACCTAGCCCCTTCCTTGCGCCCCATCCCTGTGCTCTGAGATCTGGGCCTAAGTGCTTTTTCTTGGACAGGTGTTTCACGTGCTTTGAATATATAAAAGTAGAGCTTCTTGCAGATGCATTGAAGAGCTTTTCCAAAAGGGAATGGCAAATTAGGGTACCTCCATTTTTGGATGCCCAGCTTGAGGCTTAAGTTCTTTGAGTTAAAATTTTCCAAAGTAGCCACTTGATTCAGGAATCAGTTGGAATCTGTGGGAGTTAGACACTGTACTGCCTTTGAGAGTTTAGCCCTTAGGCTACATTTGATTGAAAATCATTGGCTCTTAAGGACAAGGGGTTTGAAGTAACTAGCCATACAAATAGGTGCCTGGTGAGATTTTCAAAAGATTACCTTACTCTCAGCATGCTATTGGCTATAATGGAGTGTGTCTATGTGTAGTGTTGTGTGTGTGAGATTTTTTTTTTTTTTTTCATGAGATGAGGTTAACCTGACTTTGGCACAGGGGCTCCTAGTCCTTGTTATCCAGAGGAGTACAGGTTGCAGGCTGTGGGCTGCAGAGCGGCAGATTGCAGAGCTGAAATCCAGGTAAATAGCAGTTTGAAACTTCTGCGCCCTATCAGGAGGGGGAAAGAAACAATGAACCGCAAGCTGCAGACATCAAGGTAGCCTTGAGCAGCCAGCCTGGGGTAGCCAGCTAGCACTGGGGGGGTTGGCTGTGTTATACATACACTCTGGGTGGGGGCTAGACATTTTATTTTTATTAAATTAATAGTTTTGTTTGTGTCAGCCATGAGGCCTGGTATGGCTTTAATGAGGAGTAGAGAGCCCACTATTGGCACCCGGGGAAATGACTGCCCATTTGGTTTAGTTGATTTAAGGTAGAGACTGCAGACCCAAGAGGAGTGCCAAATGTGAGGACAGAGCCCAGCTGAGGCAAGATATTCTGCAAGGGTTCAGCGCGTTACAGACGGGGCCAGAAAGAGGTGGCCCAGCGATGAGCAGGGCCGAATGAGGCACCTAAGGTGTCACTCTGGTAGTTTGGGGGCTGCATTCCAAATGTATATTAATCAACAACCAGGCATGGCCGGTGAGGACGTGGCAGCACTGTGATGAGCTAGAGTAGGATATAGGCTACTAGAAAATGCCCAGACCTCTGGAGAGGCATCAGCTCCATTACAAGCACCTTATTCCAGGAGAGGGCTCACAGCTGAGAATCCCAAGTGGAGAGATATGTCCCCTCCAGCCCACATTTAGGCATCTTTCATGAGCACTACTTATGCACCTGAAAGTTATGAGAGATACCCTGAGCCTGAATGTCAACACCCTTTTTGAAAATGTTTTTTAGGCATCTAAGCTAAGTAGGCACTTTTGATAATCTCACACGTCCTTTCATGTTATTCCAGAGAGATTGGTTGTCAGCCATGTTGCATTCATTGCCTTTAGAAAAAATGGGTTTGGGTACCAGAATGTGAATTCACTCATGTATCTGTTCCTGGCAGTCAACTTTCATTTCTGCTGATTTCAGTTGTGGTTTTGTTTTCAAGATTATTCATCTAAACAAGAGGTTTGAAATTGTTTCCTTGGTTGGTACCCTGAACAAAGTGCCTCACCTCCATATATGCCTGTCAGATGAGGATGGTCACACCGTCGGAGGGCATGTTCTCGGTGACTTGGAAGTCTTCACTACAGCTGAAATAGTGATTGGTGAATGCAAAAGCCTGCATTTCACCCGGGAGATGGATGGTAGCACAGGTTTCCCAGAACTTATCATTAGTGCTCGCTCTGAAAAAGCTTAGTGAGTCCAAGCCTGTAAATTATGTGCCATTCCTCAAAACCAGTGGATTAAATAAATGGGGTTGGAGCATGCCTTTCTTGCTGTTAGCTTTAGCTTATTGATTCAGACATATTTCCACACAGAGAATAATCAATTCATCAGCGGATGGACAGAATAAAATAATTTCAGGCAAACTCTTCAAATGACTTGTCATTAATTTGCCTTTTTCCAGTACTTGTTCACTCCAAACAAGATGTGTTTAGCTCCCTCCAAGTATTAACTGAGTTGTGCTCTTGGGATTTTCTGGGACTGATTGGCCAGGAAGGAGGGGGGATGGAGGGGACTGGGGAGGGCTAATGAATGCACTATGTTTGCTCATCTTTACAGAGTCACTTATTACCACTAATTGGGAGGGACAGTTCAAACAAGCACAGAGAAGCAGTTGTCACATAAGCGTGACATGGTTTTAAAGAGGCAGTCAGGGGCGACTGCACTGACTGGTCCTGGCCCCTGAACTCCTGCTGTATCCTGGCTGGAAGCCTAGCACATATCCTACTCAGAGTGGAGCCTTTGTCAGGAAGCCCTATTAGAAGTCAGCGGTCTTAAGAAATCTGGGCAAGACAAGTCATTTCAGGGAGCTATAGACAGACATGCAGCTGTCTGGGACACTTAGAAAGTCAACAGCTGACGGAAGGGGTGGACTGCTGGCTTGGCTGTAAATGGGTTTAAAGATGTGATCAGAATTAATTTGTGCTGCATAGTTTGTAGCTGTTTTCTTAAAAGAGTTCCTTTGACTTAGGATACTTGGTGGCACGAGGAACCAAATATGAATATTAGGACACATTTTGCATGTGGTTTGACAATGGTGTGGTGACACCTTTTGATTATTTCCTATGCTTCCCGCTTTGCTGAATGCAGAAATGTTAATTTCTCTCTCTGTCTGTTTTACGGGGACAACATCTCCTTCCACACACACATATATTTCATGCTTCCAAGTTATTTTTACTTTAAAGTGTTCCTTTCTCAGTAAATAGTCTCTGTCATTCAGTGTTGCTTTCCCTAATTAAAACCATTTGGATTATCCTGAAATGTTTTTTTTAGCCCCATATGAAATTGACTTCAGTTCCAGGATCAGTATGTTATGCTGGTTGTTGGATGGATTTTTAATTGTGGAAAGTAATCTGAAAAAGATATACTGGGGAATAACAACACAGGATTGTCTATCTGCTACATTTGTGTTCAAGACAAGTTGTTAACTGGGAAAATATAGTAGATGTGATTATAAGGCTCTTGTGATGTCATATGTGCATGTGAACGTATGTAAGGGAAGAAGCCTTGTGAAAGAGTAAGGTATTATATTAGGCTATAACTATGCAAGCACTATGAAGGGGCTATTCATAAAGCAATAAATAGGCAGGCTAGAATGAAAAGGCTAAGTTCTCCTTCTCCTGGCCATCCAGTCCTGCGTGCTCATTTTCCACCATTCTGCATCATTCTGACAATACAAATTATTATTAGCTGCATTGTGATAGGTGTTGTACAGTCATGCAGTTTAAAGCCCATTTCTACTGAGAGGTGTGGTGTAAAAGGAATTCAGGGTAGATGAGAATTGGACCCTAACGCCCAGATCCATTAACTACCCGAGGCCAGATTCTGTTCTATCTATTAGATCTCTGAGAGGTCTTCAGTGCCTAAATATGATTCTTTCTCACTCTGCTTCGATCCCTGAAAATCTAGGAATACAAAAGGTGGGTGGGTGGCTCCTCCTCCTCCTCACTGCTTTTTTGTGATTCAGTCTTAAGGCTAAGTAGATGAGGCATTATAAACGTACACACACTAATGCAGTGGTTTTCAAGCTGTGTTCTACAGCACCCTGGGGTTCCACACTAGATCATCAGGGGTTCCACAAAAATATTGGGGGTCGTAGTACAGCAGGCCGGGAGTGGCAATTTCCAGGTCGGGTCACCTTACTGCATCAGTTTAAACAACCCACAGAGCCAGGGATAGGGGCTCTGCAGCAGAGGCAATATAAAAGGGTTCTGTGACTTTTAGGAAGCTTGAAAATCCTTAGGCAGGGGCTCAAGCAATAGGTGAAGTCAGATCTGGCCCCTACTGCCTATCGATTTCTATGGGAATTAGACTCCCACATATCCTTACGGATCCATGACCTAAGTGTTTGCAGGATCAGGCCAAAATAAACGGCAAAGCTGGGCCCATGCGTAGTAAGACTGTGTTTACCCATATCTGTTTCTGGAGACATAAGTATAAGGCCTGACTACAGTGCGTGTTGCTGGTTTTCTGCACCATCCTGGATCAGGCCCTAGCTGTGTCAAGCAGAAGGCAGGGTAGGGGATCACATTGTAGACTACTTAAATCAGCGATGCATAATCTTTCATGAGAGCTGTGGCCTGCCTGATTTATTTAAGGATAGTCTGAATCTTGCTCAATGATTAGTCTTCTTGTCCTCCATTGACAGTTCTCCCAGGCCCTATGGAGAGGTCTTTGCTGGACTTGGGGATGAAAGGGACTGGGTTAAGGGACAAATATTTCACAAACACCCCCCTCCAAATAACACCTACCTACAGCAGAGACTACTCAGTGAAGGTAATTTAGCCTTGGGCTTTTCTGCACAATGAAAAGGAGTCCCTGGAACACAGTAACCAGGAATACTCCATGATAGTTTGACTTCACTGGATCCCCTTTACCAGGCAGGGGGAAAAAGGAAGGGCATCTTGGACACAGTGTTGACCTGTAGACCATAGACAGTCATTGCTTCCTTCAGGGTCTCCATTGCTATGGGGAGGTCTGCAGCTTCATCCAAGGGCTGTCCTATGGGAAAGTAAACCCCACTCCCCAACCAAACAATGTTTTGGATCCACACGCATTTCCCACCCCCACCCCACTTTTCAGTCCATGCGATTGCTTTTGCCAGTGGGGAGTACTGCCCTATTCCATGAGTACTTGTTTATTACATGACTATTGAAACAGTATTTCTGATTAGATTTTAGTCAGTGGTTCCAGGTTAGTATTTTAGTTTACTAAAAAAATCCTCAGAAAGAAAAACAACATGAAAATGACAGGTTGTATTTTCCTTTAAACAGTTATCCCTGTTTCCCTTTACAAAGATCGTAACATTTTCTGTTCCTAAGGCAGGAAGGCGGAGATTATATGCATCTGGAGTCTGATTTAAACTATATTCTAAAGCTGCATTGTATACACATTGTTTCCTTAGGTTTATCCTCTTCAGTAACAATCTTAATCTTAGAAGTTAGCATAAACCGTTAAAGCACCAGCAAAAATTCTTTGTGTGTGGTTTGAATTTTAAACGATGGCAAGAGAAGCATTAAAGCCAAAATGGGAATTCAAACAATTATATAATCGGAGGCGTTAATACGAAATTAGAACATTTTTCTGAGGAGTGAGAAGAGAAAATGAATTTGTTTTTGAAGTCTCTTCTGTTTTAGATTTCCTGTGTTATAATATAATGAATTTGTTGTGCATTGATATCTTAATATATAGGGTTTAAAAAAAATCAGGGAAAACAATGCCCCCTTCACTTTTGCATGAATGAATTCATTTATTTTTCTTAACATCCGGAAGTCATTTATTTTGCCTTGAGACATCTGCAGGGTCTGTTTACGTATGATGGTTTCAGGGTACTTGGCAGGAATGGATGGACCATGGGTCTTAATTGTTCATGGTAAAGTCTGGCATTGCGGTGGACTGTGCATAAATACGGGTATAACAAGTATATGCTGATTGATTGAGAGATTATTGAACTTGTAAGAAACACATTTTAAATACTGCCTACACAAGAAATGTCTTTTGAAGATCTAAAGCAAATTTGCCACACTCTTTTCTGGGCCTTTATTTCCAGGCAGCCAAGCATATTTCTTTCTTTCTTTCTCCCTCCACTATTTTTTTAACAATTTATTTTAATTGTTCTTTTCATATCATGAATCACAGAGGGGTTCGAGCAAATAGCCACTGCAATTAATTGAATGTTTTCAGGGATGTTACATTGTTACCATCCTAATTTAGCATTAGTTAATGGATGTATGAATTGTAACTTAGACATTGCCTCTTTATTAAGGAAGGGATGAAATTACCACCTGCTGGGGGTGAAAACTGGGCCTATTAGAGCTGATGGCAAAGGTCCTATAGACTTGATTGGGGCCAGGGTTTTACCCTCAGAGTCCACATTTTACCATGGAAAATTCTCAAGGTGGAAAAACTGCTTTTAAAACCTGATTTTTTTTTTCTTTATTTTTGCCCATCACCTTTGTGTTTTCTGTGCTAGCCTCCACAGACTTGTTCTGCTGCCAGTTTCTCAATTTTTCCTCAGTAACTAGATTTTTTTATGTATCATAGGAAGGAATACTTTTTCCAATGTTGTTCGCGGTGGGTTTTGTTTTATGTTTTTCTGTATTTCTTGCAACTGCCTGTTTTGAAGCTGTTGTGCCTTCAAAAAAGTGCTAGCCTTCTGATTGAAACATGTAACCTGAGGAGAAAAATCTTATACATTAGATTTGTTGTCTTTAAAATTTAGGCCCATAATCCGCTAAAAGCTTCAATCTAGGCCTATTTTTATGTGAATACCTACAGCCCACCCTGATCAGCAACACCCTTCAGCACACGCTTAAGTCCTGTTAAGTCAATGGTGAAGTAAAGCGTGTGCTTGCCTGAATTGGAACCTTTGTCATCTCTAACAAAAAAGATCGCAAACCACCCAGGCTCTAACAAAGAAATGCTTTTCCAACACTATTCCCTTCCCCTAAGAGTCCCCCAAAATAAAGGACTGGTTTGAGGTATTGGTTTGCATAATATCAAAAAAAAAAAAAAAAAAAAAAAGGAAAGAGAGAAAGAAAAGAAAAAAAAGAGTAAATGTGTATCTTGCATTTTTCTCTTTCTGTGATGCATCTTGGACCATGCAACTAGAATGGTAAGTACTACCAAAAGATGACACCTGGCCTTGGAGCTTTGTTGGGATGCTGTGTTTCGGTGTCAACACAAAGGTGTTCCCTGCTGTGAATAAGCCTTCTGTTCTGTTCTTTTTAGGATCTAACCTTGTGCCCATTTCCCTGATAGTCAGTCCTAAGAACCGTCTGGAGCCTGAAGCACTTTTTATTTCAGCAATCTTCAGCTCTACTTTCTGCAAGTTGATCCAGGTGGGCAAGCCTTGGCATCTGCACAGTGTTCCAGGTTTCAGGCCTTGGGAGGGGTGTGGGGGGCTTGAATCCTAAATTCAACCCATTAAAACCTATTGCCTCACTCCGCAGTGTTTCATCACTGCTGGAAAGCCACAGATGTAGTAGAACAATTAGCAACAGAGGTGGAAAAGACCCATTAGTCCTTAATATCCATCCCTTTTGTACAACATGGGACTGAATCCTACAGGTGTTAAGCACTTGCAGGTCCCATTCTCTCAAAAAGGCACTTAGTCCCATCCTGGAGGAACTTGGCACCTTGAAGGACTGAGCCTAGAATCCCTTATTCCCTCTGCAGATGTCTGCAACACCCTGTCTCACCTGCCAGGCAAGAAGCAGCTTCTGTAGATGGAAGCTACCCAGGGAAAGATGATGCAGTGTTTCTTATCCAGAACCGGAGTCTCATCTCATCAATCACGAGAACGTGAAGAAGCCCCAGTGACCTGTGTCAGAGCAAGGTGCTGTTCACCAGGAGAAAGGGAGGGCAGAGCCTAGCCATGAATTAAACTTGCTTCTGCTTTTCCCATTTATGGATTCTTTGTCACTTCTATTTTCTTTCACAGTCTCCCCCCACCCCTCACAGTCCCTCTGATGGCACTCAGTGTGGAGCTTTGGCAAGTAGCTTCTCTTGCCTGTTTCCCTCCCAACTCCTGCCCTGTGCTCTGAGAATGGTCACAGAGTGATACAGCCTGTTTTTTACCGCCCCTTGAGATCAAGGGCTCTGTGTGTCTACTCTATCCAGCAGGAGCATATTTTAAAATACTCTAGTGGCTTTAGCCGGTGGTGATGTTGAGTTCCCTTTGGCAGAGTTCACTTTTGTTTCTGATGACGGTGTAGTACTGTGTTTAATTTTGACATATGCATAAAGCGCCTTGTATAAGGCAGAGTTTATTCCTGCATCTCTGAATAAGGGATCTCTGGATTAGATTGTTGCTTTTATCATCCTTCAGTACCAAGTTGTAAATCCAACAGCACTTACTAGGTGTGCTAATCAGGAACAATGTGCTTCTTAATATAACTTCTCCATGAAAGGGTTTTGGAAATAATATATAAAATTAATGGTTTACAAGACTAGTTTTAAACACTTGAAGGGAAAAAAAAAACCCCCAGCTAACCCAGAGACCTTCCCTAAACCATGAATAAATTTGCTCTCTACCTAAAACTGAAGTCTAAAATTGGTTTTGATTTTTATTTAAAATTCAAATGTCTGATGTTCTTAAATTGAACAAATGATATATTTAAAAAAAATACATATATCAGGCGACAACATCTGCAGATTATGATTTGCATTTTGAAATTGGCTGCTTGAATTGAACAAGGATGAATACTGTCAGTCTTCTTTTATTCACTCAGTTTATTTAATGAAATGCTAGAGGTCAACCCTTTGTCCTTAAATTAGTTACTATAAAAATCTTTCTGTACTTTTCTGCTTGTTATGATGTCTTCTAAGCAGAAGAAAAGGTTGCCATTAATTATGTCTTTGTTGAATATGGATATCTATTCATAGTTAGTTAAAGTGTTTCAAACAAAATTAGCATTGAGCAACTCTCAGGCCAGCTTTAGGTTGGTTATCAAGAATTTTTTGCTAAGAGAATGCTCTTCTGCTAGTGTGCATTATCTAATATATTCAGCTTTCAGTTGCTAATTTTTTTTCTAGATGAAGATGGGCTTAATTGAGGTTGTGCTTTTAAGTTTGTAGAGCTCTTCAGCATCTCATACAAAAGCATCTAGAGGCTTTTCATTTGTCTTGAGTATGTTTTAGATGTACAAATATTATTTACTTTAAACTCTAAATCAAAAGCCACACTGTAACTATTTTAAATAAAACATTCTCTGCTGAAATATATATAAATTCAAAGCAGGAATTTTTTTCATTATCACCTAATAATTTATTTGAAAGAGCTGCTATTAACAAATTTTAGGATAATATTGAAATGGCAGTTGGCAACTAGTCTCAAATAGGCATTTATTAATGTAATTTGCTGTCAGCACTTCGAAGATAGAGGAGATATATTAAAATTAAGATATAGCTACAGTTTCATGTCTAACTCTCAGCTAAGTGTCATTTTGAATTGGACTTTAAAGATTAATCTGCCTTAGTTTTTAGAGAGATCTAAATATAATGATAAAGTCTAATTCTTCAATAAAAACGATATATTCTGTATTCATTTTTAGTGATTTTTTTTTTTTTTAATTCCAGCCAATAGTGCTTTTTTCATCATTTACCAGAAAATTCAAGCTCAGTAATAAGTTAAAAAAAAACTGGCTAGTGGAGAACTAAGATCAGTTTTTTGGACAGTAAGAAGAACACCAATATTTAACCTTTTTTTCTTTTCTTTTTTTTTTTTTAACAAATGTCTGAGGTACTGCTCATTAATGGTTAGCTGTTTTGCCTTAAAATCACACAATGAAGTGTTTCATATATAAGGAAAAGAAGAAATCTACTGACAAATTGCAAGATAATTAGCAAAAATAAGAAAATATAAATATGATACCAGAGGATTAGTCCTAGTGATTGTAAATGCAAATGAAGCATAATGTTCAGTTAACGATATAAAATGCATTTTTCAGAAAGCATTTTTCTTCCATTTCCCCTGTAGCTTCTCTTCAATATACCATAGCCGCCTTGCCACCTATATTAAATATTCTTGTAGCCCAGACTGGAACCTTGTAATGCTTTTAGGTATAATGTACTCTTTTTTTTTTTCATTTGGAACGCTAGCTCATAATGACATTGTAAAGTAGAGATCCCGAGTAACCCTTATTATCATGGTGTCTCCTTGAGCAGAACCTCTGAGAAATGTGAAGGGGAGACCTTTTGGAATGAACAAATCCTTTAGCTGCCTATAATTATTTATTAAAATAGACTAGCAAGATAAAGAATAAGGAGGGGAAGTGAGAGTGAGAAATAACATTCCATATATATACACACACACACACACACACACACACATACACACACACAGATGCACACATCTCCAGTTGCTAAATGAAATTATTGTGATATTCATTCCTATAGAGTGTGTGTGTGTGTGTGCGTGTGCGCATGTATGTGTGATGTATATAAAATTTTGAACTCCCAGAAAGAAAAGGATAGATACCATGAGAACATAAGGATATATTAGGTACAAACATTCGGAAAATGCTATATTTCTTTGAAGAACATCTCAGTCATTTTATTTAACAGTTGACAACTGTTAGTGAAAATACTCATTACTAAGGTAGGTTGAACAAACACATTTACATATTTGTGCAAAAAATTAAAAATATGGAAGAAAAGATAACTACTGTTGGGGAAAAAAATTCATGTTGAGTGCAAAAGTAGATAAATGGAAAAATGCCCTACTTTATGTTGTGGTGCAGCATGGTGAGGGAGATAGATGTAGTAATGTCATTTACTGAATTGTATTAATTGTTGCAGGCTTGTTTAAATTGATTACTCAACCAAAATAACCCATGTGTTGACATCATGCTTCTCTGGAGCGTGGGTGTAAGGTAATGAAATGTTCCTTCTACATCTTGAAATTTTATAAACTTAGCAGACTATTAAAAAAACTCTTTGGGGTCAACTTTCCACTTGTGCCTTTAGCTCTTGAACAAGCACTTTTATGGTTTCTTCTAATATATAGGCGTTATCTTCAGTTCTGTGAAGAGCTTTTAAATTTAATCCAGCACTGGAGTAGTAATTTGTTGCCACTGCTTTAAACTGGGCTTTTCTTTTAACTTGCTCAGGATGCAGGCACTTTGTTTGAGCTAAACTACAATACACAATGTCAATCTGTGTTCCTTGTGTCTCAATTTTAGGCCTCAGATGTCTTTTTAAAATATGAGGAATGAAGGTTGGTAGGAGTGTTAAGATCAGACTGACAAAATCAATATTGTCCCAAAGAGATACTCTAAATAGGTTGTAGCAGCCTAGGTTGTGGCAGCTTTATAACAGTAGTCAGTATAGTTAACTTTGCATCAACTTTGAAAAACCACTACGGTAAAATGACTGATATGATGTTAATAATCCCAGCATGATTTTAACTTTTTATAATTTGTAAATTTTTTTTTTTTGAAAAAGGGGAATCTAATAAAGGTTTATTTGCAATTACAGTGAGTTTTGTTGTTGTTGCAGTGTATGTTAACTGATAGTCATTTAGCATAGCTTTGTTCTCTGGCTTGCTGAAATTGGTATCTCTCCAGTACTAAAATATTTTTTGCTTGAGGAGACAGTACTATACACTATCAATACATTTGTTGGAAAAGAGAAAAAAAAAATCACAGTAGTGGAAAAGGATGTTTTAGATAGCCGTATTTGTTATTTAGGCCTAAATAAGTCCAAAACACAAGAACTTTATAAAGAGAAGAAGTCCTATTTTGGGATAATCCTGCCTTAAAGAAGCATTATTTTCTTTATCATAATAAAAAAGAAGCTTGATCTCATATGCATTATTAATAAATGTTTGATTGCCTATCCAAAAACATATTGGAAACATATTTTGGAATACTGTAAAAATGTTAAAATATACAACCCAAATATAAAATAACATCTCACAAATAAAGATATTGAAACCACAATAGTAAAAATAAAAGAATAACCCTGCCCTTTTGTTTTATCAGGAACATTTCTCAACTCAGCTGTTATTATTTCAAACTTTTTGGCAGCCTTTACCTTGATAAAAAATGCTGATATACTGACATGAGTTGCACTGTGTACTGTATATTTTTGTGTCTGGAGAAAAGAGAAGATTTTTATACATCTTTCATATTTGTTTTCATGGCAAAATAAACATCATTACATGCTGCTTTAATTTACAATACTAGTAAACATGTGCAGTTGGAATTTCTCTGGTTCCAGGGTTATTTCCCTCTAATTTATAGCAAAACTATTTTGTGACCAATTTTTGTAAACTTTAATCAGCTTTGCACTTGCTTTCCTCTGCTAACTACAATCTTAGAGAAGCAAATCATTACAGTACTAAATATATATTTATTTTAAAAAGCCCAGCAAATAACCCAACAACATTTGTTAAACCACAAATCAGCAAGCATTCAGTTATAAGTATAATAGCATATACTGAATTTTCATAGGAATGATTTAGTGAATATTAGAACACATTTTTTACTCTATTGTTTAGGCTCAAGAAGGCATAAAATCTTTAACATCTATTTATCATGTAGTTATTTTAATGTAAACATTTGTCTATTTAGATGAAGTGTTTTCATTATTAAGCTAATTTCAACATGTTTCAGATAGACTGATGAGTTAGAAGCAAAGCACTTGCTGATGAGAAACGAAATTCTGTCTCAGCTCAGCCTGCTGTCAGATACATCTTCATTAGTTTTTGTCATTCACCGATGGCAAATGCTGTATAAATGAGATGACGATCAGGTCCGCCTTGATAACTTGCCTTATCTCATTAGTTTTCACATCAAAGTTAATCAGCAATGTGAATTGTAATTGCTGGAAGAGACAATGCAATAGATCACTAGGCCTTTTTTTCTGTATGGCATCTTGAAACATCAGCAGGCTGGTGTGAGTAGATAGGCTCAGAAAGAAAATGATGTGGAAAGCATAATAAGCAAGCTGCTCAGAATTAATGAGCTTACCCAATAAGAAAAGAATAACCAATCAATGTGAGTTGGGCAAATATAATTTAGGAATAATTGCTTGATTGGTTGTCTATAGTAGACTGATTTGACCACACACAAGGATTAAGAATTAAGATGTCAAGGCAAAAAATAATTTGGCAAGGGAGGGCATGTAATTTTTTGTTTCCTTTCCTTTATGACTGAAAGAGATTGCTGTTTGATATGTTATTCCCCAAGAATTAAAACATTAGATAGACACACACTGGCTTTTTCCTTTATGCTCCCCTTATAATACAAGCTCTTTCAAAGCCCAGTGGTAATATTTCAGGATGGGACATTAAAATTGAATAGCATTTAAAAAATTCCAAATCTCTTAATTTCTCAGCATTACACTAAAGAGATGCGTAAGTTAGAAGGTATGCAACACAAAACATTTGTATCCCGATAAATTGTGTGCCTGGGTGTTTGCAAAATTTAGCAATTATTTGCTTTAAATCTGAAAAGCAATTCTTGTGGTATACATGCTTTTAATATAATTTTCCCTA
>NW_005841836.1:1773134-1813099 GCF_000455745.1 Alligator sinensis
CTATTGGGAAGGTTCAGCCAGAAGGTAAATTTGCTTTGATCTACATTACACCTAATTGAGTCACCACCAATGTCTCTATCCCAACATCAAGAAATGTGAAAATGTTAGATTATTTCACTGGGGATTAAACCTAATTTTCGCGTGTTCTGCATTAACCTATTAGGCTGACTCATCTGCATTGCTAATGTGGCTCAGGCAGCTGTCACTGCTAAAGAAAAACATGATCATGCAATCCTTGAATGAATGATTCCAGCTCTGATTAGTGTTAGTGAAGTTAGCTGAGCCCTAGTGATAAGGAAGGAAAATTCCCAGGTTGCCAATAGCTTTGAAAATTATCAGACTGTAGGCAAAAATGTACCTCATGACTCATAGGCTTCAGTCCAAATGTAGTGCTGAGTGACATTATTTAAGACTATCTATTTAGACTAACTAAAATTGTCACTTGCATAAATGTGTTTGTTTTTTTTAAGAGGCTAATGCAATGGATACATATTAAAATGCTAATAGAAAACAACCCGGAATAGAAGACATAACAATTTTGTTTTCTCATTCATTAACAATTTTTAAATGATATTTCTACAAATTGTCACGGAGGAAGGCATATGATGATGGGTGCTAAACAGAGACTTCTATGTTGCTTTTTAAAGGTGCTTCAGTATTATTTACATATTCACTCTTTCTTTTTTCCCTCCTTAACGTGCTGTTGCCACTAACAAATTCCAGTCATGAAAACGGGATTCAGATGGACTGTACAAAACCCGTGTCTGTCCCTCCAGTGTGTGTAACTGCAATGTGCTGTTTGTACATTTGTGCTCATCCCTATTCTTTGTTCATTGTAGCAGACATTGCTGTAATCCCGAGCCTTTGCTTATTTCTTTTTCTCCATCAGATTTAAATAGTGAAAAAAGCAACAATGACACATCCCCTTGAGATGTGAAAAATTTTGGAATGAGTTAGCCTCCTAGCAATAGAGCTAGGAGCCAATTTAATCCGATTAGTGGCTTCCTACAATAGATGTTCCTAACCCATTGTGGACAGAAGCCTTTACTTTATTTGTTTCTATTAGCCAAGAATCTGAGATATCAGAAAAGTGGAATTTTGCCCCATCAGATTGCTCAGACAATCAACAAAAACAAATTGAGAAAATAGTCTAATGTGTCAATATTTATCTTTTGGCCCTAATTGTCTGCAAGGAGGACTTGTTGAGTGTGCAAAGTTTACAGCATTGGTTTATCTATGTGCTCTTGAGTCTTCCTATTGTATGGATATAGTGGCAGCTACTCACAATGTAATGATGTTTAAGAAGGGCAGTAACTGCAGAGACATAATAGAGTCATTTTAATGGAAAAAGACTGGGATTTGTAGACCAAATATATAATACTTGATAGAAAATATAAAAAGGCTTGTAAATTGTAGATATGTTTCAGTTTAAAGTTATTTGTGAATGCGCTTACTGGAGGTTTAGGATGCAGCAATATTCCAATAGAATCTAATACTGAGGAAATGCTGTCCATACTTTTGAATGATTTATACTGTTTTCAGTTCTGTGCAATTCTCCTTCTTTCTTTATTTTTTTGGACTAAGGTTCACAGTGACATTGATATCATTTAATATTATCAGCAAAAATTAATATCACTAGTGGCTTTCCTCATAAATTATTTTTGTGGCATTACTTTTAGAAGGAAGCAACTCATCTGAACTCTGTGAGATTACTGTTAAAATGATCTCTTTCTCTGCTGAGATCAAAGGAAGACCTTTGAGGCTTGGATAAACAAAATGTTCACACTGGTGTACCTTGTATTAGTTTTGTACATATTAGTCCAGGATGTGGAACAGACAGATGTGCAGCTCTCCTGGGGCAGTGGCCTTGAATAAGTGGCTATTACAATGCCTCACCACTAAGTGGGGTGGGAGCAATAATAACCTACTACTATTTGCCATGCACAAAAGGCTACCCCAGAATACATTGTGGACACACAGTGTGTGCACCACTGTAATCTGCGCAAATGTAGATTTACTGCTGATTTTTCCTGGGATAAATTTTACACTAATTTACACTTGTGTAATTCTGTGTCATTTCTCTGTTTCTTTTCTACCCTGGTCTAAAGGCTGATTATGCTGATCAGGGCTTCATGTTGTATGCCTTGGCCTTGAGTGTTCTTCGCAAAGATCAATAGGAGGTCTGAACCCAACTTGAGAATTAAAGCGATTGGATGACTGTCCGGTATAGCACTGTACCAAGTGATGTGAAAGCAGGAAACACTTCAGTGTTCAAAGTCAATGTGACTTTGAACCAGCATACCTGGTTATCAAATATATTCAACAGAGCAATGTTTGAGCAGTTATACCTGTATTAATCCAAAATAGCTATACTCAGTGGAGTTTCTCCAGCCTTGCATTGGTGTAATTAACACAAGCATTTGGCCAGGTATTCTATGCTAAAGAAGATACATATTAAGAAATAAATGGAGCAGGAAGGCAATGATGTAAGGCTGGGGAAAAAAAAGCATCCCACATTTGTAGTCAGCTTTTGGCTGACACTTATTAACAGACTTTAGACCTGGGCATAGAGCTTTAGGTCACCATGCATGAGGCGGAGTCCTAGCTGCTGTGCTTGAATTCCACACGTGCCTTGTTTTCCTGCACAGCTTACCACTACCCTCCTTGGGGACAGATGCTCCTCAGGCTGCAAGTCTCCTATGCCATGAGGAAGCTGAGCGTTCTGATGGGGTGAGCATTAATAAGCTAAGCTTCCCATTAACACAGTCGTATCCTCAGTGAAGTCACCAACACCCCTCAAGCCCACCACAGTTTATCCAAAGCAATGGAAAAATGCTTTTAACTGCCAAGGATGCTGTTAATAGACCTGTGACAAACCCCTGCAACTCCACTGGACTTCTGGAAAGTGCTACAAATAAAAAAATCTATGGACTGGAAGGTCTGAAGAGGCCATTGCAATCATCTGGTCTGATTTCCTACAGAAACCAGGCTGAAGAATTTCACCCAGCAATTCCTGCAGTGGTCAAACTAGAACGCATCTTTGAGAGAGGCATTTCAACTCAATTTAATACTTCCAGACACTGAAGTATTCATCACATCCCCAGGTAGGTTGTTCAAGTGGTTAATCACCTTCCCTGTTTAAAACTTGTGTGGTATTTCCCTGTGTACTGTTCCTCAGCATACCACACATGACACCCAGTGATTGCACACGGGGTGTGTACAGAGGATAGCAAAAGGCAAAATTTTGACTTGGTTTGTCTGCCATAGGTGAGAAATATATTTCTGCTCCCTAATACTATAGTCAGTCCTGTGTGACTGAGCTGGGACTGGATCAATAATAGCCAGTGCTTCCCATATCTTCTCAAGTGAGCTGTTGCTTGCAAAAGCTTATGCATTTCTTCATTAGGTAGTCTAAGGGCAAGGATTTCTTAGAGTGGTATCTTTTATTGTGATATGTAGATATATATAGATAAGCACACAAACTTTGGTTAGTGTTTAAGGTACAAATATACCCTGTCTTCTACTTGACTTCAGACTAAGATGGCTAACTATGTCTATCTTTTATTGGACCAACTCCATAGTTGGGATAGGGTTAGGCAAGCTTTTGAATGCAAGACATTCTTCAACAGGTTTGAGGGGCAACTCTGCCCTGCCTTCTGTCTGACTTCAGACAAACAGGGCTAACTACCTTCCTCTTGATAGACCATGCTTTTGCCTCAGTCAACAGGATCAAAGGGGCACCTAAAAAATAAGCAGACATGATTAAATATAGAAAAAGAATCTTTCTGAAGTCACTTCGCACTGCCTTCAGCCTCTAGACCCAGTGCTTAGAAACTGGGACTCGGATCACTCTGTCAGGTCTGAACTTGGTCTGGGCAAAGTAAATTCATTCCTGATGGGAATAGTCAGCCCAAAGGCCCAGCAATGTGGGAGGGGGGAGGCCCCTTACAAAACCCCTTCAAAGCCCTTTTCCTCCAGCCAGTAAAGGACTGCATGTGCACAACCTCCAAACTCACTTCTGGTGTTTCTTCCTAGACTATCAGAGTAGCCATGTATGTTCAAACATACTAGCCAGGTCTACTGAAAGGATGGTAGTCCACCTCCCACCCTGAAGGGATAGGATCTGTCAGATTTGGGCTGGGGTCTAAGTGAGGATCAGTACCTCCTGGGTATTATCATCCATGCAATGTAAGTAGATGTACAGCAGCCAAACTCTGGATCAGAGACCTACACAGACAACTTACAAACTTAACTTGGGAATCTGGTAGCAGTTCCTTGGCTGACAAAAATGCCTGTACGTCCCCTTTAATAATATGGTGTTTGCATTCCTATGGGCATCTTCATGAGTAGCCCATACAACGCCTCAGGCCTCCTGGCCTGTCATCTTGGGATTATGGGGTGATTATAGTGGAATGCAATATCAAAACTGAAGGCTAGGTATCCAGGGCTGCTGCCCTAGGTGTGTGTGGGGTGGGGGTGGCAGGGGAGGTGCAAAAGCAGCCATGGCCACAGAGGCAGCTGGCACTACAGTCAGTACGGCAGGAGCTGGTACTGCTCTGGGTGCCACACAGCCATCCCAGGCATGGAGTTGTCAGCTCTGGTAGGGTGGGCCTTCTACTTCTATGATTTGCCTAAGCCAAACAGAAGCATGGCTGGTACCAGGGCAGCCCACCTTCACTCCAAGAATTGAGCCACATAGTTGAGAAACTGCCCAGGAAATTGTCTCTCAGAAACCTCAGCAGTTAACCTTAATGCTCATGATTGGCTCCTTATAAAAAAAACAAAACAAAACAAAAAAAACCCAAAAACCCCATGCTACAGTAGCCTGTAGTAACAACCCCAAATGCCACGTTACCGTCTCTTAGTGACACCTCTGCAGCTTACTACAGCTGAAAAACTGAATCAGAATGTCTGCTGCAGTAAACTGGAGATGCTGAATTAAGCTATATTGTTTAAAACAGCCAAGTATCTAATGTTATATTTTTGTAAATTCCAGGTACCCAAAAAACTCATTTAACCAATACAAAGAGGCTTCCGGTAAAGATTTCTGAAAGATTATTCCCATCCCTACTACCACCCCCATTCTGTCCCTCTTTGAAAAATGCTATGTGCTGTCCAGACCTGCTGGCCAAAGCAGGAAAGAAGACCACCACAGTCACATTTACTATCTTCCTGCAGTGGCCAACTGCTATGCTGCCGAGTCCCTTTGGACTGGTCCAGTACAATGTCTGTCCAGGACCCTTAACCAATCTCTATCTGAGCTCTCAGGAGGTTCTCCTACCTGATGAAATGCTGAATACCAATGTTCCCTAGCTGTTGATAAGGTCTTTCATGAATCCTTAGGTTTCTGACTCTTTTAGGCATGCATGGCCCTCCAGGGCTATCTTGGTCTGTGCTCATAGTTTTAACCACTGTGACAGCTTGCATTGGTAGGGCACACAGCTTGGGTTGGATGCTGCTAGGGCAACAACCTGTTGACTACTTCTAGTACTTGGACATTGCACTATTTAAGTTTTAAAGTGCTCCGACTAGGGGAATGTCTGTTTTGAGAATCGTGTTTCAAGACCCTGATGATAGTATGCCCAGCTGACCATTACTCTGGGTGGGCTTCAGTGTGCAGGCAGATGTCCGTCTGGTGACAAACATTTTTACCTCTATGGGTGGAGAGGCAGTTGAGTAGCAGGTCTGAAGGGATCTGTGTCACCTGAATGGTGAGCTTAGGTACCTGAAGAAACAGAAGGGCACCAAAGCACCTTTTGAGTAACAGGACCTAGTCTGTTTCTAACTCTGTAGATGACCTGTTCCTTCTGCAGTGGTTTCCCTCCCACCTGCTCCCTTTTTTGCCCTGTCCATTTGAACTATAAGCTCACTGGGCCAGAGATGGTTTCTCACCCTGTATACTACAGCACAGGACACAGTGGAGCCATCTAGCACTCTAGCACAGTGGAGCCATCTAGCAGTAGCCATCACTAATGCTTTTCATCTTAGAGCCACCCGAGGTGGTTGACCTGCTCTTTCTGCAGTGATTCCCCTCCAACCTACTCTCTCTTTCAACCATAGGTGCAACAGGGTCCGGCCCTTAGTTTCAATCTGGCTTATTCTTTCTATGAGTTGTCCCCTTCAGAAAAAGCGTAGCTGATACCACTCTAAGGCAGCATAACTAGTGTATGTAGAATGGAAGGTGGAGACTGGGAGAACTGACAGAGAGTTTACAGAGCAGATGTTAAGTATATAATGAATGTAGTCAGTTTTTATTTTCAAGTATATCCAAAGTGAAGCCTGCAAGAGAATGGCTAGGATATGTAGGAAAGCCATGGAGTAAAATCCATTATGGAGAATAAGAAGAGAGTTACTTGCATTAGGTCTTCAGAGGGGAAGTTGGGGAGGTGCTACCTCACAGGTAATGACTCCAGGTAATAAAAACAAGTAATTTGGCTGTATTAAAAACCATTTGCTTGAACTTATCCAGCTTATCAAGAAGTCCTGCACTGCCCTTATTTACTCCTCTGCTGAGCTGTGTGTCAGATGCTATGAAAGGCAGTTTTATATTCATTTCTAGATCATTGATAAAAAGGTTGAATAGCAACAGACCTAGCACTGATCCCTGCAGACCCCCATAGAAATGTCACCAGTCCATGATGCTTCCTTGCTGGTGACTTTTAAGAACTGGCTAAGCAACAGATCTCAAAGTCTATTTAATATATACTTTGTTGATCGTGTATCATGTAAATATTTTATATAATATCATGAAAAGCCCCTACAAGAGTTTTTTTTTTTTACACTTTCACAGTTATGATTATTAACTAAATCTATCTTCAAAGAAGGAAATAAATCCCTCCCTCCCTTGTCCCCCTCCCCCACCCCCCGACCTTGTTTCCATAAAGTCATGTTGACTGGTATTAATTACATTCCCATCCTTGAGTTCTTTTTAAAAAAAATCTTCTGTATCATCCTATTATTTTGCTTGGAATTGATCAACCTTTTGTTACTTGGATCACCGTGTTTTCCACTCCAAATTCAGGCACAACATTAACATCCTTCCACCCTTTCTGGAATTGCCCTGGTGTTCCAAGATTTATGAACAATTAGCATGCTAGACATTTTTTTTAGCTAACTATTTTAAGACTCTTGGATAATTTGTCTGAGGCTGTTGAACAGAACTGGAAAGCACATCCTCATCTTCATGTGATAGAAACGCCTTAATCTATTTTGCTACAAAGAGAAAATAGAGATATTCAATGTTTCTGCCTTTTTTATTAAAATTTGTATCATATCTATTTAATAATGGTTATGGCATTGCTAGGTTGTCCTTTATTCCTAATATATTTAAAAGCTTCCTTCTAATTGTCCTTTTCCCAGCTAGCCATAGACTTTTCCATTATATCTTTAGCTTCTCTTATCAATTTTCTATCCTTTATGATTTCTAAATTTAACATTTGTTGCCATATTTTCCATTTTTCTCATTTATTACTGTTCTATTTACATATTGTTTTCTAATTGCTACCTTCAGTTAGCCTCTGAACAAGGATGATATTTTTAAATAAGTTGGTCCTTTTTCTTGATTTAAAGAATCATGGTTTAATGACCATCTCATGAATTCTCAACTCTCAATTTTCATTTACTTTTTTGTCTATTTTTTCCTCCATTCTAGTTCATTTTGGCCTTTATTGCCCTTAGCTTTGGAAAATTTAGCCCTTGAGGTACCAAGTATATCTATTTTCCATTTCTCTTGCTTGTTATGTATATTAGTGGGTGGGGCTGGCTTTGTTTGTCCTTACTGAAGGAAATCGGGTCCTGATCTCTAGTCCCTAGGAAACGATCATCTTCCAGTCCAGTGAGAATTTCCTCTTTATCTATCACAATGAGGCCAAAAACTAGAATTACCTCAAGTTGGTTACATTATCTTTTGTGTTAAAAGATCATCATGTGTCGTATTTAGAAATCATAATGTTGTTTTGCTATTTCCTTTATAGACCCTCCAGTATATTTCCTTCAAATTGAAGGCTCCGGTAACAGTGCCATTTTTCTTATCACATTTAAGGAATAATCTCACCCTGTTCTCTCTAGATTAACTACCTCCAACAGACTACCCCACCCTCAGGCTTTCTGAGTTATCATCACAACAAGCTATTGATTATTAGCTAGTAACAACAGCAATAAAGTTGCACAGCACCAACTTATAAACTTATAAAGAAAGTAACTTTCTACACAAGGGATGTATAAACAGGTTGTTTGTCCTAAGGCAGACTTTTGCTCCCTGAGGACCCCCTCAACCAGTCCATACAAATGAAATGGTCTTTAAAAAAAAAATGAGCAAACAAAATCCTGTCATCCTGCCCCACACACGGGGAGGGGACCCCTATGGCTCTGGCTCTAACACAGCAGTCTGGTCTCTTTATGAAGCCAGCACTTCAGCTCACCACTTGTCTCTGGCTCACAACTATTCCCTCACAGTTTGCTGCCCTGCTGTTCTCCCTGCAATTTTAAAGCTCCCAGTGAGCCACCCCTTTATCAGCAGCCTCCCCACAGCTGCATCTACTCAGCAGGGCTGGCTGCCCCTTCTTAAGGGTACAGGCCACCCTGTTATAGGATGATTAACTAGTGGAATTCCTTGCCAGGACATTATCCCTGAAGCCAAGAGCTTTGTATATTTAGCAGGCAGGCTTGCATTTTCTGTTTGTGTACAAGGGACAAACTCGCATCAAAGTCAGGGGAGCTACTCTGAGCCACACCAGTGAAGTTTGGATGATAAATATATACCCACAGCTACATGACATGAAGTTACATTTTTAAAGGGATATAAAACCTCCTGCTTTTAAGTGTAAAACATAGGTTGAGTTTGGGGGGGCTAAGAAAAAAACTCCTTTGGACATATTATTATTACATCAGTGTTCACTACTGAGTTTCTTGCACCTTTTTTTTTTTTTTATGTACCTTGGGCTGGCCACTTTCAGAGATCCTGGACTAGCTAGACTAGTTGTTTGATCCAATAGGATTTCCTATATTCCTAGACATAATTCTACCTCTAACCTATTCAGGGTGCCTAATCTATGACAGTCGGTGTACCAGGGTCTCCACTTCTATAGTAAGCCTTGTGGTGAGAACACTAGCAGCTAAATTAATCATAGTATTCAACAAGATGGTCACAAGAGCAGGGGCAGGCAATTATTTCTGGTGAAGGGCCGCTTACTGAGTTGTGGCAAGCCATCGAGGGCTTCATGACAGGCAGCCAGGGGCAGATGACTATTAATTTTCTAAATTTGTTAGGGGCCCCGTGGGCTGGATAGAATGGCCTGGTGGGCCACATCTGGCCCACAGGCTGCATTTTGCCCATGCCTGCACTAGAGGCTTTAGGAACAGTGGGACAGGAAGAAGAGCCGAGTAGTGGGCTGGATCTCCCCATGGGCCTGATCCAAACAACTTGGAAAGCAATTTGTGACTTTCCATTCACTTTCCTCCACTCTGGATCATACCATCCATGACCCTGGTATAACTGATACATTGCATTCAGCCATGAGTTGGCTAGCACATAACTGTTATCCACTCTCTGTTCCTGTAGCACAACTATACAGAAAGTGATGGTTCGAGAGGCAGTCTGATCATTTGGAGGTGGCATTAATTTGTAATTCAGGACATGCAGGATCAGTGCCTGGCTCTAGCACAAACATTCTGGGTAATTTTGGACAAATCAAGTTATCTCTCCAGCCTAGGTCCCTTGAGGCAGGGATTGGCAACCTTTTGCCTGTGCAGGCTGTTTTCTGTGATTTGGACTCAGCCACAGGCTACAAGTCTCTGCTCCCCCCCAAGCAGCCAGCTGCCTGGGCTTGCTTACCCTTGCCACTGATCTCCTACCCTCTGCAGCAAGGCTAAGCATGGACACGGTAGAGAAGCAGGCTCTGCATCAGAGGAAGCTCTGTGGAGGGGATGGGTGGCACAGTGTAGCTGTGTGCCATCAATCCCCCATGTCAGATTGGATCTTTGCAGACTGGATTGGATTTAGTTGCTTGAAAACAAAGAAATTGTATACTTAATTACAGTGGGAATTAAGTACTTTTAAGGCTCTGGGCCTCTGAGACTTAATTTACCTGCTGAGAGATGGGTTAGTACAACTTCCTGTCTTCTGCCCTTTGTCTTTATTTTTCCTGTAGGCTGTAACTACTTTGGGTGGGAGTTATCTTGCATCATGTTGATGCACAGTACCAAGCAGAAATGGGTTTTGAAGCTTGTCAACATGGGGAAATTGACCAGAATAAAATATTCCAATAGCTATTCTGGAATCACTCCCTGTGTGGACACCCCTATTCTGATTTAGCCTAATCGAAAATGGAAATGAATCACCCTAACTAGCTAGGAGAAGACTTTTATTGTGGAATTAGTATGTATATAGGCAGCTGTTTTGAAATTGCTCTTATATACAGACTCTACTTTATTCTGGAATAACTTTTCCATGTAGAGACTTTAGCTGGGGACCGTAGTTGCAACTGTAACAATGATAGGGTGGATTGGCTCATCTAAAGGTCTTTTCAGTCTCTGAATTTGAAAGCTAAGGTTGTGAAATTAATTCAGACAGGTTCAGAAAGGTCAAAACAGAGCAAGGATACATAGTTGTTGTGTGATGGATCTTGGTTCTTAAACCCATTCATTAAAGTAAAGGCTATTTATCCAGCATCCTGTAAAAAATGAGCCAAAGAGAGGGAATACAAAAATGTATAGATTCCCTGACCTGCTTGCACTCTTCAGTTAATGAAAATGCTGGGGAAGGGGTACTGTGAGAGCTGACTGTGCCATGGAAAGGTGACCCCCAAAGCCTAGCGGGCACTATATTCTATCAGGCTGCAGAATATTTCTTTGTTCATAATAGGTAAAAAAATAAAATAAAATTTAAAAGCACTTGAGCAACCTAGGAGGAGCCCTCCCTCTCTTTCCCCCCTGCCTCCGTTTTCATAAAATACTCTGAGCACATACCTCATGCCAGCTCACCAGCCAGTATGTGGAGTGTGAGATTTTAATAGTGATACCAATGCACAGTTTGCCCATTAATCTTTTCACTCCTTCTCTGACAAACTTGTATATAAAATCTGTGCTGTATGTTGCACTTTTATCCCATAAACGACTGCTTTACAGGCTAGTTTTCACAAATGCTGACTAGATCCCAGCCACCCTTTCAGTAGGGGAAGGAAATGTGTTAAAGTTTCCAAGTGGCTGTGGTGCTTACGTTGAAACTGTTGTGATGGTGTTCAGAGTGATTGATGCTTGAGACCAAGAAAAGACCATTAGATGGTAACTGCAGCCTGTGGTAAGAGGCCTTTAACTCCCTGATTGGGAAAAAGAATTACTTTATTGTTTGCCTCTATAGGGCATGTCTGTGTTGCTGTGGTCATATGCTCTGGTTGAGAGAGCCTCTTGCACCTTCCATACCTGGAGATTCTGTGGGGTGCCCCTCTGTCCCTGCACTTGGGCCTTTGGTTTCTGAAATGGTCTTCCAGGAGTTTGTGGCCATTTCTCCTAGTTTTCCCTAAGGGTGCCCTGGTGAACAGTTGTTCACCGAGCCCTTGATGTATTCCCCTGATGTAGCAGTAAGCTGCTACCAGGTCCCCACTCAGCCTTCTCTTTTTCAGGCTGAAGAGTCCCAGGTCCCTCAGCCTTTCCTCCTACAGGTTGCCAATGCAAGTGTTTGATCATATGGGTGGCCCTTCTCTGGACTATCAAGCTTTACCAAGTCCTTGTTAAAGTGTGGCTCCCAGAACTGGACGCAGCACTCCAGCTGTGCAGGAGTCTCACCGATGCTGAGTAGAGCAGAAGAATAATTTCCTTGGTTTTGCTGGAAATGCATCAATTGATGCATGCCAGAGTATTATTTACCCTGCTGGCTACAGTGTCGCACTGCCAGCTCATATTCATACTGTGGTCTATTATTAGTCCCAGGTCCCTTTTGTTTGTTGCGCTGGTCAGTTTGGCACCATCAAGCCTGTACGTGTATAGGGGATTGTCTATCCCCAGGTGGAGCACTTTACATTCCCCAATGTTGAACTTCATCTGGTTCTGACCCGCCCAACTTGCTAGCCTGTCTAGATCCACCTGTATCTGTAGCCTATCTTCAAGCATGACCACGTTTCTCCATATCTTGGTGTCATCCACAAACTTGGCCAGTGAGCTCTTCACTCCCACATCCAAATCATTGATAAAGATGTTGAACAGTACTGAACCAAGCACTGGCCCCTGTGGGAGACCGCTGGACACTTCTCGCCAGGACAACACAGATCCATTCATTTCGACTCTCTGGGTCCTACCCCACAGCCAGCTTCATACCCACCTAACTGTCTCACAGTTAAGCCCACAATCCTCCAATTTTGTCATGGGAACATTGTGGGATATCAGATTGAAGGCTTTTTGGAAGTCAAGTGTCTACCTCTTCTCTTATCCAGGTGGTGAGTTACCTGATTGTAAAAGGAGATGAGGTTGATAAGGCAAGACCTGCCCGTGACGAAGCCATGCTGGCTGTTGTTCAGAATCCTACCTTCTGGAAGCCTATTACATATAGACTCCTTAATGAATTTTTCCAGGATTTTCCGAGGGATAGAAGTTAGGCTAATTGGCCTATAGTTACCTGGGTCCTCCCTCTTCCCCTTCATGAAGATGGGCACAACTTTGGTCCTCTTCTAGTCCTCAGGGGCCTCTCTGGAGCACCACAAGTTTTGGAAGAGTTTCACCAGGGGTTCCACGATGACTTTGGCCAGCTCCTCAGGACTCTCAGATGGAGTTCATCCGGTCCTGCTGACTTATATATGTCTAATTTCTTTAATTGAGTTCTACAGCAATAGTAGTCAGGCAGTCATTCCTGCCCTGTTCATTCTGTACCCTATCTGGCATGATTTTTCCCTTGGCCCAGTGAAATACCAAGGCAAAGTAGTCATTCAGGAGTTCAGTTTTCTCCTAAGTGCCGGTAACCAGCTGTCCTGAATTGCTGAGCAATGGCCCCACACTCCCATTTGTTTTCTTCCTCTTCCTTATATCCCTAAAGAACCCAGATTGGTTTCCCACTTTGATCCAGCCGAAGTGGCTCTGAAGCATTTATCTTCTTGAAACTTGGCAGGCTTTGTGACCTCACCAGGGCCTACCACCCCTGTAGTTTTCACCCCACTGTCCTGTAACACATAGACATGACATGAGTTTTGCTTTCAAGAATTTGGGGTGCGGTTTCCCCTGAACCCCTGCACCAATCTTCTTGAATCTTGGCAGGATTCATGCTCTCAGCAAAGGCTACCCACCCCCCACCCCCCCCACCCGGCAAGTTATAGATATTTCATTGATTCCCCATTATACCCTATGGCTGGATCTCCAAGCCTAACGAAGCCAGCACTTCGATCCGGACATGCTGCTTCAGACACCAAAGTGTCTGAAGCTTCTCCAGATCTGAATCATGGTCTGAAGCCTCGCACAGCCCTACTGTCTCGATGTTTAGCCCATAGGCTATAATGGGGAAAACCAAAAATGCCTATAACTTTTTGTCATTTCTGGCCTGATTTGGATGAAACTTGCAAGGATAGTAGCTCCTTCTGAGGTCATGAAGCCTGCCAAGTTTCAAGGAGATGGGGCAGGGGTTTCTGGGAAACTGCACCTAAAGCTGCCAACAAGCAAAACTTGTGACGCGTGACTCTGTGTGTGTGTGTGTGTGTGTGTGTGTGTGTGTGTGAAGGCGCAGCTGTTTTTCCCTCCGGCCCCCAGAGCACTGGGATTGGAAGGGAGCTCAGGGAAGGATCACAGTCACTGGCCAGCTACACATGTCAATATCGGAGCAGTCCTTCCCCCCTCTTTCCACTCCCTCTCCTTATTTTCTGCTTCCCTGCAAGCATGCCCATCTTCGAAACTTGAAATGTTTCAAAACTTTCAAAATGTTTCTAGTGCCCTTGCTTCGTTTCAAGGTTATTTCGAAGCCTTTTTTTTCATTTTGATTTTGCTGTTTTGAGCTTGAAACGAGTCAAAACAGCATTGAAACGAAACACGCAATGAAATTTTGCACAGCCCTAGTAGACATGCCCACTGGGCACGTCTAAATGAAACATTTACAATGGAGCTCACTAACTAGCTCTGCAGTAAACTTCTTGACATCTACATGTGCACCCCTATTAGGCTACAGGAAACTAATAAATTCCACAGCAAGGTAATACTTGTAAATACAAGTACTACCTTGCTGCAGAGTTTTTTATGTGTAGCTGTGCACATGTAGATGTTGTCCTGGCTGGCTGGCCGGGGAATGAGGGTGCTTCATTGTGAGGGTTGCCTGTTAGCTAGCCCTGCACTGAGGCACCCTTGGGCCCCAGCCAGCCCATCTGCAGCATGTTGAGCCCTGTCAGAGCAGCCCCAGACTGGCAGGCAGAACCCCAGGGCCCTCTGCCAGCCAGGGATTCTCTGACAAGGCTCCACATGCTGTGCATGAATAAACTTTGGAGCTGATTGCTCTGGAGTTAATTGGTCCCAGGGGCATATTCAAGCCGTGCACCTGGGAGCAAAAAATCCAGAGCAATAACCTCCAGAGTTTATTCATGTGCACTCATTGCACATGTAGATGCGTCCTCTTCCACATACTCAGGGGGTGCATCTACACATGCACTTTACTGCTGAGTAAATCATCACAGTTTACACATGCATCAGTAATAGGGCACAGTAAATTAATTAACTCTGCTGTAGGATAGTATTGTCCCCAACAGTCCTATCCTATGGTGGAGTTAATTAATTTACTTTTGGGGACAGTACTATCCTACAGTGGAGTAATTACATGTGCTCAAACAAACGTGTAGACTGTGACAGGGGCTGGTTGGGGCTTGAAGATGCTACAGTGTGGGGGCTGCCTGCTGCCTAGCCCTGCACTGTAGCACCCTTATGCCCCAGCCAGCCCCTCTGCTGCCTGACACTGCCACCCAGAACTGACCCGCTGGGGCTGCTCTGTCCTGGCTCAAACTGCTGCAGTCCCAGGTGCACATCAGGGTTTGAATTACACTTTGACTCTTGGCGGGTCTGCAAAAAAAAATTGGCCAGAGTTGGGGTTGGGTGCACGGGCACCCACCAGCAATGTGGGGCTGGGGCCAGTGGTGGTGGCAGCCAGAAGGTGCCACTGCCTGGGCTACTTAGAATGGCATGGGGTGGACCGGGGGCTATGCATGGTGGTGCATAGGCTCTGGGCTCTTGGGGGTCAGGGGGAGGGGAAGGGGTGTTGACCAGCCCATGGGGGCAATCATCTCTTATGGGGGGGCTCAGCAGCTTACTCTTGTGTGAATTGGGCAAGAGTTTATTGCATCAGGTTAATTGTACATGGAAAGCAGGGTCTGATAGTGAAAAGCCATTCACTGTTATCATCCATACTAGGAGACCAACCAAAAAACTTGAAGATAGTGTACAATGCCTATTAGGAATGTGGGAAATTTCGAACACTGGCTCTAGGATCTTCACTCCCTACCTTATTTTTCAGTAGAGTTGGTCTTTTGTTCTAGAAAGGCCTAAAAAGCTTAGAGCCTGCCTATTTAAATACCTGCCTCCATCACTACAATTCCTATGAGTAGAGGGACTCAAGCTGCAGTTTTCTCAGGATATTTGTGGAAGCTGCTGACAGGGTTTTCTCCTTGAAGGGCTTGAGTTGAGAATTTGGTCTCCAAACATGCTGTACAATGTCCTAACTCTAATCCATGCAGTTGGTCCAATAAAGGGTATCACCCGCAAATATCCTCGCCTCTGGCATAATTACTGAACCATCTTGGCTACATCACTCCAACGCTACTAAATCTAGTACCTTCAGAGCATGCTCTACAGATGTGTTGGGTATAGCAGGGTGTGAAAAGGGAGTTCTTTGGATTATTATCACTGGCTGACTATTTTCCAGTTCTGGGAAAGCTGTTATGTTTTATTTTGTCAAATGTACTTAGTAATTCATTGTCTGCAAGATTAAAATTCAGCCAGTCGAGGAATTCAGGATTCTAATATCCACTTCATTCCAAGTGTACCAGGGTACTCCAAGTCTCATTTATCGTTGGACCCATTGGTTTTGCTTATTAAGGCAACAGTCTCCTAGAAAAGACATTGGGAAGGAGAAAAACAAAAATATGCTAATAATAATAATGCTTGGTAACCTGTCCATATCCTACACCACTCTTGGACCTAATCATTTAAATCTTGACAGGTCTGTTGATCATGTTAACTGAAAAAAGGCAATCTGCTGTATCCAAAGCACCAGACCTCACCTAGTATTGTTCTGTTACTCTTTCATTATGGACAGATTTTACCATAGGGGATAAGTAATGTGCTAACTCATAGGCCTATGCGAGTCAGCAGTGATCCAATCCGGCTTTGGATCTGGCCACTTCAGATGGCCCTGATCTGGAGCTCTGGACCAGGTTTCCGCCTCGATACGGCCAAAGTGAGCCGCCTCAGAGATCCAGCCATAGGGTATAATGGGGAATCAATTAAATATCTATAACTTTGTTGGGTTTTGTCCGATTTAGATGAAACTAGCAGGGATGGCAGCCTTTTCTGAGAGCATGAACCCTGCCAAGCTTCAAGAAGTTTGGTGCAGGGGTTTGGGGGCAACTGTACCCCAAATTCTTGAAAGCCAAACTCATGTCACGGCTGTGTGTTACAACACGGGGGGGGGGGCAAAACTTCCGGGCTGGTAGCTCTTACTGCAGCCACAAAGCCTGCCAAGTTTCAAGAAGATGGGTGCAGGGGTTTGTGGGGAACACCACCTCAAGCTGTGGACATGGGTGACACTGTGTGTGTTAAGGCACAGCAGGGTGACAGCTGCAGGGATGGTGGCCCCTGCTGAGGCCATGACGCCTGCCAGCTGTCGAGGAGATTGGTGGGGGGGTTTCTGCGGCCCTGCACACCTAGCTGCTGACAGACAAAATTTGTGCCAAGACTGTCTCTGTCTTGGGGCAGTTGACTGTCTGTATTGATTCTTTCTTCTCCTTAGCCTGGTTTTGCAGGTGCTAATTGATGCTCCTTAAGTCGTTATGTAGTAGCTAGGTCCTGCGTATTGAGCTGGTCCCTGAGTCCCTGGTCCCTGAGTGAATCATGATTGACTGATTGGTAACTGGGAATGCAGTAGCTTAGCAGCCAGGCCTGCAGCAGTGTCTCCCCTCGCCACCCCAACACAGACGCAGTCCCACAGCACCCATGGCACCAGTTTTGCTTGTCTGCAGTTTGAGGGGCAGTTCCCCCCTGCCCCGATCTTCTTGAAACTTGGCAGGCTTTGTGGCCTCAGCAAGAGCTACCACTCCTGCAGTTTTGACCCCCCCGTGTTACAACACAGACGTGACATGAGTTTTGTTTTCAATAATTTGGGGTACAGTTCCTCCCAAACCCCTGCACCAATCTACTTGAAACTTGGCAGTATTTGTAGCCTCAGTAAGAGATACCACCCCTGCAGTTTTCACCTTGCTATGTTGTAACATCTAGATGTGACATGACTTTTGCTTTCAAGAATTTGGGGTGCCATTTCCCCCCAAACCCTGCATCGATATTCTTGAAACTTGGTAGGCTTCATTCCCTCTGCAGAGTCTACCACCCCTGAAAATTGCATCCAATTTGGACAAAAAACAGTCCAAAAAATTGGACAGTTATAGATATTTTATTGTTTCCCCGTTATACCCTATGGCCAGATCTCCGAGGCGGCTCTCAACCCCTTGGGCAGCTGAAAGAGGCTGCGCTGCGACCCGGATGTGCTGCTTCAGACCCCGAAGCATCCGAAGCTTCTCTAGAACCAAAGCTGTGTCCAAAGCCTCGCACAGCCCTACTAACTCATCTCATGTGTTCTTTATCTTTAAAAATATAGTCAATTTTGGGGATGGGGAGAAGAAATGATAAGTGGATCATGGGTGAAATATGGAACAGGTTTTTTTGATCATCCACATGAACCCAATAGCAAAACAGTTTGTTCAGCACATACGTCAGAGATCAACCTATGGAAAATGATTTAGCAACTCCATTTGGTGCTCTGCAGTCATTCCCATATTTTGTACTCTTAGCAATGCCCTTGAGAAGGAAGCACATTGACTATCAAAGCATATTAAAATAATTTAATGCAATTCTCACCAACTCAGATTTATCAAACTCAGTTTTCAGCCCCACAGAGGACAATTCCAAACTTAAGGTCACTACACAGACAAATATTAAAAACACATGGACATAGAACCAAAGGTATGTAGTAATGTGTTTTAATATATATTTGACAATTTGGATCCTTTTAATTTCTTATGTAAAAAATATCATCTGCTCATACTAAAGGGTGCTTTCTTTTTAGATTATGGCAAACATAATATATGGGGAAAATAAACTTCTCCATTTAAAAATTATGTTAACTGTCACTTGTTACCTGACAAGTTTTACTGCTCAGCAAACTAATTTGCTGCACAAAAAAGCATCACCATCTACACATGCGTGGCAATTAGGGTGCAGTAGACTAATATACTGTGCTGCCAGATAGTCTTGTCAAATACAAGTGGTATCCAGGAGCTTAGTAAATTACTACGCTTAAACGAACGTGTAGATGGTGATGTCAGGATTAGTTTACTCTGGCTCAAATTGAGCTGGAGTATATTCAGTCATATTAATTGCATGTGTAGACATGCCCAGTATGTACAAATGGCTTGATGCTTTGACACACTTGATGACATTGGAGATAAGGTAGCTGAGAAAATGGATTACATATTTCTTTGTGAAAAAGATGGAAAGAGAAATGGCAGCTAAAATGGAAAGTTAATGCATCCAGATCATTAATGCAGTATTTTTTCCCCAGAATAAAATAGCAAACAGAGCCAAAGATGCCAGAGTATTTTACCATAGTCTGAAGTTTACCATAGCAAATGCTGGACTGCTTCTAGCTGTCAGCTAACTTTTCCAATGCAATGTCTTGCCATAAATTATAGAAATATTGGAGCAATACATAGAAGATCTTTTTTGCAGCTCCCTACACATGTACTACCCCAGAAGAATAATGCTAGAATTAGTAGATGAATTTAAGTTTTTAGTGAACTATAAAAAATGGGAACAAAAATCTCTGTAAGCAGTAAATTGTTTAATAATCTGAGTGTTTCATATTCAGAACATTTGAAAAACTAGTCAAATGGCTTTTATGTAGGAAAGGTTACATTTGCAACAAAATAAGAAGCACACACAAAAAGTTGGTGTCTCATGGATGCATTAATGAAGCTGTGATATAACATGGATCAGACTTCATATGACTACTTAAGAAAACAAACAAAAACCCAAACAAACAAGCAAACAAAAAACCCAAAGAAAAAAGCCCTTTATGGAGAATGACCCACATCTTGAAAAGACTTGTATAAATATGAAATATGTCCCTTAGTTCATGAAGTAAGGAACTTTTGTTTGTGCTACATGTCCTATGTTTGATCACTGCTGACAAGTCTATATGTGTATGTGCAGTTCAGCACATCTTTAGAAAGTCAATTTTGGAAACTGATTCATATATTGTTTCTAGGCATGGGTCAGCTGACAGAGAGATCCATTCCCTTCCAGCCAGCTGCAGTTTGCATTGTCACAATATCCTCACAGAACCTTTTGCAAAGGGCTAATTTTGATCCTTCTTGAGTGGTTTAAGAGATGTTCGTCAGCCAAAAAGAAGTGAATACGTAACAACACTCACAGAAAAACAAAATTCTTTCCTTGTAAACAAGAGTGCAGCTGCTGTGTCAAAACCCAAGGCCTAATGGGATTGTTGCCATTTTGGCCAATACACTGGGGTTAATATTAAGGCACCCAGATCTAAAAATCAAGTAATATAGCTTGAGCTCAAAATCAAGGCCTCTTTAACTGGGCCTGTAACACACTTACATACTCCTGTGATCCGGAACAGGCAGGGACCTAGAACAGACGCTTGTTAGCTGGTTACAGTAACAGAACCTGTTGGGTTGTAGTGTATGGATGCCTCACCTGTGTGCCTCAAAGCTTTAATACATTTTGTTTTTTCTGAAGGGTAATTTTTTAGCTCTTCATTTCTTGAATGTATAGTCCTTGGTTTGGGCTTATTATGACCATAAATTCCTGAGACATACTCTCAAGTTTAAATCTATTTTACCTTAGCATTATTGCCTTGACATTTTCATTTGTGTGGCGGTTTTTCTAATTACTTGTACATGAACACTAAAGAACCACGGAGAGAACGGTGCCATATGGTTTTGCCCATGAGTTGAAGAATTTTTCATACCAGCCTTCAGCTGTTTGGGTAAGCAAAAAACACCTTTAAAGAGCAGGATAAGGCTGGTCAAGTCAAGTACTGATGAGAACTTTTGTCACGTCTCCACTTTCTCTTGCATGTTTTAGTCATTTGCATGCAGCATGGTTTTTTGCTTGCACCTAGTTTTAGAAGAAAGGTGGAGATTGGTGGGAACCCCCTGTTGACCCAGTCTTGCCTCTAGGCTATACAGTCCTAATAAGATGACTAAGTGTAATGAGATACAATAATAATTAATACATTTGTTTAATTACAACATGATTGCATACTTAGAATATAATTTATTTGGTTATACTTCACAGGATTTCAGTGAATTTTAACTCAGAGCTGAAGCATCTGTCAATCTATTCAAAATGATCATAATAACAGGTAAACCACAGCGATGCTGAACTTTTTAAAGATCCCAGTTTTTTATTACTTTTTAACTGATAATTAATGGTTTACTTATAAAACATCAAAAAACGCATTTTGTAATGAGAGTAAGTGCTAGAAGTTGGAAACACTGGATTTTTTTCCTTGTACAGAACCAAGAGGTTGGTTCCATGCTTTCTGAGTTGAGCAGAACTTCTCTTTTTTTTTTAAAGCTATGAAGTCATGACCAGCACTATCATAAGAGGTCTGGATCTGTATGTTTTTCCAATTGTACTCCATCTTTACTCATAGAAAAAATATTTCTAGGCTGAAACTTGAACGATGCTAGCATATCTTGGGATTTCATTCCATTGCTCTGGCTGGAATTTGGCCTGAGCAATGATTTTGTTTATCTGTTCGACTGAATTTTTTTTTGTACAAAGAGAACTTTGTGGTTTGGCATTTACTGAATAAACAACACTTGCCCAAATATAATAATTTTGCACCAAAATACTCATGTGTTTATCTGTGAATGAATAGGGCAGTTTGAACTCTTCAGAGCAATTGTTTCAGACTGTCTGAAGACTCTGGCAGATGTGATCTGTTAGACTGCATCATTCTCAAGGTTAGTTAAAGACTGAAGGCATTGTTTGTAAATGAAAGCAACCAGTCTGACATCAGAAGCTGTGGCACCAGGTATGTGTGTATTATTCTAGAGTTAGTTCAGGCCCTGCCTGAGTCTGCGAAATGTACAGCACTCCAGCACAGTGGATACAAGGATCCTCCAATGACAGGCCTTCTTAATTCTGGGGAGGGAAGAGTTGTAGCCATTTTCCTCGATTAAAAAAAACAGTCAAGAACTACATAGCCACCACCCCCAATTTTTCTCTCTCTCTCAGCAGTTCCCAACTATATAGTTTCCCAAGTAGATGTGGACATGGAGATCTGAGGAAGCAGGTTGGTGGGAAATGGCCATATATTCTGGGCTTTCGTCACACTGTCTCCTTGAGCTCTCAGCAAAGCACCACTGAGAACTATCCACAATACAGAAAATAGCTGCAAAATCTGAGGAAGGATGTCATGACTCTAGGTCTGGTGCCCATTTTTTACAGGGACCAGAAGTGATTGTGGGGCATACCTTCTGCATATGTATGTGGAGGGGACACTTCAGTTCCTAGCACTTTGGTTATGCCTTGACTCTTCCTGTCTTTCTTTAGACAAACACCCCTTTCACTGAGTTTGCTGCTCCATTCTATAGGACTCCTTTTAATGGTGCAGGAATGGCAGCCTGCACCTCAAGACGGAGGCTTCAGCTTAAGGTTTGGAAGCATTTCTTTTGAGAATTGCTAAGCTTTTCACATGTGAGCTGTGAGTGCATCTCACCTTCAGTGACCTGTATCTCAAGAAACCCACTTCATTTGTCTTTTTCTCAGTATGGATTGATTGGAATCAAGTGATGGAAAGAAATGGCACTTGTTGCCTTTTGTCTGTAACAATACACAAGTGCTGTCGCATGTCCATGTATTTCTTCACTTATATTTTGGGTCTCTCCTGTCATGGAGGAAATGCCATGGGCCAAGAGTGGCATGGGGTCAGTCCATGTGGATAATTCTGGAAACTGGCCCAACACTTGAACATGGCCTGATCCCATCATGTACTGGCCCAAATCTGTGCACCCAGATTTGGCTGTGCACCCTAACCCCACATGCCAGATGCAGTGGTGAGTGTGGCCTGATTTCCACCCCAACACACACACACCAGCCAGATGCTGCATGCTAGTGTGATCTCACATGTAGGTTCATGTTGTATAGCTCAGAGCTCCCTGTGAATCCAGAAATTTGGCAGAAGGAGAGCAATAATTAGCACTGCCATTGCTCTCCTGCTGCCAAGTTTCTAGACCCAGGGGGAGCTCTGCAGGCTAGAGGTTGAGTGCCACTGTATTGTATTACCGTCTCAAGGTCCAAAAAGAGATCAGAATTCCATAATGTCGGCTGGCTGTTTAATGTAAAATATAGGAACTGTTTTTGGAGCAGGGATCAGAACCCAGGTCTCACCTCTCAGATCAGTGCCCTAACCACTAGGCTCTTACTGTGGCACCATAAATCTTGAATTCATCCTGTTGAATCTGTGTCACTGCACAACATTGTGAAAGGCTGCCCTTTTCCCTGGGTAAAACTGCTGCACCTCCCCTGCCCACTCCCAGAACCTGCGTGCCCTCTCTTGAAACCCACATATCCCCCCTTCCCTCTCCGTTCTTGGAACCACGCACCCTCCCCTCCTGCTCTTGCACCTATTTTTCCCTGCTTATTAACTCTATTTGTTACCCAGGTCTCCTACTTCCTGGCAAGAGCTCTAGCTCTTAGACTGTCCTGTAAATGGTGGGCCCCTGCACCTAAAGCTCTGCATTCTGTGCCTCCGCCTTAGACTAAGGATTGAGGCAGAGGATCAACTAGCTTTTTTGGATCCTAGTCAGCCTTAGGTGAGAGCCAGCTGTGAAGCTGCTCAGATTGGGGCAGTTTTGTGCATGCCAGAAGCGGAACCGTAGGCACCTGGAGAACTTTACGGTGAAAAAATATGGCTCTGATTAGTATAGGCACCACCTGAGTTGGGATGAGGAACAGTTCAGGATCACAGTTTTGGACTGGGGCAGAATCCCCCCCCCCCCAAGTCTTTAATTAGCTCCAGCCTGAAGGGACTCATTCGAGATCAGAACAGGAATCTACCAGACCCAGGAATGGAACTTTCCTCGCCTGAGTTTCAGCCTGGTCCACATCTGGATCACTCGACCACCCTTCCTGCCTCAGTCATTCATTGTTAATACTAATAATTCATTGCTTAAAAGGGGTAGACAAACTACTTATTATTTAAAATGAAAGAACAAATCAGAAAATTCTTTTCCTCCAGTGTGGAAGAAATGCCCAAACCCTGCTGCTCCATTGTCTCTGTTGTTTTCATGAAGTTAGATTGCAAACCGCCCCTTTCTTAACACTGACATATGTGCTGCAGAGAATGCACCCTTTTCACCTCTCACTAAGGTAATGTAAGATATTAATTGGCTTCTGTCAGATTTTATTCAGCCTGGAGACAAGCACAGCAGTAGATTCTGTAGTGTCCAAAATGCTGGAAACTCCCTGCTTCACTCCAAGGCTCCAGAGTCCAGGTACCATCCCTAAAGTGCCGTGTTTTGTAAACCCTGAATATTTAACCTTCATGGATGAGGAAGGTACCAGAGGGATAGCTCTAAAACCAATTAGAGTCAGGAGGTTGGAGGGGGAAGAGTTGAACATTTATTAACATCTAATCCTGTTAAGATTTTCAGCGCCATATGTCTGAGCAACAGCACATGTGAAATATGTACTAATTACTCCTGCTTGTGTCATGTGTGTAGATTTCATATGCAGTCCCTGACCTTTTTGTTAATAACTTCACATTATATTCATTGACCTGAAACAAATTGAATTCAGTGGCACTCACGCAAGAAGTGAATTACATAGTCTTCTTAATTGGTCTCTTATTTAAATGTGAAAAAGTAACAGTTTACCACCTGTAATTTTTTTCCCCCTTTAAGAAATTCCTTTAGTGTCTGTGATTTCAGGGTGATGACAGGAAATAAGAATGTGTTGGGGGGGGGGATTTTTTTTTTTTTTGTGTAATTTCCAAGCTGATGTAATCGTGAATGTTTGCATTTGCACTGGAGGCAGTTGGATTTGCATTTGCAAATGCAGATGTAAACTTTGCATTTGCATTTGCAAAGTTTCCCCACAGAAAGACCCTAGCCATAGAAAGCGTGAGGTTTGGAAGCAACATTCAACATCTCTAACATACTATCTCTGGAGCATGAAAGAGTTTGTTTTTTTTTGTGGAGTTTTTTTTTTTTTTCAAAGCTTGGCTTCTTCCCTAGCTCTTTAGAGTCTTCTGATGTGATTTAAATACCTCCCTTAAAACAGAAGGCTTTGCTGAGCACCACGAGGTGTTTCTGCTGCTTCTGCCAAGTCCCAAGCCCTCGTGTCTCATTGTCTGTTACCAAATACATATAAAAATCTAATTCTGGGAGTTTAGTGCTGTCTTCCTTGTCAGTGGATAGTCAGGGAAACATTGTTCTTTCCCCACACTCATTCATCCCCTGGAGGATTTCTTGCCGGTGATAGAGGAGATAGAAGCCGTTTGAAATTTCTGCTTTTCTTGTATTATTCCCCTGTAAAGTTAATTGCCAAAGCAGCCGAGGAGAGACTTCCTCTTTACTTACTATATTTAACTTAAAAATGCAAATGTTATTAGTGTCCTGATCATTGATAAGAGCGCCTCTGTGCCATGCTTTAACCTCTATTAGGGAGGATTATGAGAACGTCGCCACATTGGCATTTTGTAAGTGTCACTCTGACAGCACTTGCTGTACAAATGCCTGGCTGTCACAGTGAGTTTTATCACTAGGTTTTTTCCTCCGAATGCAGACTAATAAGCCCAGAAATTACAATTGCCTCCCTGCCGAATCTGTGATAGGCGGAAATAATGATATCAGTGCCCTGCTAATCTCCTTGCCTCTGCGCTTGGCACCATCCTATTGAGTCACCTGTCATACTCCGCTTTGATGAGGCGAATTCAATCTCTCAGCTATAATGACAATGGAGCCATTTTAATGTTTGGAAATGATTATGTGAAGGTTTCTCTTTGCTCTGCCTTGGCAGGCAAACCAGGTCAGTGTTCACTGTGTGCCTGCAGCCACTCACGGTTTGCAAGGAGGCAGGCTGTATTAAGGGAAGGTGCCAAGTTATTAGGGACGGGACACTGGAGCTGCCTAATTTGGAAGAGGTTTTATTTATTTATTTTCTTGCTTTCAACAAAAAAGACATTCTTAGACAGCTCTTGCACATGTTCCCCTGCACAGGTACACACATCTCTACACACCAAATAAGCCAAGGTTGCATAGCCCTCACACACACATACATCACACCTGCATGCGCATTTGGCACTTGCTTACTTACACTCACCATTAGACACACGTTTCTCATACATCCTGCACATGCACATACAAACATTTGTCTCACTGCAGACACTTGTCACACCTACATCTGCACCTGACACACCTACATGCATGTGCATCGCACACGTGCCAATAACCAGACCCACATGCGCACAAATTGATCTTGTGCACCTACCCACATGTAAGCTTTAGATGTGTCCAATCCTCCCTCAGAAAGGCCTATCCATTCACTCTTATCTCCAAGGTTTTGTATTGTACCATTGCCACATCCCCCCTCCCTCTCTCAGTGTTACTATGTTAATCCCAAAGATAATACATGGTAGTCTGCTCTGAGGAAAAATTGTAGTGAATAGCATAAATGAATATAATTCCTGACCGATAATGATCTCTTCCCCCACCTCCCTGGTAGCAACTATGATTTGTATAATGTTGTTTCCATGGCCTTATAAAGATGCTGCTGGGGCTGCCCCAAATTCAGCTGTTTTGCAGGCTACAGTATCACATCTTGTATGCCAAAGAAGCCCATGTTCTGGCCCTGTCTGTCTGCACTGTGCTGCAATTTAGTGGGGAGCAGAAGTGGTGCATCAATGCCACTTCTGTGTTAGTTGCACCTGGTGTTTGAACTGCCTTCCCTCTGTAAAACGCTCCAGCTTCCCCAAACCGACATGCTGGCCAAGTTCTTGTTCAGCTTTTTCCCCAGGCTCCTACCTGAGAATGCACATGCATGAATGGATGTTATTCTCCCACAGCCCCCAGGTTCATAGCTGGGGAGAAGGGGAGATGTCAAAGTCCCCACCAGAAGCTCACAGCTAGGGTCATATCAAAACCCAAGCACCTGGAAGCCCTACACCATCAATTTGCCTATGAGACACCTCCCCACTCCCCCTTGGCTTTCCTAAGCAGGCATCTACCTTCCATCTTCCCCCACTGCTGGCCCACAGCCTGGAATCAAGCATGACACCACAGCTATGAGGAAAGAGTCCCCTGGGCTTTCTGTTCTAGAAGTGGCTGTTCTTCAAATGTCACAGCTTAATGGTGTAAGTCAGCTCTGTGTTCAGGGTTCAGTTGAGTCTGTTGCCTGGCCCTTTATGAAAGACAGCTGAATTTTGGCAACTTTTATCTTAAGACCCAGTAGTATTACTAAAGTTTGGGGACAGAGCGGAAGAGCCCAGGCTTGGCTTACTTATGGTAGGAAGAGAGGGAGCAGTTCTGAGATCCTATTGATCCAGAGCAACAGAGTGGGCTGGAAATGTGCTTCTCATGGGTGCCCTATGTGGATATTAATCCAAGGCTCCTCTCTGACACCTTTTCCCTTCCCTCCAACCCCGACACAAGGGAATGTTGCATTACTGTCATAGAAGAACATCTCATTTGTGGGCATGGGGTGATATATGCTGCTGTCCTTTATTGAAAGTGCTAACTCCTGGACAGTGGGTACATGGGTTTTACTGGGAGGCTGGAATCGATTCAGAGGGGGCATAGTAGTGTGGACACAGTCCACTTTGGGACCACACCATGGGATCACCAGCCAAGACCTTATTTTTAAGTTCTCAAAGCAGGTAAGAACCATATATCCTGTCCTGACCACCCCCTCCTTTCCCTTATGTTCCCTGCAGCATGTTCCCTCTGCTCCCATTCACTCTCTCCCCCACCCACTGCTGTTCCTGTCCCCAGCTGATGCAGGTGGGAGTAGGGAGGGTGACTCCAGAGCCACTCATGCCCCACTCCAGCTAGGAACAGCAGGGGTAGTAGGACGGTTCCTCCTTTCAGCCCATCTTCCCACCCCCCAACTCCCCATACTCTCCCAGGTATTCACTGCTAGCCCAGGCAGGCTAGTGAACCTGCCTGGTGCCACTGCTGCTGCTCTCCCCTGCTGAGCCTGGCTACCGCGGCTCTGGGGCCTCTCCCCGCACAAAACACAACCTTCTGAATTCATTTGATAGGAGGGAGGAGCTCTAGAACTTCTGCAGATGGGCTCAGCAGGGTTTCCTTGCCCAGCTCTTGCCCCAGGACTGGTAGGCAACACTGAGAGGAACCAAGCAGAGGATGAACCCTCCTGCTGTCATCACTGTTGCCAGTTGGAGCAGGTTAGAAGCGGATCCAGAACATACTCTCCACCAGCATCAGCTGGGGACAGTGGAGACAGTGGCAGCAGCAGGTAAGGGAAAGGGAGAGTGGGAGGGGAAGAGGTGTGCTGCTGATGACAGAGGGGAAGGGAGGGGGTGCCAAGAGCAAGGGAGGGATGGTGAGAGGACTGGATTCTTCCCTTATCTGGGGACTTAAATTCCAAGTCCTGACTGTCCGCTTTGGTGGTAAGGGAGCTGGGAGTAGGGGTACAGCCTGCACAAAATCCTTGATCCACCCATTCTAGGGGGAATAGTACATGGAGGATAGGAATCTACACACAGGCACACACACATACACAGCTTCCCCTACTTTTTGAGCAACCTCCTTTCCACCCCTATCTTGTGTCTCTAAGTCAGCCTTGGTCACTCTCTGCAGGCATGGCTGACATATCCCTGCTAGGCACATGGGGCCTTGAACTTTACAGACCTGGTGGGGTGCTCTCCCTTCCCCCAGCTGGCACATGGTGCGTGCTCTTTTTATGCCCCCCACCCCGTGTGATTGTGCCTCACGTTTGAGATAAACTTAAAAATGACCTGGCCAACACCTAAATCAGCACATTCATGTTTCCTGTTTGGGGCAGAGCTTACTGGGGAAGAGGGTAGATAATTAAAGACTTTAAGACAAGTTTCTTCATTCCCTACTGTGTGCCCTATCTAGTGCCTGTAGGAGCACATAGTCTTACAGGCAATCCCATACACAGCAGCCCTGCAGAGGTCACCAGCCCTAAAAAGGTGGCAACGTGAAAAGTGGTAGCACAGTTAGGCCTGTATCATACATTAAAGTAGATAATCTCAGTAGTCCCCCCTGCCCTTACTGCTTATAGTAGCACTGCAGGTTCTGTAGGGCCAGACTTTATTTTTCATGCTCTCTTGTTTGAAAAATGTGCCCAAGACACCAAGAACTTTTTTCTACTTTCCTCTCCCCCCTTTATTTTTAGATACGCTCACTTATCATTATGTCTCATCACAGGACATTTGAGGTGTATGGAACCATCAAAAAGAAGTGCTTAAGAGAGACAGCCATTCCTTGCTGTTTATTAATCTGTTTGCCTAATCAAGCTGAAAGTTAAGTGATCTGATTCCAGACTGTGATATTAGAAAGGAGTATGTACTAGTAGCAGTTTAGATAGTGAGCAAATCTTCCTCAAATTCCTGTGGTTCTCAGTCTGTATATTCATTTGAATTCATTCTGCACCAAAGAAACCTACTTTTTTTTTGCCTTTGGAATAAATGGGAATCTCTTCATTGCCTTCAGTGGGCTTTGAAACAGGTCCTTCATGCAAAACTTATTTCCATTAAAAGTAAGCTGAAAAGCTTCTTTTTTTTTTAAAGAAAGAAAAAATAAATACATTTTTACAAGCTGTGTGAGATCCCCAATCCACAACAGAATGCATGTGCAGATTTAATGAGGGTTTAAAGTCATCTCAGAGAAGTGCCGGGTCTGTCAGTGCCCAAGGATGGAATTTCATTAGTTTGGAATAAAATTTTAGGGCTCTCCAAGCTGATTTGAATATATCTGTAATGCTCACTCTCTCTCTCTCCAGCTATTGACCTGCCTCAGATCCACCTCTTTCTGTATTAATTTGTGGAGGTCTGAAAACTCATGTAACCCTGCCCACTTCAAACCTTGCTTAAATGACAAACAAATATATAATTTATGCATAAGGCCCCTTTTTACAGACATACCTCCCACCCCTTGTGATGCACAAAAACCTGCAAGACCAGGGGTGAGCGGAGAGGTTTATTTAGCTGCCAAGACCTGGGCTTTAGCTTCCATATCCCTCCTGCAACAGTTGATGTCATTACTAAGAGCTAAAGAGCGCAGAGAGCTGCATTATCTGCATTTCTGTAGGTGTTAATAATGTCATCAACACTTGCAGGGGAGACATGGAACTTTAAACACGGGTCTTGGCAGATAAGTAAAGGAGGCAGAGCTGTTTAGATTATTTTGTTTTTTATAAATGTATGTAGTTGTATGTATTAAGGCAAAGCAAAGGGCAGCAGGTTGTTATGCAGGTTGTTATGCAGTCTAGGTACAGCCCTGGAAGGAGATCTTGGCTGGCAGAATTATCTACATCAGAGATCTCCCTGCTCCCAGGGTAAGTAACCTGCTGCAGACTTGCACACAAGATGTTCTCCCCTATAGCTGAGCTAACTGTGGGGGAGGAGGGCAGCAGGCTGTATTGACTCCAGCCAGTGTTGTCCCCGCCATTCAGAAACATTCCCTTGTTTGTATCCTACAGAACCCACCCCTGTTCCCTTGTTCCCCACAACAGGGTAGCCAGCACAAGGCAGTACATCCTACACTCCCTTCTCTCTTATGCAGCCATACAAACTGGACCATTATCTACTCTTCAGCAATCTACTACAAGACAAAACTTTGCAGGTGTCTTGCTTTTGTTTTAATTTACATCTGTCGTTTGAGCATTTTCATTCAGCTTTAGTAGGACTAGAAACGAGGTGCATGTATAAAAAATGTGACTCGTAGAGCTGGTTGGGATATAGAGGCAAATATGATCTTTTTCTTTATCATTTTATGAAACGTAACAAATTGACAAGCATGGGCATCTTTGAGCAAATTTGTTTTGTCCAAAAGGTGTTTCCTGTTGAACATGTTTCACCATCTTGCTTATGTCATTCTCTTCACCTTTCTGGGTAGGCGTGCTCACCTGGTGGGGAATTGTGCCCTAGAAAATTCAGCCTGTCCCCATCTCCTGTCTGTGCTTACTGTATCTCACATATCTACCTCTACCAAGGCCACCAAAAATTCTCACAAAGCCCATAAAATGGCACTGAGGTCAACCAGACTATCACCTACTTACCTCAGAGGCTAGAGATGCCATCATCATTTCTGTTCTGTACAATATGAAGGATGTTGCTGTCAGCAGCCACCACCAAAAAAAAGTTCCCTGCACAATTGGACGCTGTGAATTGTGCATCCAGCTTCCTGAAACCAATGAACTGAAAGGCTGTCATGGCCAGAGAAAATACATGACCACATCTCCTCTACCTTTGTAGTGCCTGTCTCCAAGCCACATGGTAAATTTCCCACAGGATAGGTCAACCTTTGTGTTACTTTCTCTTTGTATATCCTGCTTAGGGGCCCTTCTCCTTTTCTTTTCTTTCTTCCTTCACCTAAAATAAACCAGCTGTCTGTACTGAACATGCGTGTGTTCCAACTGAGTGCCATGCCAGGCAGCACAAGCCATTTGGAAATACCCAAGCTATATAAAATGAAAAATGGCTTGTGCACCTGCTCAGTGGATCCTTTTTATAATCTTTTCAGTACACATAGGGCCTGATCCTGCCTTTGCTCACCCAAGTGTAAATCAGGAGCAGCGGCCCTTGAAGTCAGTGGTATTGCTGCAGCGTAACAAGCCATTGAAGTGAAGCAGTCCCATTGTGCTCCATGTTGTAGTGCAAGATTTACAAGCATCACTCCCTATTGCATGAGGAAGGGCAGGATGTCACCTTAGAGACTAACTAGTTCAGAGAAGCATGAGCTTTTCATAGGTGACAGCCTGCTTCATCAGATGCTATGAATGGATTGGCAGAAAGCAGATTACAGAAAACACTGGTTAGTACCATACTGGCTTCCACCCCATTTAATGTAGCTGGAATCTAGGCAAAACCTGAGACGGTAGCAGGTCTTTGGCCCAGTTTCTGTTGTGTCAAGTAACAGGCCCTGCCCCCTTTAGGAAGAACAGATGCCATGGACTTGTGTGTGCTACAAAAGCTGCAAGATTTTCCTATCCTTTGATTTTAGTGGTTCTGTGCTGGCAACGACATTTGCAGATTTTCTGTGGTGCCAGAACCCTTCCCATTAATGTCTTTGGGTTTTTGGATCGGTTCTTCAGTCTATGTTTAACCCATACATATGGCTGAATCTCTCCTTAGACATTTTTGTGTCTACCATATGCCTCATTCTGGCTAGAAAGGTCTTCCAAAGCATTTCATGCTCAGACATAACATAGCATACTAACTGTATGCTGTATATGAGGAGTAGTTATGTGTACAGTGTAAACAGCTTAGCAATATCTCTGAGGCTTAGTAATGCTGCAGTACCACACATCGTGATTGGCCTCTGTTCTCCTGTGTTTTTATGGCAATTAGAATCACACAATATATGTATACATGTCTAATACATTTTGCTAATATGAGCTGCCTTATAACATAGTGAACATAGGAATGGAAGAGTTGTCATATTGGACTAGGCCATGGCCCATTTAGACTGCTTTCCTAAGCCAAACAGTGATGGGTATCTGATGCTTTGGAGCAAGGCATAAAATTTCCACATCAGACAATTATTTGATAATCTTCCCTTAGGGAAGTTTCTTACTAAACTGAGGGAGCTAATTGTCTTACACGCAAAAGTATGAGGTTCCCTTCTAATGCATTTCTGCATCTTGCTAAGTTGTGGGCCTCCATGATATTTCTCTGTTATCTTGTGGCATGGAGTTCCACAGATTCATTATAAGTTGTGTAAAAGTCCATCCTTTCATCAGCCTTAATTATATTGCCTTTCACCTGCATTGGATGTGCTGTTATATGATGAAAAAGGTGAGATAAAGCTATGAGATTGGCCATTTCCTTAACATTCAGTATTTTGTGTACCTGAGTTTATGTATTACATTTTGCATTTGCCTCTCTTCTAATGTAAGCATTTTCTGCTGTGATTCTCTCGCCTCTGGCACGGAACTTTTGTGATATCTATTATCAGTACATCTCTCACAAAAAGAAATAACTACATATATATGGATCAGTATGACCTATGTATTGGTTTGCAAGCTCAAAGTTCTCCAGGAAGAGCAACAATTCTTTGTACTACCCCTCAGTACTAGAATTGGCATTTAGTCTTTTAACTTTCTGAAAGATAGATGTAACCCAATGAAATACCTATTAGTTTTACATTAATTCAGGCTCTTGGGCAAAAGGTATTCTGCTATATGAGGGATTATTAAAGTGAGAAAATTGAGGATTAATAGAACTGTGAATTGGGCAAAGGTTAAATGGAAGATAATATGAATTATGTCGAAAGGGAAGGTATTGTTTGATGGTAGGTTATCTGTGGAGTTCCTTACTGATCAGTCTTTAAAATGATCTTGTTAATATTTTCAGGAGGGGAGAAAATAGGTGTTTGCATGTGAAATTTGCTAATGACACAAAGTTGTAAGGCGTTGTCTACACAGAGGAGGATCCGAATCTCATACAGAAAGAATTGGGTGACCTTAAAGACTGGAGTAATAGTAATGGAATAAAATGTGTGCTAGTACTAATGGACTAATAACAGCTTCTGATAGAAGCTGGGATCTCACCAGTTGGAAACAGAATAGGAGAAAGACCTGCATGTATTAGTCAATGACAGAATGACTGCAGGCTGCCAACGTGGTGCATCCTTGCAAAAAAGAAGTCTAAGGATGTATCATGCAAGGCACTCCCTGTAGAGATAGGGAAATAGTAATACCTCTGTACAAGGCTCTAGTAAGGCTTTATGTGTAATCCCATGTACAAGTCTGGGCACTCATGTTTGATGAAATCAGCCTGTAGTGGCACACAAAAGAGCTATGAGAATGATCAGTGGAAGGAAGAGCTTGTTTTATGAGAGAGACTTAATGAATGTGGTTTGCTTAGCCTAGTAAAATGAAGGCCAAGAGGATTGTTCTCTAAAAATATATCAGGGGTATGAATAAAACCCCAGAGAGGGAGAAGAGCTAAAGGACAATGTTGGCACAAGAACAAAATCCTAATCAGTGTTAAATTGGAATTTGGTGAGTTTATGCAAAGGCTGATGGGCCATGGTGCTTGCAGTAAAAGGGTAAGGGATCGTGACCCAAGAAAGTTCCTTCTAGCCCTGTGTTCCTAATACAAACACAGTAACTTATAACTCAGAGCCATATTGAACAGTTATTGGCTTGGCTAAAAGCATCCATTTTGTGGGAAACCATTCCCTCTTTCAAATAATTTGCTATTGCAACTGTGTTTAATATGCAGAAATGGGGTTTGACCTTCTTCAGGGACAGCAGGTTTTTCAGACAGAAACTGAGTACTAACCAAAGGCAGGATTCATTGCTGAGACCAGGTCATTTCTCAATAGGTCCTACAAGGTGTAACAACATGGCCAGCGGTCTGGGGCAGTTGCCACACAGTGTGAGGGTTCAGCTGGGACATGAGCAGCTGGGCCTGCTGGTAGGCCCTGAAGGGCAACCAGCAGTGGTGGGAGAAAATATGATTTGCCAGGGCTCGGGGTGCAGGGGGCTGTGCAGGGCAGTGCGGGGCTATCCCTCCCTCCCACAGGGGTGTTGCGGGGCCAGCATGCAGCAGGAGCAGTGGGGTAGGGTGGTGGAACTGGATTAGTGGAGTTGCATTTTAGGGGGATAAGCCCCATTAGTTCTGGCCTTACACCATCTATGAGGGCAACCAGGAGGTCAGCTAGGTGGGGGTACAGATTACCAGGGCATCAGGTCAGGGTCTGGATCAGCGGAGTATGGAATGTGTGACCAGATTCCAGGAGAGCCAAGACAGAGATCTGAGAGAGACAATGTGGGGTGCAAGCTGAAATCAGAAGCCAGGAGAATCAGAGAGATCAGTGAATGCAAGGCTTGCCAGAGCAGACTGAGGCTGTTTTCAAGGCATGCCTGTAGCCTGATGCTGCAGGTGTGTTTCAAAGAACTGAGTGGTATACTCAGTGAGCCAGTCCAGTTACAGAGAACTAGGTCAGTCACATTAACTTGGGATCAAGGTCAGGCATTGAATCTCAAGAGCTTGGCCCAGCAGGGCCTGACTGACAAGAGGTCTTGACACACAGAGCCAGCAGCAGCTTCTGGTTGCTGCTGCCACTGGTATGATGATGTGCTGCTGCTGATGTGCTGCAGTGGCAGCTGTTTTTGTTCTGCACCCTTCCCCTGACTAAGTCAGTGCCCAAAGCAGCTGCCCCAGTGGCCCACCCTAGTTACAGCACTAGGTCCTACCCAGTCTCTGGTGGAACCCTGCTGATTCCAATGACTGATCCAACTGGTGATTTTACCAAAATATTCTAGGGCAGGTGGCCCAAGCTATAAGCTGGATCCAAAGCATGCTGAAGTCAAAGGAAAGCTTTCCATTGGCCTTGATGAATTTTGGACTGGGCCCTCCTTAGAACATTCCTGTTAACTTAACTGTACCACAGTGACTGTCATTCTCCTAGTGTTTGGTAAGACTGGCTTTAGTGTGGCTGCTGTCCCCAGAAGACCTGCTACCTTATAAGGCCTCCATGGAGCCGAAGAATTTTGACACCCTTTTTAACTGACATGATAAACTCTTTTGTCCTTCCCTTCAAAAAGGAATTGCAAACAGGAGATCACTGTGTCCCAGTTGTAGACAAAGACCCTCTTACCACCATGGACTCATAAGACAGAGGGCTGGAGTTGGACCCCTAAAACTTAGTGTCAGTGCTGTAAGGTCTGTACCTATGGTATAATTAATCCAGAATGACTCACCCCAGACTTTATACCATAGTAAGGAGTGGACACACAAGCAACACTCCAATGCTAGCTGTCTGTACTAGGTGTTATTGCTGCATGTAACTGTGGCCACTCAGAAGAGAGGAGGTGGTTTCCAAAGAGCTTCAGAAGGCTATACCCAAATTGACAAAGGAAATGAACATAGGGCTTATACCAGTTTATTCTTCCTCCTTGCTTTCTGAGGGGTAACTGATACTAGTGAAGGGTTGTGCATTGTGTGTCCATTCCACTTCTTCTATGGAGTCCACACTAAATGTGTGGCATGTTTGCACCATTAGATGTAAGGAGCAGAAGAGACTAATGCGTGCAAACCTTCTGTGTACTTGTCCTTGTGAGCAACCTCTTGCTCCTGTGCCTGCTGCAACCTGGCCTTTTGTTGATTCCCTACTTTGAGCTTGGTGGGACTAAATGTTCTCATTTTATTGTGCCACGTTTCCTGGGAGTGCATCTGCAACACAGCTACTGTTTCAGAATTGCAACACTGAACATGTCCGTGCCAATGGCAGCAAGCACCCAGTGTGAAATTTTCAATTACTTTTGCACTGTCTGATCCTGCTGGGTATGGAGCACCCTCAGCTCTCTTTGAAACCTCTGGGAGCTGAGGGCAGCCTGTACCACATGAAGTCATTCTCGCACAGCCTGCACATGCTTAACTTTACACACAAGAGTAGTTCTCCTTGCTTCACTGGGACTACTTACAGGAGTAAAGTCAAGCCCGTACGCAAGTCTTTGGAGGATCAGAGCCATGATTTGAAACTGATGCTCCTATGATTATAAACAACATCCTACCAGGAATGGTTTTCTTGAGCTTTTGAGACCATCATCCTGGAGATGGGGTAGGTGTATTGTACATATGTAGATGTGTTAAAGCAAGCGGATGGTGCACCTGACATTCTTGGAATTTTTCCCCCTTTCAGACAGTATTCACTGCTGAATTATTAGTATTTATTAATATGACATTAATTTTCTGAAATCTTGACTAACTCTTTGATAAGGGAGGAATAAAGAAGTGGAATTTCAGATGTCAAGCTTTTATTAATGAAAGTGTTCAAGGCCATCTCTGGATGGATATTACAGGCTGCATTCACTGTGCTCTCCAGTTTATGAAAAGCAATTGTTTAGCTGTATAGAGAGTATAGAGCAGAATTAAATTGACCTGCATGATACAGAAAGTAGCACTGAGCCCATTTAAACTAAGAGTCCTTTGAAAGAAATCTTTTTTATTATAGACGAGTGCTGAAATTATTTCAAGGAAGTGATTATCTGTCTAATAATTTTAAATGTGCAAATGATTTCAACGTATAAAATTAAGGCTGACTGAGACATGATGTTCTGTGATAGGTTTAAAAATATGATAAGCAGAACGGTTACATGAATGTTTCAGGCTTTTAAAAAATGTGATTTGAGAAAGCAGCGGTACTACTGACCAAAAAAATCCCCAAACATGTAGTCACTGGAATGGTGACAAAATGTGGATAGAAGAAATTTATATTTGTGTAGATTCTCTGGTCTAAAATGCATTAATATAAAAAAAGCATTTTTTTGTGGAAATTTAATTGTAGTTTTTTGGAAGGAAGAGGTTGGTTTTAATAAAAATGAATGTAGAGAGAGCTCTTTCTGTGTGTTACGGAATGGGGAGCAAAATGCAAGGGAACACTTGGAGCAGGTTGGCAGAACATGACAGTCATTTAAGACCCTGTTTCTGGCCAAGAGCGGGGAGGCTGGGAGAGACTTGTCTCTAAGACCAGGCAGTGGTTTCTAAACATATATAAGATCTTCCATATATAAGATCAGGGATGTCTCAGGACCTGATCCTAAGAGGGAACTCCATACTGACTTCCTTGGGTTTCTGAACAGGGGTTCTTTGAAACCTATTTCAGCTCCAAACAAGTGTTTTACACAAACATCTATCTCATAAGCTGAGTTCACCCAAGAGGCTCATACTTATTCGGGAAAATCTCTTCCCCCACCCTCTTCCCCAACTCTTCAGAAATATTTTGGTGTTTGTAATATCCTGAGTGAATTACGCTGCATTTGTTTTGCATTTCCACCCTGAGTGTTTGCAGAGTGGCTCTGCTCTTGCGATGCGATCACAAGCAGTAACGGGGCGGGTGATTGTTTGCAAAAAAAAAAAAAAAAAAAGTTGAACATCTCTTTAGATAAACCAGTTGTTTCTCCAGAACAATCTGTATTAGGCAGGCGAGATCTCCACATTAGTCTGTTTGTAGAGTGAGGCGCTGCTAATGCACATTGATGAACAGCCGCAAACAATCGCCCCTCACAACAGGCGAGGGGAGAGTTTGCCGCGATCCAAAGGACACTATTCACACTTCCTCTCCAACAAAGCATCAGTCTCAGCCTTGTGTTTGGTAAATAGCCCCATTGAAGTCCTATGTTGTTTTTCATAGGAGACTTTAGAGAGCAGACAAATAGATGACTGATGAGAGAAGGCTAGTCAGAGACGCACACAAAAAATTGCTTCTCCTGTGGATAAAAGGTGTTGTCTTTATTGTGGAAAAGCGAGGAGAGGGGGGTAAGGAATGCAAAATTTCGATGGGGAGGGGAGGAAATTGTGAAGGATTGGGGGAGTTATTACAGGCAGCGAATGGAGGCCTTCCACTAAATTAGTAAGTGGGCATTGTACGTGACACAGCGCCCTTTAACGTAATGTGGTTTAAGGAGCAAGGACAGCTGACTTTCTTTCAGCAGCTCTTTGCATTCCGAAGTAGCCATAATAACCTTTAAAAAAAATAAACGAACGCGTCGAAAATAATTACATTTTTCTTGGGCTACGCAGGCCTGAGCGTGGAGCCCCTATCACTTACAGGGATAAAAGAAAAGACTTCCCGGGCATTATTGTTCTTCAAGACCCACTCCAGCTCAGGAGTCCTTCATGGGTATTTAATTGGGGGTAGCAATTGCTGGCCAATGGCTGAAAAGCCAATTCGGCGCTGGCGGGGGACTGGCTTGTGTCTCTGGCTCGCAGAAATACCGCTCTACTTTGGACCGCAAAAATAAGCGTGCAATTCCTCTCCCCCCTTCCCCTGGGCCGCACCGCAGTCGATCAAAGTGAATCGCTAAAGATCAGGCGTTCTAGGGATCGAACTCCTGGCGCTCAACGTTCTGGAGCCGCGTTCAGGGGGAGGGGGGTGCCCTTTAGTGCACACGATCTTTCTGGGGTGAGTTTAATTCGGCGAGGGCTGGGGTGGCGGCTCTGTGTTTCTGAGCCGCCATCTTCTCAGCGAGGCACTGAAGCCCTATCGCCTCAGTGCAGCTTTAACTCAAACTTTATCCCCATTTTATTATTAATACTCATCGTTGTTGGTTTTTTACGTGCTCCTCGTGCCCTGATGGCCCCTAAAAGAGGGCTCTCGGCTTCCTGCTGCATCTGGTTTGGCAAGAGGCAGAGCCTGGGCGCGGGGCTCCGCTTTTGGGTGCGCAGGGGCAGCAGTCAAGGGAGGGACCGGGCGAGAGGCATTGTGCGTGCAGGTGGGGGGCAGGGCTCGACCCAGGAATCGCGCGGTAAGCGAATACCAGCGGAGTCCTGTCCTGTCCTGTCCTGTCCTCCTGGCGGCCTTCTGCTCATGGGCGCTGGCCTCGGCTTGAGGAGATTGATCTGTGCCTCTCAAACGGAGCGGGACGGACAGACAGACTTTCCGGTTCCCGCCCCCGGCTCACCGCAGCAGGGGCGGCCACGCCACACTTAGCGGGCTCCAGGGCTGAGCTGACTTGCAGCAGCATAAACGCGTCCCCGCACCCATGCGCCTGGGAACGTGGCAGAGCCTCCCAAGGGCGCCCCGGTAAACACAGCTCCATAAACCCTCTTATACATCATATATATTTCGTTGTATATATAGTATAGTATATACTATCATATATCATTATATACTGCATATACCAAATGATATATATAAATAGTGTAGTATGTATATGTGTGTAATGTGCATACTATAATATATAATTAAATATCGTACATACTATTATATATGTATGTCTGCATAGATGAATGTCTAATGTCCATACTATAATACACAATTAAACATTGTATATACTATATTATATATATTGTGTATATGCATGCATATATATATGCATGTGTCATGTATATACTATAATATATAAATTAAGCCATGTATGTACTATTATCTATTGTGTTTATATGCATACATGTATGTGTGTAATGTATATACAATATACAATATATAATTATCCATTGTATATACTACATATATATAGTGCACGTGTATACACAAATTTGTGTGTGTGTAGATGTGCGTGTACTATAGTATATACTATAATGATATATTTTATATACTGTGTATACAAATGGGTGTATGTGTATATGTGCGTGTGCTATAGTATAATTATATACTATAGGATAGTATAATATATATAATATGGATGTGTGTGTGTCCATGCACACTTCACACCCCGGTCTAGCTCTCCCCGTCTGCCCATGTATTCTTGGACACGCTACGAACGTGCGTACGGACACTTGTCTCCTTCTCCGGCCGGCAGGCGGGGACGTCTCCAGGCGGCTGCAGACACACGTAGCCGGCCGTGCCCCTGCTCGCAGCTCGCCGCGCACGCACCTAGACACGCATTTCGCCCTGGGGGCCGGCTTTTAGCAGGTGCGCGCGCAAGGAGCCCGTGGGTGGCTGCCCGCAGGCGCCCCTTCACCTCGGGCTGGGCGCCGTGAGGCTGTCAAGGGCTCCATTGGATTACGCGGGGGGGCGGAGCAGCGCGCTCCCCCCCAACCTCGGGGC
>NW_005841836.1:1813150-1813713 GCF_000455745.1 Alligator sinensis
CGTGGTGGAGCTGATCAAAGCTGGGGCGGGGCCGTGTGATGAGGCGAGCGCTGGCCCCGGCTCGCTGCGCCGCGCAGGTTTCATCTCACCCGGGTGCAGCTGCCTGGGAGCGCCGCGCGCCGGCCTTCATTTGCTCTGTTGCCTGCTATAAAAGCCGAGCGGCGTAATTACGAAAGTTAAGAAAACATCCCTGTAATTAGCGAGGCAACTCTAAGCACAAGAAATGGAAATTAGTCACAGCATAATAAATTAGCTGGTGCATACATTACATGCAAGCAACACCCTGGGGGCCTTGTAGTCGCAGACTTTGGCTGGCCACCCCGTGTATCTCAATAAAGCCTTCATCCCTGGGTGATTATGTTCCAGCAAAAGGAGGTTTTTGTTGGTTTTTTTTTCTTTTTAAATGATTTTTATTTATTTATTTATTTTGAAACGAAATGACACATTTCTCTTGATTTTTTTCTAGGCAGAATTTAGATTCCTCACCTTCCTTGTTTTGGAGGGCAGGGAAGCTAAAGGCACACATGTTGACTTCACTTCTTTCCCCATTTATTCCCCCCGCA
>NW_005841836.1:1813744-1814951 GCF_000455745.1 Alligator sinensis
CCCCCCCCCCCCATTTGGCTAATGATTAATTTTCAGCTTTTCAAGGTGCTTCAAGAAGCTGCATTGTGCGCTTTAATTAGAATCAGTAGTTAGGGAACTATTTCAATATTCCCCCCCCCCCCCAATTTTGAACTATTTTAGCCCTCCTTTCTTTACTAGGGGGGAAAGAAGAAGAAGAAGAAGAAGGGGGAGCAAAGCAGGAAATTGGACTGTAGCAACACATAACATTTGCATCAAAATAATACAGCAGGCAACAGAAAATCACAATCACATCACTCAGAAGGAAGGGGCAGAATACAAATTAAAGGAATAATGTAAATTTTTTGCCATTAAGCTTCAATGACCATTTGAAATGGTGCAAGGCACAAAGGTTTTGATGAGCATCATCCAGTTTGATTATTCATACTTGTGTTTCTGCTTGAATTAAAGCAGGAGTGCTAGAGCCTGTTAAAGCAAAATATTTGAATTGGTAGTGAACTCTCACCTTTACTTGCATCCATTTACTTTTCAAATGAATACCAGATAACTTAGTGCATTTTATAATCGGCCTGTTTTCCAGTGAGTGCTGTCATTACATACCAATTTCTTTTAGAAGTGCTTCCTAAGAAACATTAAATACTTACAAATAAGGATCTGTCCATCAATAGCAGCAATCCTGGAGTAAGTATTTGACTAAGGGGAGAAGATTCAGAAGGTGTTTCAGATTCCCCACTGCCACCTTTGATTGGTTCTGGGTGTTACTTTTTCAATTCTTTACTGCCATGAAAATTCGCAGGCATTGTTAAACCTTGCTCATTATTAGCAAGACAGAGTCAAGTTTACATGTGGCTTCAACATAAATGTATTGCCCGTTTGCAAATGGATTGTCTGACTAGTGTATTCATCTGCCTGATATACTGATCTCATCCTATTGAGTGAGTCTGAGTATTGATAGCATAAGCCTTTCCTTGATTCCAGAGACAGGGCCTGATCCAAAGTTCCCAGAAGTCAATTTCCTTTGGAAGTTGCATAACATATTGTCTCTAATGGCCAAGACTGTTCTTATTAGTACTCCCTATAAAGCTGTATCAGGTAGCACATGTTACAATATGCAAGTAATACACTTGCTTCTCATTTTTAATGAGATCAGTGTTTAATCAATAAGCATGACAAAAGAAAAGATGCTTTGGAATTTGGTTCCTGCATGACAAAATCACAAATTCAGCAG
>NW_005841836.1:1814961-1824797 GCF_000455745.1 Alligator sinensis
CCCTCATCTCTTACCCTGGTGAGACAGTCATAAAGTCTTGACTACTGGCTTTCCAGATAAAACTACAGTATTGGTGTTTATCCATGCACAAAGACAAGCAAGGTAGTTACTGCTCAGGGGGTGCAGGTAGGGCTTTTCATGCTGCTCTTCTGTGGAATACTGTTGGGTGTCAATTATTTAATGATCACTATTTTTTTTTAGTGCCAATCATCAGCAAATACAGGGTATTTGCAGTTGAGAAAGGTGGTGGTGAGGAACACTGAATTATCTGGCTGTCTCACACTGCTTTGCAGATAATGGTTAATATGTAAAAAGAGCAAGAAGCAGTAAAAGAGACTCTAAGCATTAGCAGAAACCATACCAGGCAACCTTTAAGCAGGGACTGACCCTGTACTCGCTTGAAGACATCAGGAGTTTTGACATGGACGTAAGTGGGAACAAGCTGTGAACAAATTAGGTGTTCAGTCAAGCTAAAAAATGAAACAGAGGAGAGAGACCAGTAAAACTTTATGAAACTAATAGGCAGATTTTAAATCGACATGTACTTCTTTCTTTTACAGAAGGAAATGGGTTTGACTGTCAAATTCCTGATTTTTTTGATCTAAACCTAATGGCATGTTACTGCAGGATCCGATTTTTAAAACCATAATCAGCGCTAGAAGTTTGCCTCTCTAATAGCGTGGGTGTTAAAATTCTAAAAGATGAAGCAATGTTAGTTCACAGTGTAGCCAAATCCCTAAGAAGAGTTTAAAACACAAACGTAGAGTAGCTTAGACTTTCAGCTGTTAGGAAGAGCTGCAGAGAATATATAATAACCACCAACCAGAAGGATTTTCAACATGCATTACTGCTCAGCATGGTTTTCATCCTAAACATGTGTTTGTGAAACAGAATAGATGAGGTCTGAAAAGACCTAAATATTGTGCCTTTTAATTTAACAGTGGCAGGTTCAGAATAAATGAAAACATAAAATGTCATTAGCCTCTGTTCCTATAAACATCCACAGAAATGAGCCCTGAAATTTTAGCCTTCTGATGGGCTTTTTCATCTTCTAGCATTTGCTTATTTTTTGCACTTTCCCCCTCAGTTTAAAGAATGTAACAGACAAGTCAGTTTTGTTTTTGTTTCCGGATAATTTCATTTTCTGAATCTCTTGGAGTAGCACATTGATGCAAAGTTCTGGCCTACAAATGCTACAAAAAAGACGTTTATGTTTTCAAAGATTTACAGAATAAAAAAAATAGCTATAAACATTTTGAGTTGCTATGGATTTTGGAAAAAAATGGTTTCTAGTAAAATTTACAAAAGCCATATTTTCCCATCCATATTTACAGTGAAGCCCCATTGACATCAATAAGCTTGTCCTGAACACAGTTTTCATGCTAGGACCCTTTCATTCTGGTCCAAATTTGACCAAAAAGCAGACTTGATCCTGCTGCCTTTGGTCACACATACAGTCCTGTCGTTATTCGTGTAAAAAGAGCAAGAAGAAAGTGTCTCTATCATCTTAGGAAGCTGTTTATGCAGCATGAGTTTAGCCTCTGCTACCATCCTTTGACTTTAGCAGAATATTCCTACTGGATAACAAGCAGATGATGATCAGGTAGAGATATGACCTGCCAGTTGATACACTTGCAATGGGACTTTAATGGGACTATTGGTATATGCAAAGGAGTCCTGCTGTGAATACAGGTTATACACTCAGGATCAGAATCTTTTTACATTTTCCTTTCTATATAAATAGGAAACAGAGAACTATTGTATCCCTTTTAGTATAGACTGGTGGTTGTCAACCTGGTTAGACTCAAGGCACGTCTGGGAAAATGCCAGGTCCCAGTTTTCACTCGTTTTTTGACTATGGAAAAAATGTAAAGCAATCCTTCTAGAAAGACCACAACAGGTCAGAGTATTTGGATTTCTATTTGTGATCTCTGCTTATACCTTGTGAATCATGTTTGCACACCTAACATTATGTAGCACCCTGTGGCACACTTCACAGAATCTCAAGGCACTCCAGGGTGCCATGGCACCCTAGTTAAGAATCACTGGTATGATGTACCATGTTTTTTGGATCTGAATATCTATCTATTTTATGAAAAGCCCCTCTTGCTTTCATGTGCTTTCCAGGTTAAGGTCCCAATGACATCAGAGGGAGTAGAAGCAGCCCATCCATTCCTGTGTGACAGGCAAATGTCATGCAGTTTAAAACAACTGACAAATATACATTTACTTGACAGACTGGAAATGACTGCACATGAGCTAATTTAGTTTGAGATAAATGATACATTCTAACCTTCTAGAGAAAAGTTATTTTCTTTCAAATAAAGATAAAAAGAACCACAAGACCATTATACATTTTTTAAAAAACCTCCTACATTTAAGTAATATTAAAATATTCTACCTGGGGCCAACAAAGGCTATGATATTCACATAACAATATATATTATTGCCTAAGTCATATTTTTCCATAGTGCTTGTGTTAAAGCCAGTCTCCCATGCCTAATTTGTTGAATTGCCTTTCTATTGAAAATGTTTTTCACAACTTTAATCATTTAAAAGTGAGCTTTGGTTTATTTAACACATATAATTCACAAGCTCCTTTAGATTACAAGGTTATACCCATGAAAGGCTTTGCTGAGAGAGATGCTTGCAAAATTCTGATGCGCATATATATAGATGTGTAGTTCATCCTTTTTTTTCCCTGCACGAGAGAGCAAAGCAAAGTCCAGTGGCTGCTGCTTTTGGGAGCAATTCCTCTAGGGATGCAATGTTTTTCTCCATCAGCTTTTATTAGAGATGTTTAATATGTCATGCTCCTGCATTTAAATTTTAAGGTAAAATATAGCCTATAAAAATAACATTTTATATTTTTCCCACCTCTTTTGCCAAGTGCTGGAACAAAGATTAATTAAATGAGGCAATATTGCACTCCTATAAATCAGGTAAGTGCTGCTATGAACATTTTACAGATGGAGAACATAAGGACCAGATAGATTGAGATGTTATTTTTTTCAAAGGCTGCCTCTGATTTTGGGTGCCACATTTCTTAAACAAACCTGGAGACTAATTTAAGAAGAATGCTGAGCACCTGACACTTCCATTTGCTTCAAGACTCTGCAATATTTTGGTCTTCCTTGCTCACTTTTTGTTGCAAAAGAAATAAATAGTTCCTAGTCCTTTCCTCTAATGCTACATAGAAGCACTGTTTCCCCTGAAGACCTGTTAAAAGTTGTGGTCATCCCTGTCCCTCCTGAGGGTGAAGGCAAGGTGCGGGAGGCAGGAAAGACTCATAAGCTTGTATTAATAGTAATTCATATGACAAGTGTGACATCATCCCAGTGAATTGCCACTTTATTTTTTAACACAACCAATTAGTAACATTGAACAGCCATGTATAAAAGACAGAGAAAATACTCTTTGTGTGGACCATGAATCTTTCTTTTTATTGAGGGAGCTGGATAAAGTACAAGTGGCAGTAGCCATGAAAGAGATGTGACAGAGTTCATCCCTGGATTGGGGTGAAAAACAATTTTGTAACGATACTTGGAGCAGTCTTTTGGTACTGGACCACAGAGGATTTTAAAAAATGTTATAGAGTATTTTGAATTGCTCCATCACTGTTGCTTGTTCTGGCAACTAGTTGCGTAAGTAGCAACTGGAACCCAACAGGGAATTAATTCTTCAAGTAGTTTAAATTGTGTGTGTATGATAGGACAGACTGCTTGCCCTGCCACAAATTACCGTGGTGTCAGTTTATTTTGACTCCAGGTGTAAAGTAAAAGATGGCCCTTTCCCCTGATCCTGCCCATGCTTACCTCTGCAATTTGATTTTAAGCAGGGAGTAATCCCACTGAGTTTAATGAGACCATTCGCAACCTTACAGTCCAGCCTGCGCATACGTGTTTTGTGGAACTGGGAATTGACCAGGTCCATGGATGTATCAATATACAAGGTTGAGGATTGACTTTTAGCAAGGAAATGCAGAACCAAGCCCTTGAATTGCCTGGAGGTGGCAAGAAAAGTCAGGTAATAGTGGACTGTGTGGTCTTTCTCCTCAAAGCTGCTGTTCTGCACCTGGCCCCACTCCAAATGTGCTGTTGTCACCACTTAGTGGCTTTTTGGTGGCCTCTGCTAAATGATTTGTTTCCATTTGTCCCATGCTTCCTGGCCATATCACAAAATGGTTCTGAGAAGGGGCAGTGACTTGGCAGTCTCAGCAGAGAAAATAAGGAATAGAGCAGTCTGACCTATTCTCTCACCCAAATAATGGCTCCCTCCTGGTGAGGAAGTTCTGAGGAGAGTCTAAGGTTCCCATTCCCTGTAGGTAAATTTTTACTCTTCAGGGTTCAATCCTGCCCCTTTCCCCAGTGTTAGAGACAACAAGGCTATACTACACTACAGAGTTCTGCCAGCATCGCTGCATTGGCTAGGGGTGTGAAGAGATCACATCTTGAATTGACACTGCTAGGGCAGCAAAGCCCCTGACATGGTTGCAGCTATGCTGACTATGGCTCTCATTCTACCTTAGGGCAGCAGTTCCTAGTTCCCAGTCTGTGGTATGCATACCACCAGCAGCATGTAGACAACCTGTCAGTGGTATGTGTTAACAGATTTATTATAATTACTTTATATGACAAAAATTTGCTGGTAGTACTTAAGGTTGTATTGTTTTAAATTGGTGGTGCACAACCAGGCAGCGTCTGGGAACTGCTGCCTTAAGGCATTCCAGGAAGTGGTGTAACTAGATGGGGCAAAAAACCTCTTTGATTGGCATTTGTCATGTCTCCAGTAGGGGGTGCTGCAGATATAGGCATGCCAGCATAAGTATAGGAGGAAAGGGGTCATAATGTAGACAGGCCCCAAACAAGTAAAAAGATCTAGGATAGCTGTTGCCCAACTGAAAATTCACAGACTACTAAGGAAAACTCAAAAGGTTAAACTGACCCCTCTCACAGGAAGGGGTAGGGGAAGAAAACCTCAGAAACTACCTTCACAGAGTCCCCATAAGCCTTTCCATCTTTAGATTGCCAGTGCAGAACAAACAGAGCTTTTATCCCTTGAGGTCCATGAAGACCCTCAGAAGGTGAGGACTGTTCAGTACTGTGGCTGTGTATGTTATCATCAGCCCTGAGCCCCACCTCCCATCTCTAGAAACATTCAATGCCTAGAACTCAAGGGGGCTGAACTCTCCAGGTTAGGCTGGGGTCACCCAAGTGTCTTACGTGGAATCCAGCTGTCCAATAGAAAACAGAACTTCAAGGCCCACAAGGGAAGGGAAGGGAAGGGAAGTGAACAGCATAAACATGACACCTTGAGTACAGTGTATGCTTCTTATTAGCTGTATGGTTTATGAGCCTTTCAAGTTCACTCCCGTCAAATGTTGATGCTTTCCTTTGCACAATGAGAACTCAAAAAAATTTTTGTTGCATGAAGCCTGAGGTTCTCTTATGCCACCAGCAGCTGCAGCTTTAGGAAAACAACAGTTATCTAGAGGCTCCTGAAATGATCGTGGGAGACAGTAGCACTGCACATTCTGTTCTGTACACAACTTCAGGCACTTTCATCAGGAACTGTCCTCACACCCTGTTAGGATCTGATCAAATCTGTAGAATTCATTGGTTTGAAGGGGAGGGTTTTTCCCCCACAAAGGCCATGTCTATATAAGAAGCTGACTGTGCAGTAGCCTGATACTACTGCATGGTAGTGTTGCATGGCAAAAACTGTGATGCAACGCTGCTGCGCAGTAGTATTAGGCTACTGTGCAGTAGCATCACAAAAATTAGTTTGTTGGCATGAGTGCGCAGTAACTTGGGTTACTGTGCAGTCATTTGGTACGTGTTTATGCAAGTATTAAATGACTGTGCAGTAATGACTGTGCAGTCAGCGTCTTGTGTAGACATGGCCAAGGAGTAGCTTTCCCAGCACTGAGGTTTTTTTGTCTGGCATGACTTATGGATCCACTTTTTGGGATGTCTGCCTTCCTCCTTTTGGTCCTTCAAAGGCTGCTTTTTACATGGTATTTCAGGTGTCTTGCTGAAGCCTAAGGAATTCTCTCTTTCAGACTCTTTCTTTGAAATTGTTTAATCCAGGCCATGGAGCTCTGGTTGTACTATTCAGTTTCTTTCTGTAAGGTGCAGGATGTTTGTCTGACATCTTCCAATGCAATGGCAGAAGAGAAAATGTTTTCAGTTCTCTCTCAGACTTAGCCTTACATAAAATGTGTGTACGGGATCCCTGGCACTTACACACACAGAGGCACAAAAGACCCACGTCCACACATGAATAGGTAATAAAAAGAAGCATGTATTCATGGACACACACAAAGCACATACACAAATGCAGGAAGAGGCACAAACACTCAGATACACATGCATGCCTCTGTATACTTACTCATAGACACACACACACACACACACACACACACACACACACACAAAATTGATTAAAGCTCTTAGAAGGATTAATTGTCATGTACATTGCATGTATCACATTTTCCTTTCTAGGTTTTCTTCTGCTCCTTCCTTTCCCAGCACTCTAATGCTCTATTCTGTTTCCAGGCCTTTGTATACTTCACTTTCTCCTTATCATTTAGAAACAAAGTCCTCTGAATTGCCTGGTTGTTTTTTTTCTTAATTACAAATTTATGATGATGCAGGGAGTTTGAAGTGAGAAAGCTGAGCACATTTCTGCCACAAACCATTGCTTTCAGAGATCATTCCACTTGACTGGCTAAGGAGAAAACTGCTCTGATAGAAACTATTTTATAATAGTTGGGAACTTCATAACAATGCAGTACCAGCTGAGCTGATTTATTCTAATATGCCAGTATGGGGAATTGTTATTCACCAAAGCAGAAAATGGAGCTGGCTTTTCAAAAGTGTTTAAAATCAAGCAGCTCTGAAGTCACCAACCGATTATTTGGGTAATCTTTTGGTGGCCAAGCAATCAACTTTCATTAACAGCAGTGCTGTTCTACAAAGCAAATATCACACGCCCCCAAAATGAAGCCACCTCTCTTAGAATGTTACTTGAACGCTTGTTTTTCATTCTGATGAGGATGGTTAAATTGTATTACAACCCACCCACAGGATATTCTGCACAGATGGCACAGCTTTCCAATATGGATGTTACAATGTATTCTATGCATACATTTGTGTGCCACTAGCAACCTCCCCTTTTCTGAGACAAACATTTAACTGATCACCTTGATTTGCCCACAGTCAATTTATTGTTAGCTACCTGATCTTTATGATGTGTATTGTATGTTCATGTGTGCATGCTCTCAGAAAGAGACCCTTTTGTTTAACATTCAAGCCTAAGGCTTTTCCAAACTTTTTCTCTGTAGAAGAAATGCCATAAAACTTTTTATGTTTGTCTCTGTAGGGCCATTATATAATTAAAGCGGTTATGTCAGAAGAAAACCCTTACTCAATTATTTTCTCCTCTTCTGAACAGATTATCTTTTTAATTTGCAAAGAAAGGTTTTTGAGTGAAGTAAAGTGAAGTAGAGTGCCAGCTGCCAAGAGTTGAACTGTGCACATTTGAAAAAAATTAATTACCTTAAGTTGGGTTTAAATTTCACTTATGGAAAAAAAAAAAAAGCATAATGGAAAGTTGCACAAATATAGACTGAGGCATGCTAATAGTTTGTAGTATGCTTTCTGAAATGACTTACACATGATGCACCTTCCTAGTTATCTGACTCCTCATAATACCACTGATATGGAGACATAGTCAGGTCAGCTTGCATCCTCTTGTCAAAGGCATTACTTTGAGATGACCCCGTGGGGCTGATCTGTCCTGCTGCGATTGACTTCCATGTTGAAATAAATATATTAGGCCACTTTGCTACAAGGAAACCATAGCAGCTTTGCATTTTTTAATCTATAAAGTATCTTCTATCTGTGACATTAACGGAGGTCCTGGTGTTACCCATTCAGATCCAAATGCACCACTGCACAGTGGTGGGAGTTAGTTTTGGATGTAGTCAATGAAGTTCATCTATGTTACCTCCTAAGCCTGGAGTTGCCTGAAATCCTGAGGCGCCTGTACCGTCAAACACCTCAAGTTCTGCTTGTGGGCACACCCAGAAGCACCTCAGTCTAGACAGCATAGAGTAGCTTATTGCCTGTCTCCTCCCTAGTCCCATCAGAGTCCACAAAGTAGGTTTTCTTTTGCCTGTGTCTCATGAGAGGCTTGACCTTGCAGGTGTGCTCTGAGAAGACCTACCATATATTACTGGCTCATGTTGTGTGGAAAATGTAGCAGCAGCTGCCATTTTCTTTTAAAACAAAGCTAGAGGGGGAAGAAGTGAAGGTAGCCATGGCATTCCTCCTTTATCCAGTTGCTTAGTGGTTACAATACTCAGCCAGGAAGTGGGAGACTTTTCACTTCCCTCTTCAGTTTGTGCAGATTCAAACCCACGTTTCCTACCTCCATCAGCTATCTGTTATTCCAGATGGTACTACTCTTGGCCTTTCCTCTTTGAAGAGGTTCCAATTTGCATGGTATAGTTAGAGATCAATTGTACCAAAGTACAAGTGAGATAAGAAGATAGCAAAAATTTCCTGCCTAGTGGTTGGGCACTCAGCTGGGAGAAAATGTCTTGGGACCCAGTTCCAGTTGGAAGGACTATTTCACTCTGTTATTCAGTGGCTGTTTAATGCAAAATACCTAAGCAGTAATAGGAAGGAGGAATAGCAATATAGGTCTCCCACTCCTAGCCAAGTGCTCTAACCTCTAAACTACAGAGTCATGCTTGCATGCTGTCCTACTGAATAGTCAGTACTTTATACAACAAGGACAGTTTCAGTAGGAGGCAGTGGCCACATCTATACAAGATGTAATGTTCAGTAGACTATCCTATAGCACATTAGTGCATCACAGCAAAAACTGTGCTAATGTGCAGTAGAAACAGTCTACTGCACATTATACATCAGGAAAAAAAACTGTTCACCTTTGCTACTGTGCATTAGCACAGGCTAAATGCACCTTCATGTAGCAGCCCATATTAGAGGTACAAAACTTAATGCGCAGTAGCAAAGGTGCATTAGTGAATGTGTAGATGCACCCAGTGAGACCCAAACCCACTATGTCCACAGGGTATTCACCAGGGAGGTGGGACATGTGGGATTAAATCCCTTTTGTCAGAAGAGGGAATTAAACCCAGGTCTACCACATCCTGGATGAGTTTCCTAACCATTCATGTACTGTATAGAAGGTGAGGCAGAGGGCTCCCTTCATTCTCCTCTATCTGTGCTTTAAAAAAAGTTTCCACCCCTTACCCTTCAGAAGAGGCTTCAGGTCTCTGGATCCCAAGGGAGGGAAGTTGCATCTTGGTGCTGCTGGGTAAGGGGGCCTAAGTCTTTGGAGATTTGGTTTTAAGAGCATCTGTTCATAAAACATCCCTCTTGGCTCCCTGCTCAGCATACTGGCTATCATGGGAGCCATTCTGAAGCATCTCACTCTCCCTTCTCCCTGTGCATCTCCTTTTCAACACCAGCGTGCCTAACTCAGAGTGGTGGGGGCACTGCTATGAGGGAAGTAACAACATCCTTTTGTGGATATGGGGCCCTTGAGGTAATGTACCAGAAGGCTTTGAAACTGAAGGGCCTGATCCAGCTTCCACAGAAGTCAATGGAAAGACTCCCGGTGCTGTCAGTGGGTTTTGGATCAGGCTGTCTAAACAACTGAAGGCACAGGCCTCTACCAGGCCCTAATGAGTCCAAGAGATGGTCTTCTGGCTCTGCATTCCTCTCTGTGCCTGAGGTGATAAAGCAGAAAAGTGGTGCTGGAGTGACCCATCGGATTCCCCATCAGGTCTCCCTGCTCTTTCC
>NW_005841836.1:1824828-1833740 GCF_000455745.1 Alligator sinensis
TTGCCTAGGTCACACAAGCATATCTTTACACAGTTGTAAGACTGTTTGCTTCGCCGATCGATAATCCCTTGTTGAAAAGCTCACTGATTGTGCTACTGTCTAATAGGCAGGATGGGCCAATAGGCCCAAGGCAATTGGAGTTTCTCAGCTTGTTATTGCTTTTCTGGATTGCTACTGCTATCTGGGAGCAGAGAGAAGACAGACACCAGAGGGAAAGCAGGAGAGGAGCTAGGATTGATGCATCTGCAGAACAACTTCTTCACCACTCCCACCATACTGAACTGTCCCTGCAGGGCCTGATTCTGCTAGACTGGCAGTGTGCTAGATTGCCATTAATTGAGGGAGGTAGTTAGCTGAAGACAAGCAGAAGACAGGGTAGATCTGCACCTTATAGATTATAGCTTAACTAAATCAGAGATGCAGAAAATTTCCTAAGCAGTGACTTAGGTAATTGAGTTCAACTGAAAATCAGGACCAGATCCTGAAAGCTCCGAGGGGTTTCCAAAGACATCCTAGCAAAGAGTTAACTTTCTTAAACAGACAAACAAACAAACAAACAAACATGTTCTTGAGAGGGGCTGCAAGCAGTCCCCAGACCCCAGTTAATTCAGGTTGTCTTTTAAATAAGGCTGCCTCATCACTCCCCACCTTCACATTCCCGATCAGCAGCCTACAACCCAAGGCACTTCACTGCAATAGAAACACTGGGCCAGTTGGCCTCTGGCTCTTTGTTATTGATACAATCTAGCACGGGGAGTTTGAATACATTGGTAGGTAAGGCTCAGAAACATGAAATGTTGTCAGGCCACCTCTTTCCTCCAACAGCATTAAACTTTAACTTCTCTTATCAGCTGCTGGCACAGAGAGAACAGACGGGAGTCATAAAGGTACTGACGCTGACTAAAAAGATGCCTAGGAGTTATTAAAAAAAGTGGGAAAGTTTTAAGAATACCAGTCTAACTGATAGTAAGAGAAGTGACATATGTTATGAATTACCCAGAAATTAGAAACATCTGTCCAGGTTTGTTTTGGAAAGTATACAATGACAAGACTAGAAAAATAAGTGCTACCTATGTTTATACAGGGAAAGAAGATCACATAATAAATAGCAGTAAGTCAATAGATGGCTGTAATATAAAATACTATGTGCACCTACAAATATGCTCCTGCACAAACCCAGAGATACAAATTTTGTATGCTTGTATCTTTTATCCCAAAGACTGTAATGATAAACACACAGATTCACTCTCTAAATATAGCTATCTCTGAGGAATAGCAACTCTGCAGGTAACTAGCCAACAGAAAGCTGTACAACAATGGAGAAGGACAAGAGAAGCACTGATGTCAGGGTCAGCTAGGCAAGGTCATTGCTATTATGAAAAGTGCATGGGATTGGTTAATATTTGCTCAGAACACGCACTGCTGCTTAACTAAGTTGACATTGGAAATATACATATTTTTAGGGTTTTTTTAATCTTAGTATTTTATATTTAATCGTGTTGAGATTCATATGCTAGAAAGTGCAAGCTAGTCAATTTATTTACTTTGAAAGAGTGAAGGCCTGACCCTGGACCCTGGTTCCAGGGAATCTAAGCATTCAAAAAGCTTTGTATCCAAGACGACCCCTGTATTTTGCTAACGTGCACCAGGTAAGCCTTCTGAGAGTACAGACTTGGATACAAGCTAGTACATTTAAAGAATTACATCTGTGTGCACTTAGACTGAACTCAGATAGAGTGAAACTCCATTTACAATCAAGTAGAATGAAAGCCCCTTAGTGCTCTCATGCACAAGTCTGCATCCAATTTCCATCTGCAGTATCCAATCTTGACTTCCCTCTCTGGGGCTGACTCAGGCAAAACTCCTGTTTCCTGAGTAAGGACTTCAGGGCTTAACAAGCCAGAGATCGAATCCTGTCATTGGATCCATGCAAGCTGATCTCTGATCCTATCCAGCAGTGGTTGGCAATGTTGTCCAGCAGGAGGCTGGAATGACTCAGTTTCCATCCGAGGTGGGCTGGCACTAGGATCTGTCACAACCCAAAGGGTGTGATTTTTGTTTGTGTGTGCTTCGGCACTGCTAAATTGTCCCCGCTAAATTGCAGCTTCCTTGCACGGTGGAGTTTTCTGCTGCAAAAGAGGACCCCGGTGCAAGGGAGAATTTCCCGCCAATTTGAAGCTTTCTTTGCAGGGTGCATTTCTTTGTTGCAGCACAGAAGTGCTTGTTGCAAAGAGTTCCTGCCATTTGTATGCTAATTCGAGTCCCATTATTGGCCAGTTCTAAATTATTCACACGTGGCGGCTAGTGATTGGCTTGCTAGCCGTATAAGAGGCTTGAGTGGTTTCCACCCAAGTTGGAGGACTCCACGAACAAGGGAGGAGGAGACTTCACGCTGTGTGAAGATCTCTAAGCGCTGCGGATCCTTACGGACCCAGCGCATTTCAAGCAGGCAACGGAGGTCTGATCAGCCTCTAGCCTCTCCCCATCGCCGATAGATTCCCAGACGTATCCCTTCCCGCGCGCAAACGAACCGGACCCACGGAGCCTAGCAAACTTCGTGTGAGTCCTTGCCGGACGACTCCAGAGCTCTTCTACCCGGGTTCGAGTCCTGCAGGTTTATTTTCCCGTCGCCGAAACCCTTTGCGATGTACCCTCGTATTTTCATCTTCCCGTTGCCGGAACCCTATGCGACGTACCCTCGTACCCTGCAGGTTCGAGTTTTGTCTTCTTTCCTGTCTGTAACCGCAACTTAAGCAAGTTTCCAGCCTACACCACTGCCATCTCGGTGTAAGTAAACAATCTTTAAAACTACCGACACGCGTCTGTGCCTAATTCCAGCTCGACAGCCTTCCCTCTCCGCCCCGGCGTGCCCGGGCTGCTGGCCACAGCCCGCGTGCAGCGCGAAAAGGGCTCAGGTCACTCCCGGCCCGCACAGGATCTACCTGCTTCTGCTGCTTTTCCCTGTGGCACAGTGTGGGCAGATCTCCCCTTCCACAAAAGTCCCTGGTGCCTGTAGGCTTGCCAACCCCTTCTCTAAGGTACTTATGTGCCCAACTCCTACTGGAATCAATCAGTGGTTTCAATGGGAGTTGGACTCCTTAATGCCATTGAGGATTTGTACCTTTGTGCTTCACTTGTGAGACTAAATACACTGGAGACTGTAAGGCGCTCAGATACTATAGTAAAGGCAGCCACCTGAGTACCCCAGATAGACAGATGATGCTGAGGGGGAAAAATTAACTCCCTTACATGCAATTCTGCAGAAAATAACTTATTTTTTATCTCTCATGACATACATTGCCTGAACGGTACCTTCAAATCAGTGGTCCCATTTCTTCCCTCAATCAATTCAAATCACAGTTATTATAGACTTGTACATTATTTTATGTAAGCAATTTGGGGAAGAAAATGTTCCCAAGCCCATATAATTTCTCTGTCTTTCATTATTATGAGGAGAAATACAAGGACAATTTTTAAAAGGAGCCTTGAGTACCTTGCTTATGTTGCTACCTAAAAAGCTGAGAACTGCTGTCATCAAGAGATGAGAGGGGGATGATGTGTGTTGAGGGGGGAGTTGGACTGAGAGATGTCAACAAAAAATCCTGGAAACGTTGTATGTAGGGTTTTGTTCAGGGAAGGTTTTCCATAATACATTTTGACGGTTTTGAAATTGGTCCTATGTAGGCCAACAATGAAGTATAGTGGAGCTTACATAGCAGAAAATCCATACTCTCCAGACACCTGCTTACCACAGAAGAATCACAAGATATTGACCTTCAGTTCAGCTTGCGGTATGAGCTGATTCAGGGAGATAAGGAGAACTAATCTGTCAGTCTTCCCAGGCTCTTCTTTATTGACTAACTGACACTTGGTTATTTCAGCTTCGGCTCCGCTGTGGTAACACTGAAAAATATGATTCATACACCTATTGGGTGTTTATTGCAACTTAGATGGAAGCTCTTCTATTAAAGAAACTGCCTGAACAAAGCCCCATTTGGGGTTAAAACAGACCTGTTATATAAGCCAAAGCTTCTACTGGTTACTTGACACACAGCAACAAAGTTAAACTTTTGATTGTAGGTTGCTTGCTTATAATTTCACTCGAGCCACATGACTGATTTTTTTTTAAATGATCTCAGTATCCTTAGAGTTCACACACTGCACAGAGACCAAAAAGAAAGAGAAACTGAGCCAGTGGCAATTTCATGAGCAAAATGAAAGCTCAACACTACATCATAAATCAAGTTCTTAGCTGAGACCCCGACTTAATTCTGGGTTTCAAATTTGATTTTCTAAGGAATAAAATGAAAGCTATCTAACAACTGGATCTTTTATAGAACCTCCCAAAGGAAATTTATTGCTGTTGCAGTAAATATCTTTTAGTTACTCATTACAACACCTCAAATGGATGCCATGTTGCAAAGAGATGTTTTACAAACAATTATTTGAACACCAATTCACCCAGACACTAAAAGCAATTATTTCATAGTTTTTGTTACTCCATTTTCCCCAGAGTACTTTGTGCAGTTGAAGTTGGTTTATGCGATAAATGGACAAGGTTCAAAAATGTGACTCCTCTGAACTTTTTAACCTCATACGAAAGGAAAGAATTCTAAGAGCAACGGATAAAATTCAATTAACTGAGATGACAGAAAATAATCTACTGAGCGAATACATCAGGCAATTGGAAGCTTTCATACCTTTCAGAAAGGAAATAACCTATTTCTTTCCTTGTTATCTAATGACACAGGAGTTTATTTCTCTAGAAGCAGTTACAAATCTACCTAATGGGGCCTAAATGCTGTTGCCAAGCAATTAGGGTTTTTATTGTGTGGCTAATTCCTTCATTTCCTCAGTTGGTAATTGTGACTACAAAATACAGTACTTGCAAGCTGTCTTTCTCATCTAAGAGCACATAAACATACACATACACACACCTATGTGCATAAACTCATTAAAATATATCATATTTATAATAGAGGTTATTTGAGAATAGAGAAGCTGTCTCTCTCTCTCTATCTCTAATGAGTCAAAATAATTCTACTGTCCAGTAACCATATTTGTATTGTTAAATATGTAGCTTGAACATATTCCACCAGACTCTTAGTAGGTATAATCAGCATAACTGAGCATTCCCCCATTTACATCAGCTAAATATTTAGCTTGTTGTTCATACATTATTCATTAATCTATACACTCTCTTGTGTGTTCATGTATGTCATTTTGTATATTGAATTAAGCTGGTCCAGTCCACAATGGATTCAGTGAAAAGATTCTCACTTATTTCCCTGGAGTTGGATCAGGTTCTTTATGACAGGTACAAACGTGACATAGTAAGAAAAGGCCTCTCAATAAACGTAGGTAATGAAGAAACTGCACCCAGCTGTATGAAGTATTTAATTGGCTTATATTTTCAGTGATAGTGGACACTGTAAACCATCAAAATGAAGGACTAGAGCTTTGTACATTCCACCCCAAGAAAAACAAGGTAATAATACTGCTGTGGAGTATTATAGTTTGGGCATAGTCTTTTTTATTTCAACATAGTTATTTAAAAAGCATGTAGACTCCTGGATGCATTTTGAGATTCTTATTGGCATCAATTCCTGTCTCCTTGAATACTTATGTAGTATTCATCTCTCCCTTTATTTCCCTTTATGGGCCGGGGCTGTAGGAGGTCTCTGATATGACAAAACTCAGAGTCTGTGCAAGAGGTTTCTGAAATCTCTGCATATGGTATAGCTAGACTCCATATCCACTACACCTAAACCAGCACTAGGGCTGGAGGTGTGAGCAGATTAAGGTAAATCCAGGGCCAAATTTACCATCAGGAAGGTCCAATAAATTCAAACCCTAAAATAGGGGGCTTGGAAAGGTAATGGCCCTTATTCCAGCCCTGGCCAGGGAGGGATATACTGGAATTGGCAAAATCTGGGTTTTATTCTTAGATCTGTTACCAACTTCCCATGTCACATAGTAAGCCCCTTGGGCTAAGTAGGTACCGAATATCTTTCTTTTCTTAATTTCTCTGTCTGTTAGTTTCCTCACCTGTAAGTAGGGATCATAATAAACCTCCCTGGGCTGTTGTAAGGATAAATCCAGAAATATCTGTGAAGTACTTAAATGCTATGGTTATAATTGCCCTAGTAAGGCCTATGAAAATAAGTATCACTCTATTGCTCTTCCACAAACATAATTTACCTGTGATAAACTGCAGAGCCAGGCAATAGGTACATTTATCATTGACCCTGCCCTCCATCTCCTAATCCATCTCCTCAGGAGTCCGATGAAGCTACAAAATTCAGACAAGGATCTGGCTTTCTTATCAAGAGGCATTGCTTGGTGGCATGTTTCTGACATATGGGATGGCTCCAATTTACAGCAGACTAGTTCATTGGCTTACTCTAGTCCTCTTGGTTGAAATACAATGATACTAGTTAAAATAATATCAATCAATAGCATATTTCTGAGTAGACATAGTGGATTTAGAAAATAATGAAAAGGGGTATATATTGGAACAATGCTAGTGTACACTAGTTGAGGACCTAGAATCAACTTGCTTAATTTGCAATTTGTACAAAATCATAACATTTACAAAAATTCACAAAAAGTCTCCATGCCATAAACAAAATACCACACTTTAGCGTATGTGTTTGTATGAAAGCTGTTGTTTTGGGGGCACTGGAGGCATGAGGCTGGATGCCGACTAGCTGCATGTCCTGAGGTGTGTTGTTCCTTACATATCTAATTACACTGACTGATGGAAACAATTTGACTGGCTGACAAGGCTCCCAACCTGTGTAATTGTACAACCAGACCTGCATTGGCTTCAGCTCATTAATCAAAACATCATCATAATCATTTTGGTAAAATAACCATTTTATATGCACAATGATACACTTCAGGGTGTGTGATCAGTGTCACAGGCACACTTTTCAGGTGCCTGTAACACTTGAACTTTGACCCTGCTCCTCACTATTCATCTCAGGCGTACATTTATGACATTACAGCTTCACACTCTCTGCCAAATCCTGATCACCTAACTCACAGGAATAGTTCCATTGGCTTCAGCTGGACTACTCACTTGAGCAGTGAGCAGAATTTATTCCTGGTCATATATTACAGGTTAAATATTCCACAAACAATTGCCAGGCGCAGCTCTGCTTGTGGACTGAGAACAGTGTTTAGTCCCTAGTGCATTAAACAAAAAGTTACATTTACTATTTCATAAACCTTTTTGCTTACAATATGGATAAACTGAAACAAGAGCAATTTTTTCTAACACAACCAGCCTGGTGTGAGACCTTTTTACAACAGGGAATTAAGAAATTATTTCCCCAAGGTGTGCTTAATTGTAGCACAGATGTCTGCTGGTTTGTTTTTTAATTAAAGCCCTGAAAGAGATGTTGATCAGTTGCTATGCTTTTTTAAATGGTTTCACTTTGATAATAAAGTACTGTGATTATACTATATGCAGCAAATACTGGATGAAACAGTCATTCATAAAGATCTATATACCAGAATGGATCTAAAAAACAACAAATTATTCATATTTGGAAATTTGGAAATACAAAAGCACAGATGATATAGTGAAGAATGGGCATAGTTTCAGAAGCACTAAGGCATTTCTATAGAAAGGCAGCCTTGGGCAAAGCTGAGTGAGTCATGCTGCAGTGACCATGAACATAAAACAGAAGTGAATATAAAAATATTAAATACAAAAGGGTGGGGGGACCTCTTATTTTTCTTTCCTTCTTTCTCAATATAATCTGAATTAAATTCAATAGGTGGAGCAATTGTCTATGAAATATCTACTCTTCTAATTGATTTCTATTGCTCTGAATCAGCAGTTCTCAACCTTTTTAGACTCAAGGCACCCCTCAGAAAATGCCAGCTCTTAGCTTTCACTTGTTCCTTAATTACAGAAAAATAATAGAACATTTCTTTTGGTGCAAAGAACTCAGAAAGACCACAACAGGTCAGAATGTTTTTGAAACTATGGATTTCTATTTGATATCTCTGGGTTTATCTTATGAATCATGTGCAGGTGTTGCACACCTAACATTGCTGTATTGCGCAGCACCCCACAGTGCACTTTATATTGCTGACATTGCTGCATCGCGCTGTTTGAGAATTACTGTATAAGAACATGCGTGTATTTGTACATGCACACATGCATGTGTGCATATACATACACTTGTGCAAATAAGAGATGATTATGCTAAAGTGATATACTCACGTGTGCAAGATGGAGTATATACCAGCTCTGTCAAGGCGAAGAAGAACAGCTTTCTTTTTAGGGTTTTCCTGAAAATACAGATCCAAGGACCAAAGGAGGAGACAGCTAGAGGAAAGGATGTTGTCTTGCAATAGTAGTTTCTGGTCTGAGAAGCACAGAGATTGTTAGTTTGTTCTCTCACCTGAGACCAGAGCTTTGTGAGGCAGGTAGGACAGGGCCTGACTCTTTCTTTACCCAACTTCTAGGATTGTGGAAAGTACTAATCCATCCTTGCTGGAATCTGTAGGTCATCAGAGAGCAGCAAGCTGGGAAGAAGTCAGGATATAAATTGCCCCTTTCCCCATGTACTAAAGGGCCGGATGCAGACATTCAGGTACATGGGGTTTGCAGCACCACAAATTGTATACCCAGTCACTTTGTGGCACCACAAACTATACCCCCAGCACGTTAAAACATGCCCTGCACTGCAAATTTGCAGCATGGGGGCAAAATTTGCTGTGGGGAAATCCCACCAAAAAACATGGTGCAGCGCACACCACAGGAGCATGTGCCAGCAGGTATGGAGGCTCAGTCCTCCAGGGAGATGCTCTGTCTACCAGCTAGACTGTCTCCCCTCCTTTAGTGCCACCCTGGGCTCCTTTTGCATGCTGGGAGCCAGGAGAAACAGGGAAAG
>NW_005841836.1:1833750-1858725 GCF_000455745.1 Alligator sinensis
GCCTGAAGTAAGGCATTTTTCCTTGCACCAAACCACACATGCAGGGAGGGGCATGCACAGTGGCAAAAAGTGGCGCGTGGGGATGCACGCAAGGACTCTATGTATAACAATTATAATTTATGCCAGGGACAAGGTGGTGTTATTTGCTGTAAACCTCAGGTCCTAGTTTTCAGGTGGGGAGGGGAGTCTGGATTCCCAGTAAGAACAATTGGAGCTGTTTTCTCTATTTAAAGTTTTGATTTTTTTTTTTTTTTTTTTTTTTTTTTTTTTTTTTTTGGACTTAGCTGTGTTCTCAACAAGATCTTGGTCTACTCTGGGTGTATACAGTAGATCCTCTATTGATGCAAAGTACTTAATGAGGTAATATGCAAAGTATTTAATAAGATCATATGCAGATAACTTGTATGCCACCCTAAGCTTAAATTTATGGTTCACATAGCCTGCTCCATGCAGTAGACAGGATAGGGCATGGGGCTTTCCAAACTTAAGTAGCTCTGGTTGGGGTAGGTGTTTGAGAGTGTTGGGGGAATCTGAATGATAACCTGTGGCTATGCAGCTGGTGCCTAAAGGAGGCTATTCTACTACAGGGGACTAAAATGTTGTGGGGGAAGGAATTCTGGCAACTCCTGGAAGGGTAAAAAGCTTATTCTGGGAGAAAACTGGTACAGCTGGTAGGAACAGTGAAGATGCCTAGAGTGGGAATTGGGCTCTTCACTTGAGGGGAGGGAAGCTGCTCTTACTCCTCCTCCTTTCTTATACCTGATCCTCTATGGGGAGCAATAATTAGAGGCAACAGGCAGCCTGCTCACTAGGCATTACAGCAACCCCTAATGGCCACAAGACAGAACTGCAGCCAAACCCCTGTCACCAGGCATTCAAACTGAGCTGCAGGAGTGCCTGACAGAGCTGCCAAATACATTAGTGCCAGAGGAGAAGTGTGGTGCTGGGGGTGCAGGGAGGGGGGAGGACAGGGGATGTGTGAAGCAAAGGAAATTCCTATCTGAATGGTCAACGTTCTCCACCCTACTGCCTTGTCCTTACAACTCCACAGGCAGGACCTACCAGGAATAGTAGGCTACTTTTCTCCCACAGAGAGGTCAATAAAATCTTTCTCCCTAGAGATAACTGAAATAATTTCCAATGTAAAGATTTCCTTTTGGACACAAGTTTTAGTCAGACCCTTTTTTTTCCACAAGGAAAATGATTTTAAATTAAAATTCATTTAAAAAAGAACTAGAGCATTCAGTGCTTCACCTAGCAATTGTAGTATTTGGGATTTTTTTTAAAACTGTTTTCAAACTCTTGTAAATTAAAAATTAATAACATAAAAATATGGCTTTCAGGAAAAAAGTAAAGACTTTTGCTTTTCAATATATATATTTAAAAAATGGGTATTTCCTCCATCATTTTGCACTTTCTGGAAGAAAACTGAAAAATGTTAATGAGAAAACTTTGAAAGGGAGTATTTGCAAAAGGAAGCCTGGTTTTCCAGTGAACTCTGTTTATAGCACACCAAACTGTTCTCAAGTATTTCAGAGAAAAGTTACTTAAAATAGTTATATCAGGGCACGTTTACATGTACAAATGCTGCAGGGTGGGTTTACTCTACAGTAAGTTACACTAGAGTAAATCCACCCTGTGCAGGTGTCTACACATGCAGGGATGTGGGAGAAGATCCACTGCTCCTGGCAGTGGTCTGCCCTGGCCTCTGCTCTCACCCCCTGCAGTAGCTAGGACCAGCTCTAGGCTCCCCTTGGGTGCTAGCTCAGGGGCTGGCAGGGAGCACAGGGCCAGGAGACAGCTGTCTCCTGGCAGGGGGTAGGTGGTGGGGGGTGGTGAGGGAGTTGGGAGATTGATCCCTGCCCCTGAGGGGTTGCCTGCTGCCAGGGTGGGTTCTGCCACTGGAACCCAGGCAGGGACAATATCCCCCTTCCCTGGCAGCAGGGAGCTCCTAGCTCCAGCTCCCTGGTCTGGGGCAGGGGACTTGGAAAGAGCTGCAGGGGAGGGGCAGGTACCAGCCCCCTGCTGTGATACATCGGTGGGGCAGCTAGCAGCAAGCCCCTGGCTGGGTGGTGATTCCCAACCTGTTCCCAGCCCCTGCTCTGCAATCGTGGAGCTGTGGGTGGGAAGAATCTCCCCAGCTCTCATTCTGTGATCACAGTCGGGGAGCAGGGGCTGGGAGCTCCCTGCTGCTGGGGCGCGGGGACATTGTCTCTCTCCCAGCGCCTGGGGACAAGGAGCAATCTCTCACCTCCCGTTGCTTGGCTGCCAAGAAGCAAGTTTGCTCTCAATTGGCTTTTTACATGTGCTGTATAGTGCAGTAAGTAATCATGAGTAAATTTGCTACCTGTATTTACAGGTAACAAATTTACTCATGATTAGAGCAAATTACTGCACAGTAAGTGTCTGGACATGTAGATAGTTATGCTTATTGTGCAGTAATTTGCTCTAATCTCAAGTAAAGCATCTCATGTAGATGGGCCCAGTGTGAACGCTTTTTCAAAAGAGTAAAGTCTTACATTCTGCCCTGATGGTCAACAGGCTGGGTAAGACCAAAGGAGAAGTCTCTTATCTGAGAATATCCTGCCAAAAGTCCTCAAATGATAACGTTTTGGGAATAACATCAAAGGGGGGGGGTGTCTACTCGTTCATTAATGTGCTGTAATTACGGTGCATTAAGTTTAGTGCATCTAATAACAGGTACTAATTTAAGGCGCTGTAATCAGCGCTAGTACGCATTAGCACAGATGAACGCTTATTATGTGATGCTTAATGCCCATTGAACTAATCTACTGCACATTAGCATGGTTTTTGCTAGCTGCACTAATACGCAGTAGAATTAGTCCAATGGGCACTAAGTGTCTTATGCAGACACCCCCAAGAAGGATCTTTAAAAACAGGTGAAAGATTTAGAAACATGAGGCGCACTAAAAATCCACGGGGTTTCTGCTCTTAAATGCCTAAAGCATGTTAGAACATCTCTCCCTAATGCTTTAGCTTGTCTCAGTTACCATACCCTGGGAAGAGAGAGATGTCCTCCCTTTTAGCCAGTCCCCAAATTATTTACAGTTTTAAATGAAAACTTTGTAGCTTGGATCTAAATGGAAGTTAGTGCAGAACAGATTTCATACGCTGCATAAGTACAAGTTTCCAGAGTTCCTCTAAAAAACACATTGTACTAAGCCAGTCTCTGGGTAGCTGTTTTTTTGATAAGTCCAGCAAGGCTCAGGTCTAAAATAAAGGGTCATTAACTTAGTCTGAATGAAGAAGAGTGTTCATGGCCATTGAACCAGTCTTCCTAAATACTAGGGCTTCCTAAATACTAGGTCTGTAAGCATGAAAACTGTCATGACCCAATGATTGTGTGTGTGCTTCGGCACTGCAGAATTATTTCCCGCCACATGGAGCTTTCTTTGCACGGTGCAATTCTCAGCTGCAGAGAGAAAACCCCGGTGCAAAGGAGTTCCCGCCACCCGTATGTAAATTTGTTTTCCACTATTGGCTGTTTCTAAATTATTCCCACGTGGCGGCTAGCGATTGGCTTGCTAGTCGTATAAAAGGTTAGAGCAGTTTCCGCCCAAGTTGTAGAGGACTCCACAACCATCTCATGGGGACTCTGAGCACACGGCAGAGTAATAGAAACTTTGTGTGCGTCTCAGAGGAGTTCGGCGGCCTGATCAACCACCAACCTCTTCCTGTCTTGTTCGTTAAATTCTTAAGACGTATCTACGGTTTTGCACGCTCGTCAAGGGTATCCAGAGCTCTGTCGTGTTTGTTTTGCGGAGCCTAGCAAACTCCGTGCGTGTGTCTTCAGTGGAGCCTAGCAAACTGCACTTGTGTTTGTCTGTAACTGCAACTCAAGCAAGTGTTTCCTGCCTGCACCGCGACCACCTACGGTGTAAGTAAAATAATCTTTAATTAACCACTATGAGTCCGTGCCTAATTCTAGTCTGTCGTGCAAAAGTACCCGCCCTACCGTTGCGGGCTCCCGGCCACAGCCCGCCGCGCGCCCTCGAAAGCCTCGGACCTTTCCCGGCCCGCACAAAAACTTCGGTTATTAAGAGTAGACAAATCCCTTTGCTCAGAAGACCCGACTAAGTCTGATTTAATCAGGCTGATTTAATTGTGTTAATTCTTTTGACTCCTTCACCCAGCCCACTAGCTTTACTTCTGGTTCATACAGACTGAACGTCAGCCTACTACCCATCATCCACTTTATTAGGCACTGAGTCAGATGCACAATTGCTGTGCCATCCTAGTACTACCTTGTCCACCTCTATGGCTAGGAAGAACAGGGACCATGCTGTTGCTTGCAGGTTCTCCAAGACTTTAATAAGCAACACTGGCTGAAATACAAGCAGAGAAGACCATTCTTGCCTTTGAGTAGATCAGCGATTGGCAACCTTCTCAGGGTGCAGGCCAGAATAAGCCATCTTGGGTCAGAGGTGGACCCAGATGCCTCAGTTGCCACTTTTCCTCACTTCAGCATGGGGGAAGTGCCCACTGCCAAATACCACCAAAGCTCCCCCACTGCCACCACTGAAGCCCCATGTCTGAAGCCCAGATCCAATGGCTCCATGTGCCCACAAGTTGTCGACCTCTGGACTGAACCATGTACCCCTGAGACTTTCATATGTTTTCTGAGTTTTAAACTGATTGCAGAAGAAACATCAGATGAGCCCCTAACAATGGTTGACACCTTACTGAAAAACTCTGAATCTCCCAAAGCTCATGATGGTGTAGATGCAGTATGGGTGCCATTTTGAGTGGCTTGTCAGCCTCAGAGACATTAACACCAGCCAAAATAGACCACAGGGCTAATACACAACTGGACAAAGTGTCCTGCATTATTACACATGGTTGATCTGGTTATCACGGGTCCCACGTGCAGCCTGTGACCTTTTTTGGCATGAGAGGAAAACTGTCGACAGAGCTGAAGCTCTGCATTTTATAGCAATTATACTGTAGTCAAGTGTTGGAATAGATGCATGGGAGACACCAGGGCCTGAAATGTCAGAAGCCTGAAGGTGAAAGCAGGGAACAGCCTAGGGCAGGATCTACATTGCAAGGTGAAATCATGTAGGTCTTATGGCAGGGGCAGGCAAAATATGGCCCGTGGGCCAGATCTAGCCTTCTAGGCCATTCTATCTGGCCTGCAGGGCCCCTAAAACATTTAGAAAATTAATATTTATCTGCTCCTGGCTGCCTGTCAAAGATGACAGGAGCCAGGGGAAGTAGGACCCATGGGGAGCCAGCAGCAGAACTAAACAGTTGCAGCAGCAAGTGTGGCCTACCCCAAGCCCCAGCCAGAATCCTCCCTACCCCAAGCCCCAGCTGGAAGCCTCTGGAGGCTTCTAGCCTGGAACTGCTCCCGCCTGCCCCCACTGAGGGAAATACAGATAAGAAGGAGGTGGGGGAAGGGAGGCAGGGAAGAACCGTGGGCAATTACCAGAGTCCTCATGGCCAGCCAGGTTGGCTCCTGTGGTCCTGGCACTGCAGCTGGGAACAATGTAGTGCGGATGGGCTGGGAGGGGAAATGGCTGTGGCAGGTGGGGGGGGAAAAGAGACAGCGAGCGGGGTGCACAGGGCACAGTGACAGCCAGGCAGGAGCATGGGGCCTGCACCAGTGCACCAGGGCCAGTGCCAGCAGGGCCCAGAGTGGGGCGGCTAGTGCGTGGGGCCAGGCTACCAGGGACTCTATGGAGCCGGGGTGGTTCCCTCCTCTCCCTGCTTGAGGAGTGCAGCCTGGCTCCATAGAGCCCCTGGCAGCCTGGACCTCACACTCCTGCTGCCCCACTCTGGGCCCCGCTGGCGCTGGCCCCGATGCACCAGTGCAGGACCCACACTCCCACCCAGCTGTTGCTGTGCTCCACACACCTACTCACTGCCCCTTTCCCCAGTGTGCCACAGCCATTTCCCTGCTCCCCCCCCACCCCCGCCCGTCAACCAGCACCACATGGTTTTCAGCTGCAGCGTTGGGACCACAGGAGCAGCTGGGACATTGTGACAGAGTGGCTGGGGAGTGGGGGAGGACAGGGAAGCGGTAGGAAAAGGGAAGCAGTGGCAGATGGGGGGCAAATGGCAGCAAGCAGGAGAACAGGGCCTGCACCAGTGCCCTGGGGCCAGAAATGGCAAGAGCACAGAACCCGGGCTTACAGGAGCACTGGCAGGGGCATTGCCTGCTGTCAGGGAGGGGTGGGGGGCAGGCTGTGGGCAAACCCTCCCCATCCACCCTCCCCCCAGACACAACCCCCACAAAACCCAGAACCACCCACACCCCACACATCCCTATACCTATCTACTCCCCTGCAAATCACCTCCCGCGCCTCGTATACCCACAAACCTATACCCACCCTCCCACAATTCTATATATGTAAAGTGCTTAGTCTGTCTGTCTCTGTGTCTGTCTGTGTGTCTGTCCATAATGCTCTTGTGGGGTGTGGCACATGGCAGGGTGTGGCTCCAGCCAGTGCTGCATCAAGAATGCCCATCAAGAATGATGGGCGGGGCGGGGCTCCAGTGGAGCAGACCAAGCGCATGTGTAGCAGGGGGTGGCAGGTGGCGTGTGGCCAGACATGGAGCGGTGGCAGTGCCCCCTGCTCCTGGGAGGCAGCGGTGGCATGGGGTGGTTGGTGGCAGTGCTCCATCCCTGCCCACGCTCCCTCCCCCTATCACTGTTGATGGGCAATTCGCTAGTATACAAGAGTAAGACCTCATTTTGAGCTATTATACTATCACCTCTATGTACACTACACAAACACGTGTAAATCAGGGCAAAAATATTTTTTGAAATGAAATTAATGAATGTTGTAGTACATGTTTGATTTTTAGAATATAATTTGGTATTTTTCTGGTTCAGAGATGGCAAAACCCCTTACTGAAAGGAGTAATTCCGGGGGGCAAGGAGAGAGACTTCTGGTGACAAAGGTTAGGGGGTGGGACGTCCGGTTCCAAGATGACAACCAGGAGGTGGGACACCTGTCAAGGGGCGGGGCTACCCATGCAGCCCTCAATGACTTGCTGAAACTCGGTAAGTGGCACTTCACCCAAAATAATTGCCCACCCTGTCTTATGGAATCACTAACATTATGCATCTCAAACCCCATCACACCCAAACATTACTGAATAGCTGTGGCATGTGCATATACTGATGACTGTACAGGCATACACGGACACTTGTGTGCAGGGTCATATGCATGAGGGTATGCAAATACTATAGCTGATCACAACAGTATTATATTTGGAATCCTTACAATCCAAACAGTTGATGTATCTAATGAATATACTTAATCAAATTCCTACAAAATGGAATATTATTAGTCATTGTAATTAAGGGTATTATACACACACACACGAAAACTAGTAATTACTCTATTTTACTGCATACAATACATCCTGGAATAAGAGATGCACCTTGTTTTTGAAAGGCAGAATGAAGAAAAAAGATCTTTTCTTGTAGTAAGCAACTGAATAGCAGCAACTAGGGAGCAGAGCCTGTTCATTGTTCTGCTCCCTGTGGTTCATGTGCAGTTACTTTTGCTTTCCTATTGCAGAAGCTTAACCTGCAGAAATTTCTGTTACCATATTTCATTGGTCATATCACACACCCCAATTCCCAGCAGCTCATTTTGGGGGGAAAAGATGCATGTTGTATGTGATAAAATATGGTGTGTGTATTCTGGTAGTGCCCAAAGACCCCAGGTGGGATCAGGGGCTATTATACTTTAGGCTGTACATACAGAAAAGAGCCCTTGCTTGGGAAGTTTTACCATCTACAAGGTACTGCCATAAAAAATACCTAGGAGTGAATAATATTAAATACCAAATTCTTATATTTTTTACTTACCTTGAATAGCATTTCTTCCACAAAAGTCTCCATTGATTACAGTGGGAATATACATGAAGTAATTTGCTGATTAGGGCAAGTAAGGAGTAGGAAATCTGTTTAAGAGGAGAGAATTATACAAACCTACTCTGGCTGTCACCAAGCGTTTCATAATATTCAAGTTCTCAAAATTGAAAAATGTATGTAACTGAGCTGGCACTTCAGAGAAGAAAGAAAGAAAGAAAAGAAATTTCTTCTTTAAGGGACTGACCCTGCAAGAGACTGGGTATCTCCTTAGTGGTTCTGAGGATCTTCAGTGAGCTCAGCATTTTGCAAGAGCTCTTTCCAGGTTTAAGTCCTCAATGAAAGAACAAGGGAAGGTATTTGCTTGAATGGTGAGAATGCTTTAAAAAAGAGCACTGAAACTTCAGTTTTGAAATGACCATTTCAAGGTATAAGTTTTATATTTGGATTGATTTTTCTCTCTTCTCTTCTTTCTGTGCAAATAGCCTTTTCAGGGCTAGTCTAACAGATGTGATAGATAATATTTGCTGCTCCCTAAAATCCTTAGCCCCATCTACCAGTTGGGGGCATGCTGAGACAAAGGAAAAGCTCTCATAGAGCAACACAGACTCTCAATTTAGCCAAAGGGTGCTTTGCCTCTACAGCAGGCTTTCAATTATTATTACCTAGTGAGTCTCTGACTGTTTTTCCATCTGTATACAGTGTAAACAAAGGGTATGCTTTAAAAAATCTTTCTTTCGTTAAGCCCAGAACCTCGTACGAGTCAGGCCTTTAAGGACTCTGAATGTGCAATTCTCAGCTAAATAGGTGGAGAAATGCTTTCCTGACTTCAGTATATGACTTGAATAATTGTCTTCTACAGCTGGGAAACAGACCCTCTGGGACAGATCTCAGCTGATATGAACTGGTGTCACTATACTGACTTCAATGGAACAACGCTGATGTAAACCAACTGGGGATTTGGCTGTATAATAATTTTATTTTGCTACGCTCCCACATTATTAACTCTTTAGAATAGTCAGGAAATAAAGAGTAGCCATTGCTAAGATAAAGCACGTTAATCTTTCAGGGCTAGATCCTCAGCTGATGAAAATGGGACTTTTTTCTTCCAAGATGTTTCAGTTTAACAGATACAAAAGCAGTGCTGTGAAACTGCAACTTTTTTCCAGGTGATTAGAAAACAAAACCCTGAAAGAGCAAATTAAAGTGCCACAGCATTCCAAAGGGAACACAGAGAAATGAAAAGTATGATGTACCCAGCCACCTGTTTCTGCGTGACAAAAACTTCACTGTTCCCAGATTATTTTCAAAAATCCAGTATAGAGCCTGTCTTACCTTTACAAGCTGCAATAATTGAAAGTACCATCCTCAAAGTGCACTAAAATGTTTTAAATATTTATGTTTAAGACACTGCATGAGACACAAATTCAGACTCTTTTGGAAAATAGCTTAAATGCTTCCCTAGCTGTTAGCAAGTGAATTGTCTCATTGACTTCACTGAGTCTGCTCATGTGATTAACATTTGGTGCATGCTTAAGACTTCCTTGCTGAACTAGGGCTATATTAGAGACCTGGACTAAACCTACACACTGCTTATCTCACCTGTAAGCAGTCTATAGGTCCTCTTTAATCTCTGTACGCTAGGGCATATTTCTCCCTGAGGGTAGGACTTTTACTCAGGCATTTCCCCTAATGACCACCCCCAATCCTTATACAAAATCCTCTCAACTGAATAGGGTAATGCTTTCAACTATGGCAAGTGGATCCCCTGGGGTATAAATTAAAATCCAAATGAAACTTTGATTTGGGCTGGTAACCCACCTATTTCACAGGCAAAATCACTTGTATGCTAATAGACTTCCAGTACCTTCTCACAGTCTCCAACCCAGTGTGCAGAAGAATAGAAAAGTTCTCCCACTGCTCGCTGGGAAAGAAGCACTGAGTGTCTCAATTTACTCCAGCATTACAAATCATTAGTGCACCCTCAGAAGTTCTAGGGAGTACGGAACCAGCAAGGACACAGTAACTCAGATGGGCGGTTGGAGTATGCTTCCTCCTACCAGATGCTGATCAGTCAAGTTAATTCTGCAGTGCAAACATACCCAAAGTGAATGTGGTACCAACCCTGTAAGATGTTGAGTGCCTCTTGAGACATGCTAAGTGCTTTCAACTTCCATTGACAGTGGGATAACTTTCTCACTGAATTTTCATTAACTAAAAACAATCACTTGTTCTTACACCAGTCTATTTTCTGGTCTCACAGAGACTGAGGCTATCCTGGAGACTTGTTCAGGGGCCTAATTCCTCTGGGGAATTTTCAACCTCTGCTTCTTTATTTTTACAGGAAATCCAAGGAGGAAGAAGTTAAGCTTGCTACTCAGACCTCTGCATACAATCCTGCAAACATCATTAAAGGAAGCAGTCCTTACCCAAGAGAGTACTCCCTTTGGTTACTCATAAGAGCAATGGTCTGCAGGAGGAGAGTCTCCATTGGTAGTCCTCCTTATGTGAACCAACAGTGTGCTATTGTTGTGAAGACGGCTAACAGCATAACGGGCTGCAATAGTAGGAGCACTGACAGCAGATGGAAGAAAGTGATTCTCCTTCTCTATTCTGCACTGGTGAGGCCACATCTGAAGTACTGTGTCCAATTTTGGGGCCCCCATTACAGAAAGGATGTGGACAAATTGGAGAGAGAGCAGCAGAGGGCAACAAAAATGATTAGGGTACAGGGGCACATGACTTATGAGGACAGGCTGAGGGAACTGGGCTTAATTAGTCTAGAGAAGAGAAGACTGAGCAGGGATTTAATAGCAACCTTCAATTACCTGAAGGGGCGTTTGAAAGAGGATGGAGCTAGACTGTTCTCAGTGGTGGCAGATGACGGAGGAAAGAGCAACGGTTTCAAATTGCAGCAAGGGAAGTTCAGATTAGATATTAGGAATAACTTTTTCACTGGATAGTAGTAAAGCATTGGAACAGGTTACTCAGAAAAAATGTGAAATCTTTATCCTTAGAGGTTTTTAAGGTCACAAAGCCTTGGGTGGGATGATCTAGTTGGGGACAGTCCTGCTTTGCACAGGGGATTGGACTAGATGAGCTCCTGAGGTCCTTCCCAGCCCTAATTGTCTATGATTCTATTAAGCAGATAGTTTTTCCTCAAGGAACATTTGTCAGGAGTAGGCATGCCTTTCAAAGAAAATACATTTAAAAAAAATCAGCAGTGACTTAAATAGTCATTTAAGTTTGCATCTCAGCTGCAAATTGATCATAAAATGGGTGCTGGCAAGTATAATTGTTTGGTCCAGTGTGGCATTTAGCAATAACATTTGATTGGTTTCATGTGTACTGATTTAGGAGAGATTGGGCTAAATGCTTTTGAATGTGCCCAGTGTGAAGTAAACGTTTCAAAAGCCTGAGTAGACTAACTATAAGATGAGTGTGCATGTAGTTAATAAAGTTCTTTGCCTTTTCTTGACTGGCCTGCTGACTCAAAGCCAAGAGGCCACCTCAGCTAAATGCTTCATTGGGCTAGTATTGGTTAGGCACACCAATATCTATATTCAGGAGCACAGAAGAAAAAATGATGTGGCCAGCATTGCATTAGTCCACCCTGACTCCCTGGCCTAAATGACCAGGTGCTCATCACAGCTGGGCTGAGCCAGGGCAGCATGGATCAAAATCAGAATCTAACTGCCCTCATTAGGTTCCTAACTCCTATGACAGAGAAATAAATGGGAGTGGTGTTTCAGAGGGATTAACTAGCTAAAAAGGAGGCATTAAGATAGATACCATATTTACTCAAATATAAGACAAGGTTTTTTTCTCCCCAAGCTCCTCATCTTATATTTGCATACAAGGAAACCTCATTAAATACATTATCTATCATTAAACTGCTGCCAAAAGCAGCATGTGCTCAGTAGTGGAAACCAACTATGAAGTGGTTAAATGTACCCGACACTGAGCATAACTTTAAAGTACATGACCCATATTGAGCAGACATACTGATAGGGACCTTTATTTATTTATTTTAGTCCTGAAAAAGGCAGTCATTCCCTCCACAGGGAACTGGCACTGAGCTTGGAGGTACTGCAATACTAAGCCAGCATCAGGGGGGCCAAAACCAAGCCCTGACACCCTCCCTTTGGTGCCAAACATTCTTAATCTTAGCCAAAAGGTAGAGAAACTGGTGTAAAAAATGCTGGTGGGAGCCTTTGTAATTGAATGAGATATATGGTCATGCCCATTAAGCACAGTCCCCCTCAGCACTGACTCTTTTTCAAGTGAACATGAACCAGTACATTAAATTCATTTTTGGATTCTTCTTCACTCCCACAGCTCACTGTGCCTTTGTTTCTCATTTCCAATGATTCCTGTTTCTTTATCAGTTTTAACTGTCTGGCAAACATCACCAAAGAGGGCCCCAAACTGTTTACCCAGAATGCCGCTGTTGCATATGATTGTTGTGGCCCTGCCCCGAATGAGGTGGAGCAGGACCAAGTTGTCTTGCACCTTATCTGCATATAAATTTTTGGAGGATCCCAGGGCTCATCACAAAAACACCTGATTGCAGTCATGAAGGGGAGACTAATTAACATGTGGATTCTTTGTTGGGTGGTATCTGGAGTACGCACACACTGCTGTCTCTGTTGGGGCCCAGCCCAATGAACTATATGGTACATCATTAGCCTTTTGGTTTTGGATTAATATCATGCATAGTTTATACTATATATAAATAGGTACAAAGGTGCTACTTAAAAATGTGTTGATAAAATGTGCTAGATGTGTTGACCTGTGCTAAAACTTACAGCACTTTCACAAAAGGTAAAATGCATCAATTATGAATGAACTACATCTATGGATACCCATAGTACAAAGGCAGGGTTTTCAAATTTGCACCCCCCTTCCATGTGAGCAGTATGAGACAGTCAGGACAGGGATAGGGGAAGGGCTTGCAGAGGGAAGAAGTTGGGGTGGTAGAGCGCAAGGGGGCTACCTGGCTTCCCCCCAACCTCAATTTATTTTTCCTGACCTAGCAGTGGGAAGGGGACAAATTCAAGGCAAACCTCCTATAATTAGATGCTATACCTGGAAAAATTATAATAAATGTATACATTTTCCATACATAGAATCTAATTATTGGGGGCCATCTTATATTTGAGTAAATATTGTATGTTACCAGCTTGGGAAGGTTGATGTTAGTGAGATGATCTTGTGCTAATGCAGTACTGACAGGAGTACTATGTGGTAGTCTCTGAGCATAGGCCATTTGAATCAGTTTTCCTAACTCTGAGGATACTCAACTTAAGTTGGGTGTTCTCACAAAAAAAAAGAAAGACATGGTACCTCCTTCCCAAGCAGTCTTCCTTAATGCAAGTGTCAGCATTAAAAAAAAATAAGTCAACCAAAAAATACACACACATACACATACACTGAGGCCCAGGTTTACTGAACTCTTATTTGTCAAGCAACTTGAGATCCACAGATGAGGAATGCTACATTTGAATTTCTAGTATCAGCTGCCCTTTTCATCATGAAATATCAGAATATATTAGTATGTGTTAAGAGCATTTAAAACACATGGAAATCTTTACTTAGGTCACTAAAGGTTGACAGGTGTCAGACCCCATATTATTTCCAAAGTTGATTGAAAATAATCCCCTAAATCAGTTTTAGGGTCAGGTCTTTTATGTAAATCTTTATTTAGGAACCTTATAAGGGCTCGTTTTCTGTGCCTGAACTCCTTTCTGTAAGTGAATGTATAGGGACTCTTAAATCTCTGGATTGTATAGCTGTTGCCCATGCATACTGAGTTGACTACTTCTTCTTTGAATTTTCATTTCAAAATGAATATGAATGCACAATACATTGCATGTTTCACCTATGTAACTTAACCATTTGAATTATGACTTTCCCTATCACAGAGAAACTAATTCACTTTGCACTCCAATGAAAGACACTTATTGACCCCTATGGGAATTCATCAGTTTTGATAGGAGTTAGATTACCATCTTATTGTGCTAATGGCAATAAAGTTTTCAGTTTTTTTAATTAATTGCATCTACAGGTAGATAACCACAGTTTTTCTGAACTATACATTTAAAGTTGTCTTGAAAGAGATTTTCAAGATTGGTTTTAAAAGTTGTTTCCTGTCTGAAATTCTGTCATTGTACTCATTTGAAGGCCAGTGGATGCTGGCCAGTGTCCTCTTCTCAGTGTCCCTCCTTGAAGCACTAATATTAACCTTTGACCTGCACTCCCATCCCTGTTTTCACATTTGTTGTTCCCCTGAATCACTTGTGTCTCTTGTAGCCTCCCTTACTGGAGGAGACTTAAAGTTTTCTTGGTGGGCCTAGGGCCATCACTCTCTGCACAAGAAAGAGGCCTGTCTGAAACTCTGCATTCTACTTTTCAATCTAGAGCACATCTTTACACTGAAGTAATAACCTATATAAGAGGAGTACAGGTTGTAGCCGTATTGGTCTACAGGCAGAAGGAATCACAACTCTGGGTAGAGGTAATATCTTTTATTCAACCAACTAGATATTTGCAAAAAAAAATGTCTATTTGCAAGCTGTTGGGCCCACTCACCCTTTTTCAGGCATAGGAGAATGCAAAGATTGTAAAATTTCTCCTATTCATGAAAATTCATATGACTTTTCATTTCCATGTAGGAGAAATGTTACAATTGTAGCATTTTACTATGCCTGAAGAAGGGTAAATGTGCCCAAAAGCTTGCAAATAAAAAACTGTTTGCCAAATAACCTGTATAAGAGAGAGTTTGCTATGCAACTATTTACAGAAATGGCATAAATTGTTCTGCCAGAATATCAGCCAATATAAGAGTTGAAATGCATTTCTCCTCTAAAAAGGGACTCTGAAAATGTCATTGTAGGAATCTGCGCTTATTGTGTGTCTCTGATTTCATATCAGATCTGCTCAGACTAAAAGTAAAAGGATGTGTTTATTCCTAACAGCCAGCCCTGCAGGCTTAGCCTGGAGTCTGCCAGTTAATCTGGTTTCATTCTGACTTGTATATCCTGCCCAGTAATAAGGGCTGGATTAATCCTTTAGTGGGCCCTAGGCAAACAAATGTGTGGGCTCTAGGCTGGTCAAGACCCTCCTCGTCACCCCAGCACTGCTGCCTGCGGGGAGCGGAGTTTGGAGCTGCCACAAGGAAGCAGCCACGGTGGCAGTGAAGCTGGTGGAGGGGAGGGGAAGGGAAGGGAAGGGAGGTGGATGGGGCCATTTGCACTGCCTCCATGGAGGGAAGAACCGGGGTCCCTGGCAGTGCAGGGCCCTAGGCATGTGCCTAGTTTGCTTATGCATTAATCCAGCCCTGCCAGTAATAAAACAGCAGCACACCAAATTCTACCTTTATTGACACCTGTGGGCCCCTTTTGTCTTCAGTTACATCAGTGCAACTCCGTTAGTTTTCAGTGGAGTTGTTCAGGTATAACTTGCTGTGTTACATTTTGAAGACAGTAGAGCTACTAAGGTGTCACAGAAGGCAGAATCTTGTCTGTGACATTTTTATTTCTGGGATGGGTAGTGATTCACAGGCCAGAAAGAACCCATCTTGACAGTCAGGGCCTAAAAAGAACTTGCATGGCTGACAGAAAAACATACCGTGTCTTGATACATTTCTATAGTTAATGGCAGAGACAATAAACAACGAATCCTACAGCAACACTGTAGAGTCATTTTTTAGAGAAGAATCCTGTCTTAAGTGTTTTTTCTGTTATTTACCAAAACCAAGAACTTCACAGAAAGCAAAAGGTCTAAAGGGTGACAGGGGAAGTAGGGAAGTAGCAATGGTCTCAGACAGCACACCCAAAACTAAGAGGAGGAGAGGATGGGAAGGAATCTAATGCAGTATTATCAATTCAAGCATGTTCTAGTTCAAGGTGCTTGTCATGTTGAAAGTGTCCCCGCATGTTTGGCGACAGTGGGGCACCCCTTGCATTTAGGTGTTATGGGCAAATTCATAGTGTAAAAATGTTTTCCTTTTTAGAAAACGTTGTGTACTGTACTGTAGACATTCTGAAATCAGGGTGTGATCTCATAAGCTAGGCACAACTAGGGTTGGTCACAACTTGAATGGGAGACCTCCAGGGCAAACTCTGGTGTTGGAGAGCATGTAGCTTATGTTTTTGCTGTGTGTATATACTGAACTAGTTCCTCAACCTGGTGTCAAGAGGCGCCAGGCAGACTTTCAGATGAAAGGGAGAACTGTGGTTTTGGGTACATCTGGGTATTAAATCTAGCATGGCAAACTGAGAGGCTAGAGGTCCTGGTCAAAATCCATTATACCTGATTACCAGGGATCCTGGTCTTCTCTGATAAAAAAAACCCTCAAACGAACCCCAATTTTCGGATTTAAAAAAGTAACCCAAAATCCACACTTTTCTATGATTAAAATGAAACACCACTATTAGTTAAGGGAGCAGTGCAGGGAACGCCTGCATGTGCGGTGTGTGGCGCCTCATACCGTACATCCGCACTCATCTGGACGCAGCCTGACTGAACAAATGAGTCATGACAAGAGAGACTAGTGTCTGCACTACAGCGTGGTCCTTTTATATATTAGAATAGGCTTCTCTACCTGTGAGTGTGCAGGAAACTCCCTGAGCTGAAACCAATGCAATTACTGCCTACTTATTCCTTGTGGAACAGTGTCTTTTGTTCTTCACTGTTGAGTGGGGTGAGTTTTGGTCTCCTTGCCCAAATAAGTGTCCTTTGGACCTTTACAAAAGCCCCCTTCCTTGGTTCAACTGCCCCTCAAAGCATTGTGGTGGTGTTGCCATTGTTTGCCTCCTCTGATTGCTATCCAGAAACATCCAGAGTAAAAACCAACTGGCATGAAAGTCCAGGGGCTGCAGAAGCTGGAATGGATCATGCTGCAGAGAGGAACTTTTCCTTAGTTTTATCCTGCCTGCCTCTATCTGCCCTTAAATATCAATGGAGTTTAGGCAGTGGGAGGGTGCAGGGGGGGGGGTGCTTATTTGTGGTTTTGTGAACAAAGCATGGTGAGGAATTAGCTCTCTCCCTTCAGATGGATTCACTACTTCTGTCTCTTGCCATACAGTTCATTGTCAAAAGACCTGATCCAGTGAGTACCAGAAGAATGTGGCCCAGACTTTGTTGGCACTGTTCACATAGATAGTGAAAGCTGCACCAAGTAGTGAAATCTTGTTTGTATCTGTACCTTGTTTGACTACATTACAGCAGGGAAATGTTTCCACAAAGAAGGCCAAAGACAGCTGGCATAAGCTGGTACTGAGGAATTCAGTAGAGGGCGGTACTGTGGACTGGTAGGGGGTGCATGGGGGTGCACGTGCTGTCCCTGACAGGGTCGGAGCCCCCCCAGTGGTTGACACTGATGCTTTCGGCAGGGCTGGTGTCCCCCCTGACAGGGTTGGCGGCTTCTGCAGCCAGATTCAGGAGGCACCTGTCACTGATGCCTGTATTTACAATGTAGTCAGGGAAAATCTAAATGAATGGTGCCTGCCTTGTAGAGTTTTGAGTTTTTCTTATAAACGATCTGTCCTTTTGTGTCCTTAAATCCATGGTGTGGTGCTGTGAGCTGAGCACTTCACACTTTTACTTTCCTTTCCTTTTTCTGTGCCCTTGTGCATGGGCAACTGGTGCCTCCTGAGTCTGGCGGGGCACCCACAGAAGCTGGTGGTGGCAGTGGGGATGGAGCTGGCAAGCACCCACAGAAGCTGGCGGAGGCATTGGCAGCAGGACACAGCTGGCGAACACCTGCAGAAGCCAGCGGTGGCAGCAGGGACAGGGCTGGCTAGCACCCACAGAAGCTGGCAGCAGCATTGGCAGTGGGGACAGGGGTGGCTAGCACCCATAGAAAGCAGCAGCAAGCAGCAGGGACGGGGTTGGCGAGCACCCGCAGAAGGTGTTGACAGTGGGGAAGGGGCTGGCGAGCACCCGCAGAAGCCACTGGCAATGTTGGTGGCAGGGAAAGGGCTGGCGAGCACCTGCAGAAGCCGCTGCTGGTGTCAGCAGCGGGGACAGACCTGGCGGGAGGGGGGGCGGGGCATGCACCTCCCCCCCCAGTTACCTATGCCCTTGTGACAAGGTATTTAGCAGAATTCACAGATTCATTGGAATCTGCCAGGGCCATGACATGAGTGCTTCTGCTATGGCCTCAAACTTGTGACCTCTGGGCTGTCAACCATGTGCCTTAGTACCTGCACTGTGCCACCCCAGCCCCTTCCAGTAGTACTGAAACAAGTGGAAGTTGACGGTATTAAGAGGCTGATTGTTCAGAGGGGTGGTTCAACCACAGTTCCAGTGTGAGCTGCAATGATTTGGCACTCTGGTAAATAGGTCCTTTGCAACTTACAGGCCTGGACTTTATTTATATTAATATTTTTCATCCATATCAGCTGTTTAACACATTTGGATGATATACAATATATATTTAAGACATTCAAAGTCAACTTGTAATCTCAAAATCAGCTATAAAAATGTATTACGCCCAGGAAAATTAAGAATATGCTTAATTTCTTATCATACTTTTCACTTTTTTGAGGAACTTTCTTTTGTGGGGAATTTTGAGTTTTGTTTTCTTTTGTTATTTCAGTCTGCTGATAAAAGTGTGTGGCAGATTGCATTATGCTGTTAATTTTTCTTTTAGTAGGCTTGCTACAATGACTTATTTTGTGTCTGATATATTAGTTATCCGATTTTTGTAAGCTGATTTTAAATATGTTACTACGCAAAGTCTTTTTACAGCCTATGCAGCTTTTGATTATGAATGAGTGCAGTGATACACGCAGGAGTGTTTATTATTTATATAAAATATATAAGCAGGAAGAATCTTCATAAATCACAAAATGCTATTATCCTAGGGGTTCATGACAGCCATATCTTTTTTATGGAAAATCAGAATACATTAAATAATGTAGGCATTGGAAAGAGACATTAAAAAAACTATATGATTGCTGTATTTTTTTCAATTCATTTGGTATGTAGCGTTTAAAATCTAAAGTCTGTTTTGCACAAATAAATCTTAAAATTAAGATTTAAGTAAGAATTTATAGGGAAAACTGCTGTATCTGCCTGTAGTAGTAGTATATTTTATGACCTAAAGAATGCTGTAATAAACCAAGCAAGCTTCAAAAGCTGAAGATTTAATCTTGGAGGGGGGACTTTCTGAAACCTATTTAAAATAAGTTTTCTTTGCCAATCTAGTGCTTATTTTAGCTATCTATATATATAACTAAAATAGGCACTAGATTAGCAAAGAAAACTTACGACATTTAGTTTCATAATGTATATATTAGATAAAGAAATAAATACATTTTTATATAAGATGCATAGTGCACCTCTTTTTGGTATGATATCTAAATGTCTGCCATATAGCACTGTTAGCTGTAACAGGCAATACATCCAAACTGAAACTAAATTTCAGAAGCACATTAATATAGTAAAAGAGCCTCTCACTATATCTATTACAGAAAAATCTTACTTTGGTTGTACTAGTCAATAGCTGTGCCTTAGAGTTTACTATACCATTTAATTAAATAAATTTACCTTTTAAAGGAAAATCCATTGCAGGCAATTTAGACTCTGGTGTATTGCAACCTTTTTTTTTTGAGGTTACTAGTGCTTTTAACCACTGTCTAAAGTGCATACAGTGTTAATTAGCATATTTAGGATTAAGTAGATTTACCATGCAGTAATCATTCTCTAATTCAGTAAGAACTATCTCTGGTGAATAGTGGACATTAATGACAGTTGCAAGAGCTTAGATATTACATAATCACTAATTACATTCTGCACAATTAGTGGAGACTCCTCAATGTGAATCGCTAATGGCTGATTCGTGTCATCAGACTGTTCTGCCTGTAAAGAAATATAAACAGTCTGCATAATTTTCTGATTGTATTAGCATAGAGAAGGACATTATTAATGAAGTTTGGGGACCATGAAGACTGTTGATGTATGTGATGGACCAAAGCAAAAGACAGTGTCATCCTTGTTTAGACTCTGCCTTGATATACACACACACACTTCATTATAAACTTCAAAGCTTCAGGTTTGTGGATTTTTTTTCCTTAGTACAGATATTATATACAGCTTTACTCACTTTTCCTTACCATCTGAATGGTGTAAAATCACTATAAAACTATAGCATGCGCAATAGGCAAATATCATGAAAGTAGGAATTTTGTTTAAAGGCTCCCTTGAAAATCAGATTTAGAGAAAATACTATAAATAAATAAAAGAGGCTGCAATTTTTAAGGATTGTAATGTGTGCTGATTAAGAAAATCCAATGACAAAATATGAACGCTCCTAAAATTTTATTTCTTTCATAGTTGGTAGGGTCGGAAGGGACCTGAGCAGATCATCAAGTCCGACCCCCTGCCATGTCAGGAAAAAGTACTGGGGTCAAACGACTCCAGCAAGGTGTTCGTCTAAGCTCCTCTTAAAGACCCCCAGGGTAGGATCCAGCACGACTTTGCTGGGAAGTTGGTCCCAGGTCCTAGCCGCCCTGACTGTGAAGTAGCGCCTCCTGATGTCAGTAGCGCCTTCCTTTGGCTACCAGAATAGTTTAGCAAGTCTCTCTCTAATACTGTAGGACTGTAATAAAAATATCTTGCATTTGAATACAATCCTTCATCCAGAAGGATACAGAATTCAGTGCAGACTGTGATTCCCATTCTCATTTCAGTCACATTGGTACAACCCTCTTGGAGGCAATGAAGTTGTGGAGTAACTGAAAAGAATTTAGCCCCCGTGTATAAGGACCATTATACTCATCACTGCTATACACTCATCTCAGTGGTGGGACTTGTAGCAATTCTACACCAGCTTCCCCACAGAAGAGTGTTTCTAAGAGAGGAAGTGAAGAATAATATTGCATCTGACTGAAATGGCAGGGTAAGAAAGGGACATATTCCAACATGATGGTTCTGGGTCTGATCCCACCCCATTTACTTGTATGTGTAGCCCTTTCTTATAGCAATAGTCCTATTGATGTTAATGTGAGTGTTTGCATACGTAATGGTTACTTAAGTGAGCAAGGGTTCCAGTGTGGGCCCTTCTATTTACATATTTAACATTACTGTTGTTTGTAGTACCTAGAGGCCTAAAGTGTCCATTCTGCCAAGCACTGAATACAGATGAAAAGACAACTCCTGCCCCAAAGAGCTGTTTAAATTTTCGCTGTTATCAAAATGAATGTTTTGGTGTCTATTGATAAGCATTTAATAATAAAGCACATCTTAGTATTACAAAATTTGCTGGGAACATTTTACCTTAACATCTTTTTTTCAGCCAATCCTTAGAAAATTAACAAAGGGCAAAGAAGAATCTATATAATGTAGTTTCCTGGCATGTTTGCTGCATACTACTGTTACTCTGCTTTGTTGTTTACAAATAAACAGTAATTTGTCATTCACAGTTTAAATAAGTGATTGGTTGTCTTTAAATACTAATGACTGTGGTAAAAATAAAGTCTTTTGCTTGGAAATGCTCATATGTAATGTACTGCCACTCTTGCAATTGAAAACATCACTCTGTGAAGGAAGATGTAAAGTTTCTTTGTCCCACTTCATTTACAAGAAGGATTCAGTGCAAATGAGGTTAATATGTTCCTCTTTTAAAGAAAGAATAACCCTCCTCACTTCCTCCCCAAAAAGGATTTTCGACTTCAGCATGTGCAGAACTGGGCCCACAATCCCTAAATCAGTGATTCTTAACCAGTGCGCCATGGCAATATTAGCAGTGTTAGACATGCAAATACCAGCATGATTCAGAAGGTAAACCCAGAGATTTCAAATAGGAATTCATAGTGTCAAAACATTCTGACCTGTTGTGGCCTTTCTGAGTTTTTTGCAACTGAAGGATTGATTTATTATTTTTCTGTAATCATGAAACAAGTAAAAGCTAAGAGATAACATTTTCTGAGTGGAGCCTTGAATCAAAAAAAAATTGAGACCTACAGGTAAGTGGAGCCAAATTCTGTTTTTAAATATAAGGTGGAAATAGGCAATAATTTCACTAAGTCACTGGAGATACCCCAAGATCAGAATCAGGCCCTCCTGTTTTCAGGAGAATATCATTTTAAAAAACCCATGAGAATTAATTTGTTTGTTTCTAAAAGACAATGTCACAGAAAAAGAAATTTAACAAAAGGTAAGGTAGCTGGCAACTGCAGCTGAGTACTCTTCTCTGACAGAGCACTATAGTGGTGGCAGACTAAATCTCAGTGGGTGTGTCTACACGTGCATTTACATTGGTTTAAATTTACTGCACAGTAAGTTACTGCTCAATAAGCGGGAATAGGCTGGTGTCTGCAAGTACAAGCATTAAAGCACATTAACGCTGTGTGTGGACTGACTTGGGACTAAAGTTCGTTCCAAGGCATCTGCTCGTGCATTATTGCACAGCAACTAATCAGACATAAATTTCACCATATTAACTGTGCAGTACAGGTGTGCACATGTAGATGCACGCCCATACTGTGCAATAATTTAAGTTACTGCACAGTTCATGTGCATGTGTAGATGTGCCCAGTAGCACTGCATTTTGTTTTATTTGCTCCAATAATTTATTGCAGCCTTCTATGTCCTTGCACACCAAGGCATCCCAAAACATTATACTTAAAAGAGACCTAATACTAAAATCCTGCCCCCACTGAGGGAGAAGCAGCAGCTGTTTAACAGCATGCAATAATGTTACATGACAGTCTAGGACTGGAAGTGAAGAGTGCCATGTCCAAAGGAAGCTGCTAAGGGAAATGACTGAGGTAGAATACAGTTGCTTCTGAGCTTTGACCTGGGCACTAGATTCAGCAAAAGTGTATGCTAGGGAATTTTAAATGACCACAAGTTTCCAGAGTATCAGTTTTTTATCATCAACTGTAGCTGCCCTAGCACCATCTGAGGGACAACAGCTCTGCACTAAGTAAAAGAATTGATTGCCATATGCTGAATAAGAGACTGCCATATGCTGAATGACTTCCTGTATCACTCCTGTGTTGTTCTACACATGCCCATTCACATCCTGTCATGACCTGTCCTGACAATTTTTTTCTTGTGAAGGTGAGCTGGATCATAGCAGAAGTGTTGTGATTGTTGTGATGCCCCATCCTTGCAAAAGGACATGCACTCCCTAAGGGCTCATGTAATAAGTAATTCCTTTATAGCTCAGTCCTGCTAAGTGAGCAGCCCCTGGCAGGATTTGAGTTAGCAGTAAGTTGTATATTCAGTGCTTGGACAGTATTGGATAAAACACTTCACATCCACTAAATAAAATATTTGATAACTGTGAAACAGCTCATAAAAGAAATAGGATGAGACTGTAGATGTAAGTGGGAACACTCAAAAAGCAGCATCATGTTAGACACTCAGGGGGCCTATACATGAGCACGGAGGCTGCTTCAACACACTGGAATCCCAGTGTGTCAGAGCAGACTCGATTGATCAAGTCTGCTGGAACGTGGCAATTACCATGCTCCAACAACCTTCTGCGTCTCGTATATCAGTGCCCCATACTTAAAAATGGCAATGGGGCCGCTTGAACTAAAGCTCATCAAACAAGCTCCCCACATAATTTGAACCCTGCAGGGATGCTGATACATGAGATGTGGCGGTGCTTTAATTAGAGCAGCTCTTGGAGCCACTCTAATTAAAGCACTGCTCCCCCATCCCTGGAGTACATGTAAAAGTGCCCTCAATTCCTACTTTGATAAGGGAGACAAACCATTTCAGGACCGTATCCAATTTCCAGAGATCCAGGGCAATATGGCAGCAGGATAGGGGTCCAAGTTTGCTTATATCTGACTAAAAGGGCCCAGTACCTACCAATATCCATACTAGTAGAATTCTCCTGAAATCACTGGCATTACCTTGGTATAAAGCTGAAGTAATATGGTGGTGAACTGGACCCATTATTTTAACTAGGGTTGGGTATTTGACCGGTCAAATGAAGTTTGTTCAACTGACTGGTCAAATATTGGTCAAGAATTGTGAAAAATTGCCAATAGGTCCAAGTAATACACAGAAAAAGCACAATTTTCCATTAAGAAAAGTGTCAGAAAACAATTTAAAAATCACATTTCTGTTAAGAAAAGTCCAAAAAAGTAGGTTTTTTGGTAAAATTGCTATAATTTTTGATCAGCCAAAAATATGAAGTCAATGGACAATATTTGACCGGTCAATTGACCGGCTTGCCAACTCTAATTTTAACTATGTCAGAAAGAGCTATGTTTAAACCAGGCTTAGGAAACAGATTTTTTTATTATTGTTTAAAAACAAGCCATAAAATAACATTTCTGTGGGGGCAGAAAACTAGATAATTGATGATTATTCATATTCAGTTCTAACTAGCTTTAGAACATATTTATAAGTAACAAATGAACAAATAAGAAATGGGTTACACAATGTTGATTTTCAAAACCCTCAAAATATATAAAAAACTGGGTTAGATGTATGTGCATGCTTGCTTGCTCTCTCTGCCCAAAGGAACAAATTCTTCAATTTCATTTCACAAGATCAGATAAGGTTTTTAAACAGTTTGTAATGATTTTAATGTGTATATAAGGGAAACTATTCTCAGTTCTGAAAGTTAGGAGCTTTAAGGGTTTTGAACAATGGGGACAATTTGTGTATCTTCTAGACTCTCTGGGTTGGATATTCAAAATAGCTCCTTTGAGTTATACCAGTAAGGAATATGGCCTGACATTAATTTTTTCGATATAGATGTAAAAGGTAGGAATATTCTTATGATCTATGAATGGAAGATATATTTGAGGAGAAGAATTAAATGGTAGAAATATAGCATAACTGAGGTGCTTGTTTGTTTTTTTATAGTACTATTCAAAACCTCTCTTGCATTGTGTCTGAGAGAGAAAGGGCTTTTTCGCCATTGTGACCTGGCTAATAACAAAGCGGTTTTCTTGTTCTTCTTTCGAATGTTATTTTGAGATTTTTGACTCCTCCAAAAACAGTGCTGCCTTCTTGGGCATGGATTAAATGTAGATCTCAGTACTGAAGGAAATTTACATAAGTGCTGTTTGTGAAAGCAGAAGGTATTCCTTATATTATCACCAGAACATTTAAATCTTAATGACTGGCATTGTTGTCTAAAAGACGGT